>NW_022103916.1:9715476-9770655 GCF_000313985.2 Echinops telfairi | reverse complement strand
TATATATATATATATATATATATATATATATACACTCATGTTCATCATGGCGAATTCACAATAGCAAGAAGATGGAAACAACCTAAATGTCCATCAATGAAAACATAGATAAATAAAGTTTGGTATATAACACAACAGGGTACTATGCAAAAGTATAGCGTGAAACATCTCATTACATGGATAGACTTGGAGGACATTATGCTGAGTGAACTTAGTTAACACAAAAGTTCAAAAATATATGAGACCACTGTTATAAAAGAAAAAAATTCAAGACTAAGGTTTTTATACCAAAAGAAACAGTCTTCGATCGTTACCAGGGATGGGAGGGAAAGGAGAGGGAGGGGAAGAAATAGGCTACAGGGTAGACAGGTGCTAACTTGGGTGAAGGGGAATATAATATCCTACAAGAGTGAGATAGGCAAAAAGAAGAAGGGGAGGTTGAAGCACAGGGCAAATCATTGGGAGGTTTGATAAGTTGTTGAATGCAAAATCAGTGATAGGATATATAAATCCTTAAATTCTTAAATTCACAATATACAGTTTTATTTTAAAAATACCAGCTTACGCCATGTTTCAGAACATGTCTGATTTTTAAACCAGACATACCTGATTAATAAACTGAAAAAGAAAGCACGTGAATTCTTATAATTTTAAAAATTCAAAACAAAATGTTGTTGAACATCAACTGAAAATCTTGATCTGAAAAGTGGTAGGTTTTCAGTATTTGTGCTTCGAGAAGATAATTTGTGGCTTAAAGGAGTCATTGAAATTTTGAAGGCAAGAATTTTAGAGGAATTAATAAACTGAGGAAGGAGTTCTCATATTATGGATCAAGTGTTCAGTTGCTAATTATGAGGTCTGTGTTTCAAACCCACCAGGTGTGTTCAGGAGAAAGATGAGGCTGTCTGCTAAATGGCAGTGAGATTTGATTTGGGTTATGGAAGAAACTGAGGAGGTGGAATAAGGACTAACGGTTTGGCTGATAAAAGAATAAAAAAATACTTGACTACAAAGAGCCTTTCCATCTTACGAGAGGGTTACTTCCCAAGAGTGATTTCTATGCTGATTACTTGGAATTTCTTACATGTTTTTCCCATAGAAAGAAAAAGATGTGAGATATTACTTTCTCTGGGAAGTCTAGAAATGTTAAAATGAAATTAAAAAGTCTTAACAAAGAGTAAAGGTGTGAGGTATCTAATTTTAAATAGATACCTATTTAAAAAACAAATCTGATAAGATTTTTTAAATATTTAGAGATAGAGTTGCTTATGAGGTATTCATCTTATTATGGGTTTTTGTTTTTCCCTTTGGTTTCAAAGGTGCTACGAGTTCATGTTTACTAATTATGTATACTAATTGCTCTAAAAACTGGCCAATGTCATTGGCTCTGTCTAAATACTTACAGAATAATTTCCAAATATAGTAAGAAAGCATTTTAAAAATGGAAACATTCACAATAACAACAGCCACCACCATTAAGCACTGAGCACTGACTTTGGCCTGTGTGATGTGCCTTACAGCCCTCACCGCAATGCTGAGAAGTACTGCTAGGCTCGTTTCAACAGTGAAACAAGGGGACTTAGATAAGTTCACTGACCTGTCATAAGGTTACATAATCAGTAAACATGAACTCGTAGCACCTTTGAAACCAAAGGGAAAAACAAAAACCCATAATAAGACGAATACCTCATAAGCAACTCTATCTCTACATATTTAAAAGGTCTTAAAATCAGATTTGTTTTTTAAATAGGTATTTATTTTTTGCAAACATTTAATGCTTATAATTACTGTACACTTTTAAAAAAGTGAGTTAATCTAGAATTCAATGTGCAGGATCAATTACTATTTCACAAACTGAGTATCATTTGATTGTTCCAGAAGCAGACAGTGTACACCCACGACAGGCCTCTGGACTGGCCATCGCCTCTACTTTTGCCTCCAAGTGTTGCTGGTTTAATAGCTTTTTGTCTCAGGGAGTCTCCAATGGATGAATAATCATAGAAGACACAAATGAAGATTGGCAGACTAATGGTGCACATTGTGAAAATGTTGAATTTCTGTTCATGTGAAAAAGGTTTCATCGAATTGATGACTATATAGATCATAATTTTATACCCATATTATTTTTACTTCCCTATAAATTGGTGGTGTGTAGCCAACATTGGCATTCTGTACTTCAATTCTGTGCCATGGGAAATGGTCCCAAGAATTAGATGCTTTAGGAGATTGGCAGTAACACAGAAAGTAGCTTATTCAAGGAGTAAAATGGAGCTATGCAAATAGGGGAGTTAGGATATAGAAGCAAGCAGGAGATCACCACCAGCTTCCTTCTTTGTCAATATGTTCCATGTCCTTCATATCAGAGCTCTAATACTTAAAAATGAATTTTAAAATGTTTCAAAATTCAAAGTTATTTTAACACATTATGTAACACTTGTACTTTGATATGGATTATGTTTTATCACAGTTTAAATCTATTAAAAAATCGTGCTAGCCAAAATTAACAAACTCACCCTATTTCAAAACATCTCTAACTTTGTAATGCTGGTAAATGATGAGCATTCCCCCAAGAAGGATCAAAGCCAAGAATATGCAAATATCCCTAATCACCTCTGTCATTTCTGAGGAAACAGTGGTTTTATAAGGAAATTCTAGAAACAACTAAGTGTTCCTTGGATCAAAGAACTGAAATTCTTTTGATGTCGCTAAAAAGAATGTTGTTTTTTAAAAGTTATTTAACACAGCTTTGCAAACACAAGTAATCTGTGATAGGAAGCAAAATCTCCACAATCTGAAAGCACATTTGTTTAAGGGAAGTGGTGTCTATAGGAGAGAATGCCTTGATGACTCCATGGTAGAATTCTCACTTTTCAAGTGGAAAATTCTAGTTCAATTCCCAGCAACTGCATCTCAAGCACAGCTACCACCTACCTGTCAGTGGAGGCTTGCGTGCTGCTGCAATACTTGTAGACCAGGGGTCCTCAAACTTTTTAAACACGGGGCCAGTTCACTGTCCCTCAGACCCATTGGAGGGCCAGACTATAGTTAAAAAAAAACTATGAACAAATTCCTATGCACACTGCACATCTTATTTTGCAGTGAAAAAAAATGGGGCAAAAACACCCGGTAGGCTGGATAAATGTCCTCGGCGCGCCGTAGTTTGAGGACCCCTGTTCTAGACTAAGAAAGTAAGAAGAAAGGCCTGGTGATCTATTTCCAAAAAACAGTCAAGGAAAACCCTGTGGACTACCATGGCTCAATCTACAACTGATCCTGGAGATGTAAAGGACTATACCCATGGTATAGTCATGAATTGGGGGCTGACATGATGGCAGCTGACGACAGCAAGTAGGTGGAACTTGGACGTTCACCATTTCACTTCTCAACCCGGAGCTAAGAGGCTCTGCACAGGTGAAGTCATCACTAAAAAGAGCTCACATTATTGAGCACTGATGGCATGCCAGCTTCTAAGTGGTTTCTCCATAATTTATTTTCCCAACGAAACACTGAGAGATTCCACTGGACACCGCCGCCAATTCAATGATGCTCCCCTGCAGGCGCACTGCTAGCATATTTAGTGCCTTTGTGTATATTACAGGAAGGCATACTTTCCTGGTAGGTAAATTTCCAGAGTGTCTTTCCTCCAAGCTAATGCAACCCCCATCACTTAAATAGTTTGACCAACAGAGTGTGGCCTGGGTTACATCCTTCCCCGTCACTGTATCAGCTTTGTCAGGGGATCACCCCAACAGCTTTATGCTGTGGGCTTGAAATCGAAAAAATATTTTCTGCATGATAAGAATTGGATGATTTATTCTGGAACCTTAAACCTGTGTATTAGTCTGTGTACATTAGAGAAACAAATCCACAGAAACTCATGTATACGAGAGAGCGTTATGTAAAGGTTAAGTGCACATCAAGAAAACATTCCAACCCAGTGCTTCCGAAGCTCCAAAGTCCAACATTAGCCCATATGTCTGACACTAATCCACAAAGTCCTCCTCCATCTCACAAAACACACTATGGCGCCGACTGCAGGAAGAAAGCCGAGTCAGTGAGCGTGTAAGCATCTTAGTGCTGGCAGGGGTCTCCACACGGCTGCTCCAGCACCCAGGGCTGCATCGTTGTAAGTCCATGTGGCTTCTCCTCAGGGATGTCTTGCAGGAAGTGAGCCTTGCCAGCTAAAGCAGGGAACTGCTAAGGCAGCTGCAGCCTGGTCTGACCATCACAAAGCAAGAGACCTGAGAATAGAAAGGCTAGGCTCACCGAGCCATTTATCCCTCCGCCCTTCAATTAACCCCATATGTGTTTATCGGCCAGGTTGGCACAATAAACTACCTCAACCTGCTTTTGTCTCTTCAATGTTACTTCAGTTGGCACTTAAAAGTTTGTTGAGTGGGTTCATTTAATACCTTTCAGCAAAGATGGTATCTGATTATTTAGTCAATAAATAAATGGATTCCACATGTGCCTATACTCATATAAATTGTATATTTAATATGTTACAAGAAACTAAAATATTTACACATGCTGAAACTGATTTCCTCAGGTCACACCAAAAATGTTTTAGGATATCCTTGACTCTTTCAAAGAGAAAGGGTTGAAAACACTGCAGTTGCCAACCCTCATACACATGAACTCTTAACAATAACTCAGTGAAGTTGGCATTGTTATTCCCATTTTTCCGATAGGAAATGGAGCCTAATGGAAATTAAAGGACTTGTTCCAGTTATACAGCCAGCAAGGGCAAAACTAGGTCTGAAACCCACATAGAATTTCCGCTGCATTACCTTCCCTCTAACACAAAAGATCTACATTGCCAGATCAAAATTCTCAGAGCATGCAGTTTTTAAAACAGCTGTGAGTCTTTATTAATTTTCTCAGAAAGACTAGCTTAATGAAAATCACCCAAAGCTTGTCCATGTGCAAAGCCCTGAGACCATATCCTTACAGGAAAATGTGCACACATGGACAACTTTTTGAGAAAGCCACACTCTGCCTGACATAACCTAAACGTACAATGTGTACCATCAGTTTGATCACCGAGAAGCAAAGTCTAGAATTACATTATTCACATTGTTCCTAAAATTTTTTTTTAAATGAATCCCATGCTTCCTTGGAAGCACTGCTATCCTGACACCAAAACATGTATCAGAAAACAAACAGCAATCGGCGTTTTTCTTGTTTTTTTTTAAAGGGGATCTTTACGGAGGCCTCAGGCAGTTGGGTGATTTATGCTCTTAAAATGGATAAAAGACAGCAAGCTTTCACAAGTTGCCATAGAAACCTTTATCCAAACGCTGCTACTTCAAGATACTCGAATGAGATTGCTTTCAAGGTCTTTCAGAAGGCATCTATAGCCACAAAAATTGTTTCTGCATCATGCTGTATATGCAAATGATTGCATTTTCATGAAACGGTAGCCATCATAATGAGTTTTGTTGCATATCCAAGCTTTTCTCTTTACCCTTTGTTGTTTGAAAGGGGTGGAATATCTTTTGTGTATTGTAATCATGGTAGACAAAATGTGTTTTCTCTTTACCTCGACATGGTCTCCTATGATTAAAAAAATGGAGGAATCCAGAAATTATAGATTTGTCTTTCTCCAGTTTGCATGTTGTATTATTTATTTTTTAAAAACTGTTTTTTAAAAACTTTTATAATTCTAATCTACATCCATCTGCCTCAAATCCATATAAAAGTTAGAAAGATATGTATAAGTAAGAACGCATTTCCAAATAATAGTTTTTAATAATAGAGAGGAAAATCATATGTTATGGTACTTTTCTTGAGGATACAATATTGCCCTTTCATTACAGTAGCCCATCGCTGTGCTCATTGCGGGTAGCTGCCATGGAGTTGGCTACACCTTATGGAGACCGTGTGTATAACAGAACAAAACGGCGTCCAGTCCCTGGATCATTAAGCTTGCCAAGGTTGTTCTTTGATTTTGCTGGCTTTCTACCAAAATATATATATGTATGTATGAATCGACATCTTACAGAAATAGGGGCTACAGATGCTGATAATTCTTAGACATGACCAATGATATCACAAGATTAGTTTTGTTGGTTTGAAGACAGGCTCATATTTTCATGAAACAATTGGGTCAATTGACATTATAAAATTCAAAAATTATGTTCAGCTTTGTAGTTTAGTAAGCAGCATCTGGGATCTTGGATGAATGGCCATTGAAGCGGCAATTACTGTCTGGAGCCAAATGAAAAGATGGAAATCCAGGAATCAGAGAAGAAACTGGTGTACAGGACTAATTTTCTCTAAGAACCAAAACTTCCTCTACCTTGACATAAAAAGAACTAGATATTGCCTGGCTACCACACTGAGCATTCTGATCCAATTACAAGAGTTAGATCCTTATATAAAAATGTGGAAGAGAAGTTACCATTCTTAAAGAATCCAGACCTACTGGGGCCATTGAGACCGGAGGTAACCCCAAGACATTCAGATACACTTAAAATTGTCAACTGAAGCGGCTTAAGAATCCGCTATGATGAAAAAACAAACAAACAAACAAACAAACAAAACAAAACAAACAGCAAAAAAAATCCTCTATGATGGGAAATACTGAATTCTCAAAACAAAATTATCATCTTCCTGTTATTGGTAGTTCTTAAGCCACTTTTGTAAAAACAAATTAGCAGGTTAACTCAAAATGTAAAATATGTCATTCTTGAGAATTGCACTCTGGGAAAAATCTATATGAGGCCAAATTCTCAACAGCTATTGTAAAGCCGAGGAAGTGAGAAAAGTTAATGTGAATGGAGTAATTAGAATGGAAATGAGAATTTTGACACAATGTAAAGACTGTAACAAATGACACCGAGTAATAAATGCAGACATTGTTGAACTGGAACCTCTTTTGCTGTACTTTCACAGAAAGACATGAAAACATGTTTTAAAATAATGAGCAAAGCAGATTCCCTTGCTTAGATGTGTGTTTGCTTTAAAATATAACACCAAAGACTCATGCTAATACTGTATCATCCAATCTTTAGGCTGCTTAGAGTTGGGTCCATTTAGAGCACACATCCTCATGCTCACAGTCTAGCGCATTGGTGTGTGGGTGTTTATGTTACAAATAGAAGCAAAACACATGACTAAGAGTAATAGCTAGTGTAAAAAGTGTGATGCGAGGGTGGCATCTGACTTCATTTTGCTACACAAGGTGGGAGGAAGAACATCACCAGCAGCTGTTCAAGGTCAGTTCCTATGAGGATGAGTCCAGAAGTGATCCACTCTCCAATCTTCCTCACAACCATCCCGTCTCCAACACTCTTAGCTGTGTCTAATAATGAATTACACTGGTCACACACACAAAAAAGAACCCCAAACAATTCACAGTTAATATTCATGATGATGACTCCATCTATTAGGTTTCTTAGGTAAGTTAACAGGCTACAATTTAGTTGAGAAATGCTCGGGATACAATTGTTTGGTCAGAATAGCCTCTTTTCTGTCAAGCAACAGGCAGGCCTTTCTCTGCACTCTAGTCTCATTGGCTGGCCTCTGCCTTGATTAGGCTGGCCATCTGCTTATCTGTACAAAGCAATCAACCCGGTGGTAAAGCACCCAGGAAGCAGCTGGCTACAAAAAACCTCCCACAAGAGTGCGCCCTTTACTGGAAGAAACCTCATGGTTACAGGCCAGCTCCCATGACACTTCGTGAAATCAGACATTATCAAAAGTCCACCGGTGATTCACCAACTTCCCTTCCAGTGTCTGGTGAGAAAAATTGCTCAGGACTTCAAAACGTATCTGCTCTTCCAGAGCACAGTTATTGGTGCTTTGCAGGAGGCAAGTGGGGCCTATCTGATTGGCCTTTTGGAAGACACCAACCTGTGTGCTAGTCACCAAGCATTTAACAATTATGCCCCAAGACAACCAGCCAGCATGCAACATACGTAGAGGACGTGCTTAAGAATCCACTATGATGGGAAATACTTCACTCTTTTTTAAAAATTATCTTCTTCCTGTTATTGGCAGCTCTGAACATTAGGTTTTTCCCATCATGGAGTTAAAAGGTACCTAAGTCTATGAATGCAAACAGAAAAACAGAGGACAGAAACCAGGTGTTGGCAGTTTTTCCATTTTCATTTGTGTGGGAATTTTTCATAAAAACGCAGAGACATAAATCATTATTGCAAGTCGATGTGTTGGTGGCATGCTTTAGCAGCTCACCTTTATAACAAATATAAATAATCCTGTTAAATTTTCCAAAAAAGAGAAGAATTATAAATAGGCAAGCAGATGGCCCAGGAGAAAAGGAAAAAGTATGGTGCTTCCAGCAAACCCTATGAAGGTAAGTATGTGTGGAACTGTGTGCTGAGCATGCCTGCCAAGGGGAGCTGGTGTGAGCGATACGACGCACACAATGTTTGCTTGTGAGCCGGTTTCACCAGCGCATGGCCTCTTCCCAACAGCTTTTAAGCTGATGGCTTCTGATTTTTCACTCTGGCAGCAACCTGGAGGTGAAAAGCTAAAGAATATTCTCCGTCACCAGAGAGAGCCAACAACCCCACTCAGGGCTTAGGAATGCACTCTCTAAAAAGAAGAAAGCAAGACAGACAGAGAGAGAGAGAGAAACTCTACATATGTTGAGAAGTCTTCAATTATTTTACTTCTGATAAAACCCCCTGTCATGAATTCTGACTCATACCAACCTTATATAGGATTTCTGAGGCTGTAAAACTTAATGGGAACCGACAGGACAGCCTTGTGCTATTCTGTGCAGCAGCCAGTGGGTTCCAATCACAGGCCTTGCTGCTAACAATCCAAAGCTGACCTGACAGCAGCACCAGGTTTCCTTAAAAGACCCTTAAATCCTAGTTGGAAAGAGTTCAACTGTAGCAATGGTTTATACCGTGCTTATATCTACTTCCTCTCTCTTTTTTGTTTGTTTGTTCTATTCAACTAAAAATTTAGTTAAGCACCTTTTAAATAGAAAAAAATGTAAGTCTCTGCCCTCTCCAGCACCAGGAGCAAGTCTCCCAACACCATCACCAACTCAAAAGCCCTTTTTCTAGCACCTCAAAATGGATTCCACATTCCATGATTATCTTCACAGAAAATTAGAACTCAGGGAGACGCCGAAGTGCCAAAAGCCCTTTTTTATTGCATTAATGAAACACATCTTCTCCTGAATTCTGCCTTCCTGACAAAGGAAAGGCACCTGCTGGTCCGGCAGCAAAGAATTTTCTCCCACACTTCTGGATATTCTGACAAGCCACTTCTACCTCAGACCTCCAACGTGCTAGACTCTGGAAGTTACATTACCTGGGCGTGTCACTCTGCATTGTGGCTCTTGAGGTTCACAAAGATCTCTTCTTTAACTTTTGATCCAAGCAGGGTTGGAACACTCAAAAGGATTGGGAAGCTGGGCAGGGTACATGTATTAATGTTCTAGTTTCCTTTGTTCTTGTCATAACAAAGCACCACACATTGGATAGCTTATAATAGAAATGTATTTTCTAATGCTTTTAAGAGTAGAAGTCTGAAATCAAGGTATTAGCCGAGCCATTTTGCAAAGGTTTTGAGAAAAGATCCCCGGCTGCCTTTTCCAAGCATGTAGCAATAGCTGGTCATCATCGGAGTACATTCACTGGCTGGTGCCTCACTCTCATCTCTGATCCATCTTCACATGCACATCTCCATTGTGTCTCTTCTCTTATAAGGACAAGCAAGGTCACATTCACAAGTATCCTGGGTTAAGACTTGAACACATGCTGTTTTTCTTTTTACGATTTCACCCATAACAGTAGGTAAGGTGTGCAGCTGGTAAGTATCAAACAATAGCCAGAGGCAAGGGCTGGGGAGGGCTGAAGAGTTCAGGTCCAGGAAAACAGCCCTGAATATCCAATTTTAAAACAGTTGAGAGACAGCCCCAAATTTCAAGAGATTTAGCCAGTGGGGACCTTTGCTCTAAAGCGGCACCTTGGCCTACTGTCCCTAAGAGAAAAGGAGCTCCAGCAGAGGGTGCCATATTCCCCTTCCGGAGGGAAGATCCTCATCAGAACACTCCGGAAATCACCCCTGTTCAGCATGTTTACAATACAGGGATATTCAACAAATCTCACACCAATGAATAATCAAATCTTACCCATCTCAGTTTTGTTGTTATTGTTGCTTTGTTTTCTTTGGTTTATTACTTGGGCCTAGTCATCTGCTTAGGAGCTCAAGCCTAAAACCAGAGCCGTTTCCTTGAATCTTCCTAATAAAACATTTTACTAATAAAACATTCTGAGGTTCAGCATGACCTGGGCCCTGCCCAATTCTCTAGCCTATTATCATCCCAATCTCAACCCTGTACCATATGTGGAATACCATATGGTACTAGCCTATTATCATCCTAATCCCAACCCTGTACCATATGCGGAATACCATATGGTACTAGCCTATTAGCATCCTAATCCCAACCCTGTACCATATGCGGAATACCATATGGTACTAGCCTATTATCATCCTAATCCCAACCCTGTACCATATGTGGAATACCATTTCCCCTCCCCGTGATTCACTGCTTATTCCAGGCTGTTTAGTATTTCTAGACCTTGATTCTGCTGGGAAATTATCACCTAATTCCAACTCATCCTCCAAAATGTAACTCAAGTGTCACCTCTCCTACGCAGTTTGCTCTTAACAGTGTCCAGGTGGTGTAGGAGCCCTAGCTAGAGGTTTCCATAGTAACCAATGAACCCTTTACTAGATCACTAGCAAAAAAATAAAATAAAGAGACCACGGCAGGCTGGGAGAAAGCAGATTTAGGCAGTTTTCAGCTAAGTCCTCAGAAGTCTCTTGGGAGTGCCACAATTTTAAACCTCTGAGTGCAATTATTTTTGAAAATAGGTTTTTCCTGTTATTTCCTGTCAACTGACTGGAAATGGATTGAAACCTCCCCACATCTTGCCAAAGCCCATCTTGAGGTTTGATAAGCCTAGATAGAAGGCAAAAGAAGCTGGCAATGTTTGCAAAGAAAGGGTCATAAATGACAATCTGATTGAAATGCTCATAAGTTTATTGGGCTCAACCCTTTCTAGAGAAAATTATATTTTCAAAATTTAAAAAAAGGATCACTCTAGATCTCAGTGAAAGGCCTTGGATTCAGAACTTAGCCTCTGTATCAGAAGAGGACTTACCACCCCAAATCTAACATCAGGGGGAAATTTGGAGAAGTACAAAACTTCTATTGCCGGTTGGGTAATTATTTCAGGGTGGTCTGTAGCTGGGATCCATTTTCTCCGTTCACTTTAGTCTCTTTGCCTGTAAGTAGGTATCTACATCGTTCATTATTTATTTTGTAGCCATCTCCACTCGAATATAGTCTCTGTGACGGCAGTACTCGTCCTACTTTACCTTCAACAGCTGGAAGAAGACTTGGCATGTAGACATACTCTAGAACTACTCGTTGCTGCCGTGAAAGAACTCAGTCAAGTCAATTAATTCCATTTGGAAGGATGGAGAAGGGACTCCCATGTGTTTCAGACTAGAACTGTGTTGCATAGGATTTTCAATGGCTCCATCGGGTTTTTGGAAGCAGATCACCATGCCTTTGATGGACTCACACCTCCAACCCTTTGGTTGGCAGCCATGTGCGTGAACTATTTGCACCACTGAAGGACACCAGAATCATCCTGGGTCCTTTGGTCATCTACCTGGGTGTGAAATCCATACACTGAAGGGCACAGGGATCTTGAAGGTAGAGCATTTAAACAGTTAGCCTAAGTGCTAAGACATTTACAGTAATAGTTACCTATCAGTTCAGAAACAAAAATATAAGCAAACATAAAAAATACCACTGCCATCGAGTCAATTCCAACTCAGAGTGACCCTATATAGGGTTTCTCAGACTGTGAATCTTCATGAGAGCAGATACAAAAAAGAACGGATTCCACCCCATATTCTAAACCTAATTCAAGAGCAAATTAAACATGAATTGTATGATATATGGATTGTGTGCTAATAAAATTGTTTTTAAAACAAAGAAAATGAAATAAAAATATTCCTACCAGGAATCCAAATCGAGTAACAGACACAAGAAAAAATGTCCAACTTTACTAGTCATTACAAGTGAAAATCAACCATTTTGCCTCTCAATTGGAAAGAGTTTTTAAAAGCTGAAACTATAATGCTGCCAACACGAGGGAAAAACAAAGCTGGCAGAAGAGCAATGGGTCAAAAACCTTTGAGAAATGCAGCTTGGCAAGTTCTCGCAAAACTGTTAAAATGTCTATATATTTAAAGTAGGTATTAACTAGTTTATAAATTAATCCTAAATAAATTCTCTCTCTCTCTCTCTCTCCACACACACACACACACACACACACACACACACACACACACAATCTATCTACCTTTGTGGAAAATAAGCTTGTCACACATATTGTTAAAGAAAATAATTTTAAAGTAATAAGGTCTTTTATGTTCATTGTTCTCACCAGTGTCATTTATAACTAGCAAAGGAACCTGGATCTGAATTTACACCTGGTTTACATTCCATCTCCAGGCATGTACTTTGTTCTACACCATCTCCCAGAAGCCCCTATAATCAATGCATAATCCAGCAAATAAAGACCTCAAACAATAGATGGATAAGCATCACATCGATGCATGGATTTATTCCTGCAAATATGAGATCTTATTTGGACGCTGGAATTAACTACATCGAGGAGGGGTGATTGTTACTGGAACACTCAAAGGGTTTCAGGACAGCTTTTAAAAGATAGGAATAGTGTGGTTTGCCAAGATACACGGATATTTCCTAATCATGTCTCTGTTAATCACGTCTTTTGGAAGGTTGAATAAGGTCAGAAACTGGGTCATTTTGGGGGCATAAACGTGCTTGAATGAGTGGAGCAGGTTTAGAAAATTCCCATACAAGCTCTTCCAGGCTCAACAAAAGGGAAAAATGCATAGTGGAGGGACAGGCAACCCAATAGGGGACGACTTCTGCTTGTCTGCCTACACTCAAATTTGAGGCCCTGCTGCTATCTCTGGCCAGCTTCCTTGGCTAATAGAGTCAACTTCTCTCTCCAGAAGGCACTATATAGTAGCCTTTAAAAACTTATTTCAAAAAGAGTGCTCCAAAGGTTGAGCATAAAATTATAACATAGAAATCCTACTCCTAGGTATAGTCCCAAGAGAAATAACTTACGTTTACAGAAAAGGGTATGTATAAAAGTTCGTAATAGCACCAGTTATGGTAGTCAAAACATGGAAATTGCACAAATGGACTGTGGTCTATTATATTGAAATATATTATTCAGTAGTGTATAAAAGAATGACATGGGATGATGCATGCCCTCCTCTGACTTCCTAACTATGACTCATTCCTAGGAAGTTGAAGTCAGACATGCCTCCACCCCTCAGCCTTCCTACAAATGTGGACGTAAACCATGTCTCTGACATGTAGAACCTCTGACTTCTCTGAACACGTAGAATTCTCTGAATTGTAGAACCCTCTGCTCATCCGGGTTCTACAATTCATTACAGTGGCTTTGCAGAGCTCACAGACAATATTCACAATTACGGAGTTTATTAGGGAAGTTAGCAGGCTACAATTGAGTTAAGAAATGCTCAGAAGACAGTTGTTCAATCAGGACAATCTCCTCCATGCTCACAGGCAGGTTTTTCTTTGGACCTCAGCCTCCTAGCCTGGCCTCTGCCTTGATTGGGCGATGTTACGGAACTCTTTTAGGGCTGTCAATCAATGTCCAAAGGGCATCTCATCTGCCCCAAAAAAACTTAGTCAAAAAGCACTTGGCTGTAGCTCTGTGGGTCAGCAGACCTAGCTCCCCCAATTAAGTCCCTGGTGGCACCCCTCTCCACAGTCAGCTTCCTAACCAGAGGCTTTACTTTCTCTGTGGACCTGGAGGGCCACCGCTTTATTTGATGCTTTGGTTTTAGTTCTGTTGCTGCTCCTCTGCCACTCTTCTGTTGCTTCTCTGGTGTCACAAATGTTTCCTGGTTAAAGGAAGTTCAATGTGCAGAGATTTCTGTGCCCCAAAGAGTGCTCCACTTCTGGGTCTTCTGCTATTGTAGGAAGTACAATGCCCTTCCTCCTGTCTCTGAGATGGTTCTTTTTATCCCAAGCAGATTGACAATCACAATCAACCCTGTTGCCAATCACAACAGAATCATGTAATTCCATTTATATTTTCTTCTATCTTCTCTTAGCAGACTCACCAGGAAAAAGTCATGTAGTGAAAGTTACAAAGACCAAAGCTAGGTGAATCATTAAATAATTCACTTCACTGCAAGTTGCGAGGAAGCACAAAATCCTGATACTGTCCAAAACCCTGACACATGGTGCTAAGTGAAAGAAGCCTGTCACAAAAGAGCACATACTTTATGATTCTATTTTTATTATTACAGTTTCTTTTAAATATATTATCATTAATTTGGAGTTAATACATAGATCATATCATTCCAAAGTTCAATCACCGCAAACAGAATTCTAGAATAGGCAAACATACAAAGTCATAAGGTAGATGAATGAATGGTTGCCAGAGGCTAGATGGAGAGCAGTGTTGGAAAATGGAAAGTAATTGGCAATAATTGGTGGGAGAAAAATGTTCTAAAATTGCATTGGGTTGATCATTTCAGAATCCTATCAATATACTAAAAATCATTGAATTGACTTTCAATGAGTGAAATGCATGACATGTGAATTATATTTAATAAAGCTGCTATTTGAAAGGTTATAAAGATGAAATGTTAGAAGTCAACACAAATGATTTTTGTTATTACTACTACTACTCCAACCCTAAAACCAACCCACTGAGGTTCAGTGGATTCCAACTCATAGGTTTCCCAGTCTGTACTTCTTTACAGGATCAGATAGCTTCCTCGTTCTTCCATAGATTCGTTGGTAGGATTAGAAGACCCATTGTGAGGTTAGTCGTCCAATGCTTACCTAACAGTACTACCAGAGTGCCCTATTATCACTGTTATTGCCTTTTAAAGTGATGTGGAGGTATTAATGAAAGCCATGGCTGGTATATCAATGCCCCACTCATATTTCTGCTTCAGTCACATCCTTATGCAACCATCAATTCCTTCACAGCATCTCTAACAGGACAAGAAGTCTCTGGCTCCCTCAAACCTATCCTAGGGGAGTAGCTTATACTCTCTGCCCCAGCTCCCCAGAAGAACTGAACTCCACAGTGAAAGGAGCCCTGACATCACACCCTATATTGACTTCCTGTCTTTTCCTGCCTTTCTCCTCTACTCTCATACTGGTTGTTTTAAGTTTCTGTCCAGTCAGCTCCAATTCACGGCAACCCCATGTACAGGGAGCATTCCCCGGTCCTGTGCTATCTTCATAATCATTAAGGGTTACCCTCATTTCATTCACCTTCCTCCTTTCCTAACATCCTTGTTTCAGGGTCTGCTTCCGTGGGAACCCATTCCAAGGTACATGGATTGGACTCTTGGCTTATCAATGAATAGCTGTATCTTTCCTCACTAGGAACATCTGAAGTGACAGTTGGCCAAATAATTAAAATTCTCAGGTTATATGTTTACTCAACACAAAGAAAGGGATTTAGAATTAGATCTGCTGATTTATGTGGACAAATATTGGCCAGCCAATACAAAAAGACTTTGTTCTAGGAAAACATCAGTCTGAGATGTTTACCCTCCTGACACAATTGCTGAAGACATAATGGGTGCATAAGCAAATGTGATGAAGAAAGCCGATGGTGCCCGGCTATTAAAAGATATAGTGTCTGGGGTCTTAAAGGCTTGAAGTTACATAAACAGCCCATTCAGCAGTGAAGCAAGTCCACATGGAAGAAGCACACCTCCGGTGCGATCATGAGGAGTCATAGGGGCCAAGTAATAGGCATCAGCAGACATATAACAAACAAAAACATTGTTGAGAAGGAGGAGCATTGGAGCAGAGACTCATAGCCCATCTGTAGACAATAGAACAATCTTCCCACAGAGGGGCCGCAGGGAAGGAATGAGTCACCAGGGTGCAGTAAAGCATCGATGAAACACACTATATTCCTCTGGTTCCTTGAGGCTTCCTTACTCCCCACTACCACGACTCCAGTGCTACTTCTTAATTCAGACTAGACCGGAACATGTCCACATAAGAGATGGGAACTCACGACACACAGAATCCAGGAACAGGAGTGGGAATAGTGATACCAGAGGGGTAGGGGGAAGAGAGGGAGAGGAAGAGAGAAAGGGGAAACCGATTGCAGTGATCAACACATAAGAATACACCCTCTACAGGGGGAAGAACAACAGAAAACATGGGGGAAAGGAGGCAGCGGTCGGTGTGAGAGATGAAAATAATAACAATGTACAATGGATTAGGTGGGTTATGAGGGTGGTGCGGGAGGGGGGAGAGGAGCTGATACCAAGGGCTCAATAGAAAGTAAATGTCTAGAAAAGAATGAAGGCACCATATGTACAAACATGCCTGATTCAATTGATGCATGGATTGTGATAAGAGTTGTACGAACCCCCAATAAAATTTTATATATATACCGATTTTAAAGGAGGAGTGAAGTGACAGACCAGGCTCCAAGGGATATCTTATGTCATTGGGACAGGAGTCTCTGGAGCCCTGGAGGCTCAGACCAAAGGCTTCTGAAACCTCAGACCTGCAGATATAACAGGAGCAGTTCCAAGAGGAAGCTGGTGGAGTGGATAAATGTAGCATCTCTAGACCGTAGAATCAGCATGAGAGGCTTCCAGAAGCAGAACAGGGAGCCTAGGAATGACAGTAATTCTGTATTTCCCAAGTCAGGGGAGTGTTAGGTTTCACACATAAGTAGACCCAAACAAGTGTTTTGAAGGTTGTGTAAGTTATCTAAGGGTTGGATGAGAGGCATGGTGGTAGGCATGGTTATCTAAGGGGTAGGATGAGAGGCATGGTGGTAGGTTTTCTATAAACGGAAAAGTGTGTATACAAAGACAAGAGAACGTGATGAATTATAGCTGGACTTGAAAGGAGACCACTGTGGTTGAGTGGTGGTAATGGAAGGCCACCGAAGGGTTTCGAGCAGAGTGGTCTCCTTAGATTGACATTTTAGAAAGCCTGCTCCGCAAGGAGAAATCCCTGGAAGGACACAGATCGTGCTGCTAGCAGGTCAGGATGGTTGGGATAACCGAGAAAGGAATACCTTTTTCTTTTCATAACTTCATTCGTTTCATTTTTATGACAATTTTTTTTTGTAATTTAAAAACATCAAATGTGTATAATTTCCCAATTATAAACAAAGTTCTTTTGCTTCAGCAGACTTGAACGAGGTGTGGATATTAATGAGTTCACTCTTAGATTTATGGTGGTCTAGGTGAGAAACCCTGGATTAGGAAAGGGTAGTGGATGCAGTGAGGTGGACCGGTTTAAGTTATATTCTGAAAATGCAACTAACAGGGTGCTAGTAACAGAAATAGAAGAAAGTATCTAAAATGATTTTTGTCTTGGTTTGGGGTTTGTTCAAAAGCACACTCTGAAATAATGATTTCGGTGCACGTAATTATTTGGGAGGTAAGTAAATGAAGCCTTGGTAGGAAACGGGAAGTGAGACAAAGAAGGTACCATGGCCTATAACCTGCAGTCAGAAGCAGGTTGTTACTGTGTGCAAATAGGGCTCAATATGATTGGGACCTCTAGGACAAAGTGGGGAGCATACCTCAATTATTGTCACAAAGTGGTGTGAAAGCTGGATGACTGGCTCATTAATCATGT
Source organism: Echinops telfairi (assembly GCF_000313985.2). NCBI lineage: Eukaryota > Metazoa > Chordata > Mammalia > Afrosoricida > Tenrecidae > Echinops > Echinops telfairi. The sequence continues at coordinate 9,752,933 of NW_022103916.1, read as the reverse complement.
GAGTGATAGGCTAAGGGATGCTCCTTGGGGCATTTATTCCAGCCCTAAATCCTGGCCTGCTATGAGTGTGAGCAAAGAGAGGTTACAGTGGCCATAGAAATCTCAGAGGCAAAGATCTATAGCAGTTTGAAGCCATAGATTCATGTGTCTGAGAATGACAGTTGAGGGAATACAGGTGGGGCACCTACATTATCTGCTACAAATGTAAAGTGTTAGCTTGATAACTGAGCTTGAAGTGGTTCCATTTGAAGTAAATTGGAAGGGGCAAATAAAGAAAGCTGTCAAAGGAGATCGTGAGGAAGTAGTTAGAAAGATAGGAGGGAACCATGAAGCTGTAGTGCCATGGGAGTAATGAGAAGTGATATTTAAAACTCCCCCATTAATACATAGGAGGTGATGCTTGAAAATATGAACATTTTTATCTTCGTACAAGAATTGTATGCAATCAAACCCTCCAGAAATTTTGACCAACTATTATATTGTGCACATGTATTATTTTGTTCTTCCCACATAGCTCCAATTATTTTAACAGCAAAATTCATTAAATTCTCACTTAAAATTTTTTCTCAAAGCATGACTTATATTAGCTGATGTCAATAATCTGTATTTAGGAAAAATGGATGATTGGGGACATGCTACATTGTGTACAGTTTTGCAACAATAACAATCCAGAAAAGGGGGCAGAACTACACCTACTGACACTAGTTAGACATAACCAATCACCTCATGCAATTAGTTCTTGTGGCTGGAGGGCTTAGGGCCATGGTTTCATGGGATAATCCAGTCAATTGCTATCTCTTCCACCTTGAGACCAGAAGAATTCGTCTTCTCGAGGTGTGCTGTATACCACATAAGCCACATCAGAAGGCTCTGTGTAGAAAAACCCAAGTGAACCAAACGTTACTTTAAAAACATCTGTTGTAGATTAAAGGGACTGATATACACCTTTGGACTTAAAGCTGCAATGCTGTAATGAGAGAAGAGGGAGGCTGCTACCCTAAAGTGGATTTGGCAGTCACTGGAATTTTATTTAAACCTCGTCCTTTTGAGACTGTCCAATAATAAGCAACTTAAAGATACCATATAGTTGCCACATTCACAATTTCCTAGCTGTAGCAAATGAGTGCTACTGTACTTTGTGCCCTCATTGTTTTTATAAACAGGACTCAGCCACTTAAGTTTTAAATATGTCTATGTGAACATCTCATGTATTTTTGTCTACAAAGCTTTCACATATACAAATATCCCCCTTATCTCAATAGCATTTTAAATCATGTACAGTTGGCTGGTTTAATGATACTACTATTAGAATTACCAAAGGCCCCAATGGAGGTGATTTATATTATCTAAACGCTGATACTGTTGTCAGTATAACGGAACAGGGATATATATATAAACCTTAGATATATGAATGGATTTTGAACTCACACTTAACCGTGTGCTCTAAGCTAAAAACAATCAATTCTTATGATGCAACCCTGCTCAATAATTACTGTCGTGAAGGAACCCCTGAAGAAGAAATGAGTGCTGTAGCAAAACGTGGTGATGAAAGTGCCTGGCTATAAGAAAGAATAGTGTCTGGGGTCTTAAAGCTTTTGTTAAAACAAGCAGCCATCTAAGTGAGGTGCCAGCTAAGGCCACACTGAAGAAGCCCACCTGCCTGTGTGATCCAATGGTTGTAAATAATAAAATCCAAAATCAGAGGAAATAATTGTATTAGAGCTTAAAGTTGAAGCATCCAGTTGGCAGATGGCTATGGATGAGAGTGAAAGCCCCAAATCCCTTTCAGAGTACCTGTAGGGATTAAGCCTCCATTGAATTCCCTTAGATCATTGATCAGGAATGTGAAAATTCTTGCCCTCAGACAGAGTGCATCAGAAAATGGATTGAAACAGATATAATTTACTAAATTTTAACAGCTTATCATGTGTTCTCCATTTTGAGCCATTTTTAATTTGTCCTATTTTTAAAATTATTTTATGATTTCTTTTGGATTGAGGTTTGTGTTTTATTTTGTTATTGTTGTTTTTGGTGAGCATGATTTTTTTAAAAAAATATGAAATCCAGGAAAGGTAAATCTATGGAGAAAGTAACTAGAAAAATAGTTTCTTAGTGTTATGGCAGGGGAGGTTGTGGGGAAATGGGAAGCAAATACAGTGAGTACAAACATGAAGAAAATGTTCTAAAGTAGATTGTGTTGATGCTTACACAACTCTTAATATATTCAAGCCATTGAATTGTGTGGTATGTGAATTAAATGCCAATAAAACTATTATAAAGATAGAAACATAACAAAACTAACACTGCCATCGAGTTGATTCCAACCAATTGTCACCCTACAGGACAGTATAGAACTTCCCCTGGGACCTTCTGAGACTGTACATCTTTATGGGAGTAGAATGCCTATCTTTTTCTCTTGGAGAGCTGGTGGTTTCAAACTACTACCTTGTCATTATCCACACAATTCCTAACCCAGGACGCCATCAGGGCTCCAAACTCATTGCTATCAAGTTGATAACAACCCTATAGGACAGATTAGAACTGACCCTGTGGGTTTCCTACGCTGTAAATCTTTACCAGAGGAACCCTCAATGAGATGAATCGACACAGCGGCTGAAACAATGGGCTCAGATAAAGCAACAATTATGAGGACGGTGCAGGCCTGGACATTGTTTACTTCTGTTGTACATAGCATTGCTCTGAGTCAGAACCAACTCCACAGCGCCTACCAACAACAACAGATCTTTATGAGAGCAGAAAGCCCCATCTTTCTCCTACGACATGGTTATGGTTTTACCATTAGCCATCAGGTATAGTGTACACTCAGGGCTCCTCACCAAAAAGCCAAATTCACTTCCATTGAGTCAATCCCAATTCATGGTGACCCTAAGACAGAGGAAATCTGCCTTCATGGGTTTCCAAGACTGTGAATCTTTATGGGACTAGGAAATCTTATCCTTCTCCCTCAGAACCGCTGACCTTGGGGTTAACAGCCACTGCTCCGCCAGGGCTTCCCGTCAGCCACGAAAGGGAGCTATTGATAATGCAACAACCTGGGTGAACTTTCAGAGATCCATGTGAATTAAAATGCCAATCTTCAAAGCTTTCGTTCATAACACATACGTACATGAAATGACAAAATTAGAGCATTAACTGGTTAACAGCCATAAGGGCCAAAGGCTAAGGAGGAACTGGGTTTCAATGAAAAGGGCTTGGAGGGGTTTGGATATTCCTTGTGTTAATGCCAGTATCCAGGTTGTGATGTTGTGCTGTAATTTTGCCAGGAATGATCATTGTGAAAACTGGAGTCATGGAAACTTCTTTGTCTGATTTGTGCATTTAAATATACAATTATTTAAAAATAAAAATATAATTTTAAAAAGGAAATGCAAAATTTACTTTCAGAATAGCATTTTTCAAAATCATTAAAGTCTTCATTTTGTAAATATTTGCAAAATATTGGGAAGTTATGGCAAATTTTACATATAGAATATATTACTTGAAAATCAGTTTACATTCTAACTGCTAATACTTTTCTTTTTTTAAAAACCTGGTTTTAGAAGAAAAGACATTCAAACATCTTAGCACACATACATGAATGGGCTTCAAAAAAGCTCTTGAGAAACTTCTATTATCTATTAACACATTTTTTTTCACAAACTTTTTGAAGTCCCTTCATATACATTAATTGGGAATTTAAAGTTTTTACATTGTAAAAAATATATTTTAAATGTACTTGCAAGCAATCTTTAAATTTATGTTCTCCTGTCAAAAGAATTAATTTATGGAGAAGGAAACTAGATTTAAAAGATAGGTGTTTTTTTGAAATGTATCTTTAAAAGAACACACTAGCAGAAAAATGCTTTTTTATTTCCATCATCTTTTTATAGTTATCTGCTCACATACTAAAATTCAGAAATAAAGCAAACAGAAGAACAAAATGATTTTCCTTCTACACACAAAATGGGTTTGCCTCCCTACATCTAGTAATTTCTGTCTCTTTGTACTTTTCCCCATCTCCCTGACCTAACAACTGGAAGCTCAATATGGTTGACTAGTAGACTGATTTATCTACAGAAAACTCATTGTGCTCTTAGACGCTGTCCCCAAGAAATCAGGGAGAAAGGACCCTGGGGAGGAAGGCTGCACACAAGCCATACATTTTGGATGTTCTGTCTTCTATCAGCTGGGATCATGTGATTTCCTTTCAGACTCTTGCTGTTCCTGCATGCGGCCAGATTCCTGATTACATAAGTAGCATGTATGATAGTCTATTTACCCCTCATAAGGCCAGAAATACCAATCTATCTATGAACAAAACTGCGTGCGTGCGAGAGAGGCGGTGGGGGGGTGAGAGACAGAGACACAGAGAGAGAGATAAACAAAACAGGACAGAGCACTTGGAAAGTATATATAAAAAACGTGATCTTCTTCCATCCTGATTTCATCTAAAAGCAAGGTTTTAAAGGTACAAAGCCTTTTTTTGCATGAGTCAACAAATTACAAGACGTGTAATTTAATATAATTTCTTATGTTTATGTAGCTGAAATTGGTCCTGATTGTTCATTCCTAGCAACCAGCATGGAGAAAGCACTTAGTTAATGTTTTCTAAATGAAAGACTAGCAACAGACAGATGGAAATTGAATGGCATGCTCCCAGACAAAATTTCAGGTAGATAGTAAATATCAGTGGCTGAATCACAGGATTAAAATCTAGCCCACAATTTCCTTTTACTGACACTTCCATAAATAATGTGCTTTCTCTTTTTCAATCAGAGAACAGATCCTGAAAGGGTAATGTCATTATAATACTTATAGTCTGACTCTAAAAGCTTTGGTTTGCTGAGGCAAGAGGACAGAATCTCACTCTCTCTATTATGTTTTGCCACAGAATGGGAGAAAGCGCTGTCTTCATTGGACTTAATATGACGCTGAATTATATATAGTCTCTGGGTTTTTTTCTTTCCTAGTTTACTAATCCTTTTGGAAACAGCAAATAAACAAACAAATAAACAGTGGCAGTAAATTCTGTCCTTGTATCCCAGAAGCTTCAAGTCGCTAGATCCTGAGCACGCTGCGTCTTAGCTTAGCTACTGTGCTGAAACAGCAGGAATACAAATGAACGGCTTGAAGGGAGGTTTGGAGTCTGAATGAGGGTGCTGGCTCTAGGGCAAGGCTTTCTGTGTTGGCTCTGGAGAAAAGGTTTTTTTCTTTAGCTCCTGCTTCCTAGTGCCTTGGATATCTCCATGTGTCTTGGCATCTATCTTGTCTCATCTCTGCTTCTCACACTTGCTTACTGATTTCATGGGTTTTTTTTATATCTGAGAAGAACATGACTCAAGATACACTCGACTTTGCCTTCTTATCAAACAAATGAGATGATAAGCATAGGCACAACCTATTGCCATGGAGTTGATTGTGACGCATAGCTACGCTATGGGACGGAGTAGAAAGTGCCCTTTGTGTTTCCAATGCTGTAAATCTTTCCAGGACCAGAAAGCCTCACTTTCCTCCTGTGGAGCATTTGGTGGGTTTCGACTTCTGCCCTTGAGATTAGCAGCCCAATGAGTATGCAACCAGGGCTCCTTAAAAATCCCAGGAATAGAAGTTAGAGTTGACACACATATTTGGGGGAGACATAATTCAATCCATAGCACCTGCCCATTCTGTTATCTATCAGTCACACATACCAGCAGTTGAAATGTTATCGGTCCCTTAATGTGGTAAAAATATATGTGACAAAACATTTTCCAATTGCATATTTTTTACACATAAAAATCAATAACACTGATCATGCTCATTATGCTATGCAAACATCACTGGTTTCTATTTTTTTGGCTTTTTCTTTTTTTAAAAATCAATTTATTGGGGCTCATACAATTCATCACAATACATAGATCAATTGTGTAACGCACACCTATACATTTGTTGCCCTCATTATTCCCAAAATTCGCTTGCCTCTTGGGTTCCCAGAATCAGCTCATTTTCCTTTTTTCCCCTCCTCCTCCCTTCCCCCTCTCTCCTCCCCCATGAACCCTTGATAATTTATAAATTATTATTATATCTTATATTACACTGCCCGGCGTCTCCCTTCACCCACCCCTCTGCTGCCTGTCCCCCAGAGAGGAGGTTATATGTAGATCCCTGTGATCAATTCCCCCTTTCTACACCCCCCTTCCCTCCTGGTATCACCACTGTCACCCCTGGTCCTGAGGGGTTCATCTGTCCTAGATTCCCTGCATTTCCAATTCCCATCTGTACCACTGTGCATCATCAGTCCTAACATGTCTGCAAGGCAGAATTGGGGTCATGGTAGTTGGGGGGAGGAAGTGTTTAAGAACTAGAGGAAGGTTGTGGGTTTCATTATTGCTATACTGAATTTTAACAATTATTCCACGACCATTAACAAAGTTCAGTGCCCCTGAGCAAAGACCCCCCTCAATTCCCCTTCCTCCCACCCCAGGAAGCTACAACTAAGTTTTGGTCTCCATATATTTGCTATTTCAGATCAACAAGATCACACGGTGATCCTTTTGTGACTGGCTTATCTCACTCAGCATAATTCTTTCAAGGTTTATTAATGTCATAGAAGATATACATGCAATTTTAACTGAGACCTCTAATTAGAATTTTCAGGACCCAAAGTGCAAGCTTCCTACCCTTCTCTGTCTAGCATAAAATATAAGAATCTTCCAGTCATCTCTAAACTTGGACCAAATGAATAGCTATTACATCTGCCCAACTGAAAAACCAACAGTAATTTAATTTTTTAAAGGTTTAAGGCATTTTCCTGGTCTTTAATACCTCTGTACATACTGATTCAGAATATTTCAACTTGTTTAAATATTATGAATGGCCATTTCCAAGAATTGCCATCAATAGGCCATTTCCAAGAATTGCCATCAATAGATAGTCAAAACCCTATAGCACACCTTGCAACTACGATTTGATAGTTCACTTGCTCAAATCCCTCTTCTATGAATCTCCATCAACTAGACAGAGACTTTCAATTAATTAACTCTTCACTAGATCATTAGCAACCAGCTCCCTCATAACCACACTTTCTCCCTTATCCAACTGGGATTTATTCCATGGTCCATGTTTACACTCACTTGAAGGATCTTCACCTCTCTGAGAAATACTATGAGTAGTCTGGATAAAATGGTGGCAGGATTAGGGGGAAATTTAAGGGGTACATCAATAACATTATTTTTCTAAGAATCCAGAATCTGAACTCAAAATGGTGGCTGGGGATAGATAGACAGCTTTCAACACTCTCTATTTAGTCTGTGCAAATTAATAGTTGTGTGTTTCATAATTTGTCCCTGTGTTGAACTGCCATAAACCTTCAGTTCGGAGTTTGAATCTGAGCTCTAACTCAGCCCACAGAATGATGGGAGATGAATTTGAGTCTATGGAGCTGGTGTGGACTGCTGTAGTAGTCAGCCTCCACCCCACCCCCCTTGTCCGAGCAGCCCCAAGAGCATTTGGAAGAGGTCCTCCAGGACTGAGGATAAGACTTAGTATCTTCCCAGGCCTTGTTGGTTTCTTGCATCCATGAAAACACTATGTCCTTTAAGGGACTCTCCACCTCCAACTGACTGTGCTTAATAAGACTACAGCTTCATCAATGTATAAGAACCAAAATACAGTTTAATCACTATCTGTCCAAATTAGTTTCCCTATCAAGTAAACTAAGGAGGAGCCCTGGTGGCATAGTAGTTATGTGTTAGGCTGCTAACCTCCAGATCAGAGGTTTGAAACCACCAGCCACTCTAGGAGAAAGAGTACGCTTTCTACTCCTGTAAAGGGTTAGAGACCCTACCCTGTCGTATAGGATCACTAGGAGTGGGAATCAACTAGATGGCAGTGAGTTTATCAAGAAAACTCAGACAAATTTGCATGCAAAGGATTTATTTAGGTTCAACACTTGAAAAAAATGTAAGCCACACCAATCTATCAGTAGAGGCTTTCCTATTTCTATGATGATGAACAAGTCTCATGCAGCTTCCAGATTAAGGCAAAAGAGAGAGAAAGGCCCACTCCCAAAGACCTGCCAATGAAAATCATGTGGATTACTATAGTCTGGTCTGCAAAGCAGCATAAAGATGGCACCAGACTGGGCAGCATGTGTTGGATGGCAGCACACACCAGCAAAGAAATAAGGGAAGTAGACTGAGCAGAGGAAGCTGTTGAACTGTGATGCAGTTACAAGAAAGACATAAGTCAATTGTATAGGGCTCTCTATGGCTGCAAGGCCCTGGACTGAGGCAAGGCAAGGAGGCTTTTACCCTACATTTGTTGAGAGATGGCCCCAGGGAGAGAACATGACCTTGGCCAAGTCAGCTCCCTTCAGATAAGGGTAATTTCCAGAAGACTCACTGTGAGTGAACAGAAGACTATATTCTTAACATGTGGTCAATAATTGCTAAGGGATACTGGGTAGAACCGTATCTACCACCGGGTCTTTTTAGGGCAAATAGAAAAAAAGATTGAAAATGAAATTTCAGTGCCCTCATATCACAGCACGGATTTGAGTTTCAACCACTTGAAACTATATATTTAATGAGAATACCTTGAATAGGCTGAATTTCTCTCCAATAAATCTTATCATTAAGCTTTCCTTCAGGTCCTCTGAGGTCCTGAGGATAAATTGCCATCCTTTCCTAGCTGAATTAGATGAACATGCCTTTTAAGTCACACCATCCCTCAGAGCACCCACCTGTGCATATCTACCTCCCTTTGCTTGGTGTCCCCCTCAAAGATGGGCACCCACCTTTGTATCCCCACTCTTTGCCTAATGCTTGGTAAATAGGACACTCAGTAAGGGTTTGTGAAAGGAATGAATGAAGGGATAAACTTGGCTTATGTTTCTGTTCTGCAGTATAAAAACAATCCAGGAAAACATATTTGATAAAATGAGGATAACTCGTTTTAGCGTCCACCTTTATGTGTGCTTACCATCTGTGCTTTTCAATGGCTATTTGATTTCAATGAACTGGCACAGCATAAAAGGGCTGCTCTCAGTCAACTGTATCTTACAGATCTCCTAAATAAATGAAAATCTCTCACAGGATTTGAATGCAAACTAGAAAGGAAATTAAAATGTAAGACATAAAACAGCTGTTTGATCAGCTGTAACAATATGCTGTGGACAAAGGCTATATTCATGCCTTATCTAGACAGTAAGAAAAAATTAATTGTAGAAAATGGTTGGTTACAGGACTATTTTGTGCACTGAAAACACAGTAGAATTATTGATGTTAAGCTTCTAGAAGCACAAGGTAAATAGTATCCAATAAATTTTAAAGTGCTATGATATATATTTCCCCCTAGCATTTAATGATAAGTATAAAGTGTACATTGAAAAACTGGTTTATAGAAAGCAAAATGTATTTGCCACTACTCAGATTTTATTAAAAAATACTTGTAATGTGTAGTATCTACAATTCCTATAATTGTAATAGGAACTGGGTAAGCATTCTGGTTTTCTCTCTACTGGGCTAGCAGGTAGAAAACGTTGATTTCTGATGAAGTGGATAAGAAGCCCATTATGGAAATACAACCATGAAGTAACTTCCTTGGCATAGTATCTGTGGAATGTCCCCACTTTTATTCATTATATTTGGAACTTAAATCTCTTTTTCTCAATTAGCCTAGTTAAACATTTATCCATTTTCTGATACTGTTGATGAACCAATATTGGGTCTTACAGGTTCTATCTGATGAGTGTTTGCCATACTATTGATTTCTGTTCTTTATTATTTCTTTCCTTATACTTAAAAAATGATTTTTATACCTGCTCTTCTTTAACCAGCTTCTTAAGGTAGAAGCTTAGTTCATCAATATTGTCCTTTGGTTCTTTTTATTCAACTATTGTTTTGGATAAAAGTAAACACAAAGATTCACCATTTCAACAATTTTTGCATGCGTTGTTCAGTGATGTTGATGCTACTCTCCAAATTGTGCTAGCATCCTCACTGTGCTTTTCCAAATGATTCTACTCTCATTTTCTTAAACTCACTGCCCCCCAAGAGTCCTACGTAGTCAGAGGAGATGGGTTAAAAAACAATAAACCATATGGTATAATATTGTAGTTATCAAAATCATATGGGAGAAGAACATCTACACCATGATTAAGCATTATTAATATATTAATATTTATGGGGGCTTCCAATGAGTATGGAAAACACACCCTGTCACTTGTAAAAAGAAAATATAGATGGCAATAGTAACAGAGGTTCATTTTCTGTGGGTTTAAATTATAGATTATTTCAACTTAATTTTTGCATTTTTCTATTGTTCACAAAATTTCCCAATGAGTATATATTATTGTTTCTGTAATTTCTGTTATCAAAAATATCCCCCATTCTCTAAAAACAATTACACAGACATAAATCAGAAGTGACTGTGAATACATCTTTCATTTGTCAATGATCTGTCTTCTTAAAAACTGAGAGAATCTTGGTTATCATTGATTTTCTTATTAATTCACTTTATTTTTAAATTTTCTCTAACCTTAAATTTATTTTAAAAGATGTTTTATTAGATTAAAACTGTAGCTTTCTTCCAAAAAACATACTTTAATAGAGAAAATTAGAAAATAGTTCCAAAAAGTAAGATATAGTGAAAGCTCATCTTAAAAATAGGTATCTGTTTATTTTATCATGTTTCCAGAATACACACAGCAAAACATACACCAATTCAACAGTTTGTACAGGTACAATTCCATGACAATTAATATAATAAAGCAATTTAAGATAGAAACACAACTAGAATCACAGGAATAAAAAAATGGCTCCAACTCTTACTGAAGGTGCTAAGATTTTAAATTTCATATAAAATAGCAAGCCAGAATGCTTGGGAAGTTTACAAAAGGGGAGATGACTTAGGAAGAAAGAAGAGGGGGAAAAATACTTAGTAGGACATCTTTACTCACCATTGTGCAATTCTGACAAACGTTGACGCCTATGAGGCCAGAGTGGAAAACGGCCTAGGTAAGAGATGACTCACATAAAAGACGACTCACATTAAATTCAGACAGTAAGTAGAAGCAACAATAACATGCTGCTTGGTTGTATTTGCTGGTCTTGTGTCTCCAACTATTTATTGAGTGTCAGATGTTTCTCCTATGCTTTTCGGTACCAACCTGCAGTAAATAAATCCATACTAATTTTGGAAATAAAATTTATTGGACCTTGGCTTTCTGTAGTATGTTTGTTGACTGCATTAACTGTCCAAAGATACGACTGAAGTTAGTGGAATTCTTATAGAAGGTCACATGCAACTCTACCCATTTCATTTGTCCCAGGTATTGGTATGCAGCTGCTATGATCTTATCTCCTGCGAGAATCCAATATTCATTTGAAATGTTATTTAAATTATGGCAGTCCTCATTCAATTTATAATACAGTACTGCATAATTTATATACAGTATAAATCTTGACAGACATTTTAAAATGTAACAATGTGTTAGTTATCATTATCAATACCTGGAGAAATAATTCTGGACTTCCAAACAACATTATATGGCAGCCAAAAGATTCGAGAAAAATTTAGAAACTTTCAGGGCAGTGAATTATTTAATAGGACTCTTCTTAGCAAAATCTCTGTAACTCCAAAGGAGAAATTTTTCCCTGCATGGATCTGGGTAGTGGGGTTGAGGGAAGGGGAGAAGGCCCTGAAAGGATTCCCCTGTGAGTAATTGTTAACAGTATTCATTGAGATTGGCATCCTGCTGGGTATAAAATAAGCCTTCTCAGATGCAAGAGGGGAAAGGGTGGATTTCACTTCCAACAAGAGCTGGGGATGGAGTGTGTCCTCTTGAACCCCGTGATCCCTACACTGTGAACCTCCTTGATCCAGAAGGCAGCAGAAGAATGGCAGAGGAGCAACAATATAAGGAGCTCGATCATAAGACAGAGTGGTGAACTTCACAACTCGCAGAGCAAGTCAAGCTGAGTGTTTGGGGGCAGGAGACTGAATTGTCCAGTGGAGGAGCTAGGTTTGCTGACCCATGGAGCTAATGTGGCATGCCTTGGGCAGAGCAGAATTCAAAGTGGCATTCACTTTGGGCATTTGTTAGCAGTCCTACCAGGACTTTGTAGCCTGCTCTGACTGAACAGCTATATCCTGAGCATTTCTCACCTACATTATAACCTATGAACTTCCTTAATAAACCTTTAATAATGAATATTGTCTGTGAGTTCTGTGTGGCCTTTGCAATGCACTACAGAACCTAGCTAAGGAAGCTTGTTTGAGATAGAACAAAACTGAATGATCTCTTTAAGTTCTTGAGATCAGTTGGGCCTGAGGCCTGTCAAGAATGCAGTTATACCGGTAAGCGGTGGTTGTTATTAGGTGCTATTGAGTCGGTGTATAGAATTTCAAACATTTCCCCGACTTTCACTTTTCTCTGCTTCTCAGTCCTCTCCTCTCATCAGAATAGGTACACTTACACATGCACACACTCATATGCGCACTTTCATGACCTGAGGTACAACAAAACGAAAACTGCCAGGTCCTGCACCATCCTGACTCGTTCCTATGTTGGAGCCCATTGTGGCAGCCACTGTGTTAATACACTTTTTCACTGTCTCTCTACTTTACCAGCATGATGCGCTTCTCTAAGAAACTGGCCTCTCCTGAACCATGTCCAAAGTCTCTAAGTCGAAGTCTCACCATCCTTGCCCCTAAGGAGCACTTTGGCTGCCTTTCTTCCAAGAGAAATATGTCTATCCCAAATTTTGATAGTGGAGTGGGTGGACACACTGACTCTTTGTACTTACTTGTGGGTAGTGGCCATTTTGTCTGTCTGATTAATTGCCAATGTCTATTGTGTGCCTGCCAGAAGCCAAGCTCAATTTCAGGTATTCTATCGTATTTTCTCTTTTAATTCTCTCATCCTCCTTATGACGTGTTTATTACTGCCATCCCGATTTTGCAGATGAGGAAGCAAAGACATGAAAGAGTAACTACTTCCTCAAGGTGGCATATCTAGGTAGTGGTGGAACTAGGACAGACTCCATACTCTCCGTCTCGCTACTCTACCACTTCCCTTGTGTTTCAGGGAGACTAGAACCAGGCATCTACCTGGGGAACAAAACTATTACAACCATCAAAGGCCAAGCTGGGCCTACAATATTCCCTGGAAACTTTTGAAAGTATGTTGTTGTTGTTGTTGTTGTTGTTGTTAGGTGACAGTGAGTCAATTCCGACACATAATGTACAACAGAAGGAAAGACTGCGTAGTCCTGCATCATTCTCACAATTGTTCCTTTGCCTGAGCTCATTGTTGTAGCCACGGCGTCAATCCCCTTCCTTGAAGGTCTTCCTCCTTTCCACTGCTCTTCTACTCTGCCAAGCATGATATCCTTCTCCAGGGCTTGGTCTCTACTGACAACATGTCCAAAGTATGTAAGATGCTTGCTTCTTGCTTCTAAGGAGCACTGAAGGTATAGAAGGGCCTCAAAACTGTGGTTCCAGTGGTACCTTACTTTACCCACATAATCCACCAATCCAGCACCTCCAGCTAATATAACACAGGTGTTTGAATAGAACAGAAGGCATTTGGATTTGCCATTCCTTACCCCTGTCATAGGCAGGATTCTACAGAGGACCAAAACTAATATATATCTATATCTATCTATCTATCTATCTATCTATCTATCTATCTATCTATCTATATATATATATATAAAGAGAGAGAGAGAGAGAGAAGAGAGAGAGAGAGAGAGAGAGAGAGAGAGAGAGAGAGAGGATGACAAAGATCTCAAGGATATGTCTCATAGGGTTACAGAAGTAGGCAAGTCCCAAATCTGCGGGTCAGGTGTCAGGCTGGAGGGTTCTCCCAATTCATGTGGTTACAGGAACTGATGAACTCAAAATCAGTAAGTCAGACAGGCTGCTGACTCGCATCCCAAGAACCAGATGTTAGAGACTGAAGAGTCAGATTCAGGATCTAGAGAAAGTAAATTTTGCCAGAACATTCATATATTTTTTATACAGGTCACACCAGCAAGGAACTTGCCCATCAGATCACAAAATGGAGGACAACTACATAATATTTACCAAACCACTAAGAAACATAGCCTAACCTAAGCCGACAAATAATCTTAGATATCATTGCCCAACCCTTGTCAAATTGAAACACACAGGCATCTTCTTAAACTACACCCTATCATGCTATAATCTGACTCCAACCCAAAATGCACTAAACAAAAATATCAAATTGAAGTTATTGTTCTCAATGTAGCCTCCATCTAGGTCTATGCACTTTTGAAGATGGTGTTTCCATATTTCAAACCCTTCCCCTAAGAATTCTGTGCCCTTCAATTTACAATAATTCAAAATGGCAGCTTTGGCATCATAAGGGACTGAAATTGTGCTCTTTGTAAGTATCCTTTGAGTTTGGGGAACAAAAAGAAGTCTGAAGAGTCAAGATCAAGGCTATGGTGTGAAAGTAAAGTATTCCAGCCAGCCCTTGCCACCCTTGAAAAATGAACCGGTGCATTGTCATGATGTGGGGGAAGGGGGGAATTCCTCAGAGAAACTTTTCTGTTCTTTTCTCACCAGTTTTCAATTTTCCTAAAACTTCTTCACAATAAGTTCCCATGATCATCTGGTGTCCTTTGAGAAAAATCTATCAATTTCCCTTGGCGATTGAAAACTCAGACACGATAACCTTCTGAGCTGACCATTCTGTCTTGAATGTAACTGGTCTCACAGATCACCTCAGAAGTCAATGTTTTCCCTGGAACTTTTTAGAAGGCAACCTAATGAGGCTAAGACAAGTGTATTATTGAGAGACCTTGTCTGCAACCGTCCGCTAATCACAAAGATATGTTTGAACACATTTTCTGTGGGATAGAATCGTGCATGCATAAATTGAAACCCTAGTAGTGATACCTTTTTACTTACCCTCATATGCACACATGCCTGTGCACACATTTGCGTTCACCACTCACCTGTCTATTTGCTACAATGTGGTGCCGTGCATATTGCTGTGATGCTGGAACCTATGCCACAAGCGTCTCAAATATCAGCACAGTCAACCATTTGGACATGTTTCACCAAAGCTTTCACACGAAGACAGACAAGAAAGGATAACCTGGTGATCTATATCTGAAAATATTGTCTGGGGAAACGCACATGAACAGCAACAGAATATGGTCTGGAGTGTGCCAGGAGATGAGCCCCTCAGGCTAAAACTACAACGGAGGAAGGAAGAGCTGCCTCCACAAATGGAGTCATCTTAAGGATGCTAATGGACTAAGGTTTTAAGAACCTGCGCTTGCTGATGTTGCACGACTCGAAATAAGAAGAAAGAGCTGCAAACATCCATTAATAATCAAAATGTGGAATGTATAAAATTTGAATCCAGGAAAATTATAAGTCATCAAAAATAAAATACACTACATAAAGACCAACATCCAGGACTTTGGTGAGCTGAAATGAATTTTGAATTGGATAAACATATAGTCTACAAGGCTAGGCATGCCAGAATGAAGAGGAACGGTGTTTCATTCATCATCAAAAAGAAGATTTCAAAATCCAACCCAAAGCTCAACACTGTTAGCAATAGGATGCTATCCACAGACCTACAAAAAAAGACGTTAATATGATTATTATTAAAATTTATGCACCAATCGTGAAGGTCAAACATGGAGAAATTAAAGATTTTTAGCAACTTCAGCAGTCTGAAATTGATCACACATACAAGTAAGATATAGTGGCTATTCTTGGTAGCTAGAATGAGAAAGGGGCCCTGGTTGTGCTGTGGGCTAAGTGTTGGTCTGTTAACTGCCAGGTCAATGTTCAAACTAACCACTTTCTCCTCAGGAAAATGATGAGGCTGCCATTTTCTTATGGAAAAATGGTTCAGGCCATTTGGAGGCTGGCAAATCCCAAACCCATGAGTTGGACATCAAGCTGGGGACTCCCTCTGACTCACATTGTTGCAGGAGCTGAAGTCAGAAGATTGGAAAGGAATCTGCTGACTCATGTTCCAAGACCGGAGGTCAGAGTATGGTGAGTTGAATGCAAGATCAAGAGAGGGAACACTTTATTAGGCCGTCCATAAATATTAATTGATGGTTGCACCGCCAGAGCAGCTTCCCTTTCAACTCCCCACACAGTAGATCGCAAACAAAACCCACTGGGAATCATGGTTTGCTTAGACAAATTGATATATAACATTAACCATTATACCTTCACAGAGCTGCTGTTTAAAATCAACTTCTTATTACCCTCCCCAACATGCAATGAGCATTTAATAATGATATCTCTTTGTATTAAGACTTCTATGCCTTAATTATGGCAGGTCAATCTTAACTCCAGCTAAGACACCAATTAGGTGGCTGAAAGGACCACCAGTTCAGGGTCAGAAAAACAGCTAGGTTGGGAAGATGCTAAAATACAAGTATGAGTCTAGGCCTCCCAAAATTTTCTCCTGATGATAAACAGAGGGTCCCAGAGCCCAAGATAAGCCTTAGTCCCATAGCTGGAGGAAATAAAAGGATGAAGTGGTGCAAGAAGGGTCTAGAACCAGGAAAGTCCATGCAGATGCCTATTTGAATACTCTACATCCTATTTCTCCCTTTTAAAAAGCTTCAAATACACAATAAATATATTCTTAGTGAAGAAGAAGCTATGATTACACATAAATGCTTGTTTCTGCTCCCATAGAGTAAAAAATTTTAGAAGCCAAATAAGGATACATTTTTCCCAAAGCAGAGTAAGTCATCTAAAAACCGAACCCATAAGGACTCTGTGTGTAGTCCTTCTGGTGAGTGATAGCTCGTCTTCACCACAACCCTGCCACGAAGAAATTGTATTATTATAAAGATGAGGAAACTGTAACATAGGGAGTTTATGTAACACAGCAGATAAGTGAAGGAATCAAGACTCCTCTTACAAGGCCCTGGTTGCAGTGATTCAAATGATTGGCTGTTGCCTGAAACAATGGCTTTTCAATCCAAACCCCAAAGCTACCTACTTCACAAGGAACAAGATGCAGCAACCTACTTTTGTAAAGGTTCAGAGTCTTGGAAACTCTGTGGGGCAGCAGTTCTACTTCCTCTTATAGGGTTGTTAAGAGTCAAATTGAG
This sequence comes from Echinops telfairi, assembly GCF_000313985.2. Classification (NCBI taxonomy): domain Eukaryota; kingdom Metazoa; phylum Chordata; class Mammalia; order Afrosoricida; family Tenrecidae; genus Echinops; species Echinops telfairi. Next base: position 9,735,825 of record NW_022103916.1, on the reverse strand, counting down.
TAGAAGACAAACGTTTCTGTCTGGAAATAAACCATATACTGTTTTAGCATTACCATTCTCTCTCTCTCTTTCTCTGTTTTCTCTTTGGCTACAATATACATATTTCCAAGTACATCTATGCTGTTATTGTTTTTATAGAACATTTGAGTGAGTTACAGGAGTCTTCATCCAAAGTGACAGTATCTGCCCACTTCAACTCTCAATTCACAATCTTTTGCCAAGAATGTCTATGATGCCCTCTCTCTGCCAGCCAGCCCCACCAATCACAGCAGTCTGTAGCCAGCCTTGCTTCCCTGACCACGCATACCACCTTCAGGTATTGTGACAAAGCGGAAGACTTGGCTCCAGGTCTTCCAGAGATCTCAGCCACGTGCCTGATGACTGAATCTCCTCGCTCAAGTCTGGCCCAAATTTTCTGCTTTTCCTTTGAGTTTTGCTGTTTTAGCTTTTATTTGGGGGATTAAGCAAGAGGCATTAAAGGATTTCAAAAGAAAGTTCTCATGGTTCCAACAGCCCAAACATTAAAATAAAAACACTGGACTGGAAGATACATGCTGTTCTCTCCTTCCATGGAGGAGATGGCATTGCTCTGCCAAGCATCCAGAGATGACCTGATTTGTGGATGAACGATGTTTGGATTAGGATGCATTTATTTTTAAAATGCTGTTCTACAGTTGCCTTGAAATTTTCTCCCTCATCAAAACAGAAAGTTATACAGTAACCACTTATACTTCTCGTACATCTCTATTTATCTTGAAGGGAGTGACTAAAACGTGCTGATACATGCAACATTCAACATTATCTGAAAATGCCCGTGTTTAATAATTAACAAGGCTTAAAGACCAGAGTAAAATGCAGAGACTTTAGAAAATTAATCATACTGATAGTCATTTATTCATTCTAAAATTCTGTTTACGACTTTTGCCATTCTCAATGCGATTTGGTAGGAAAAGTCAAAGACTTGATAATAAATGGATTTGAACTTCAGACCCAGTACATTGCCAATTTGCTTGTGTAAAGCTAAAGTTCATTAATTCATCATGTTTATCGAACACTCCCTGTGAAGAGCAGAGTTCTAGGGATAGGTGCTGGTACCTCTACAGGGTGGCAAAAAGATGCATTCCTATCCTCCTGGGACTTAGGATCTGGTAAGGATAAAGAAACTAAATGAAGAAGAATTAAAAACTCATGGAAAGGAAAATAAAGGTAGGCAAGAATTAAACAGAGGCACCTAATCCAATTTTCTGGAATTAGAGAAGGTTGCCTTCAGAAACGACATCTGAGCTAAGACTGGAAGTTAAACATTTTTCCATTCCTGTTTCTTCATCTTTCTCATGAACCTGTGGGATGAGTGAAATATCTTCTTTGTCTCCCCACGGGGGAAGTAAGCACCCACAGAGTTTTATCCTAGGTTCCATCTAGTATCTCGTGGTTTTAGTCAATTCATCTATGTCAGTGGCTCTTACTAAAATGTCTCTGCCTCACACATCTGTAACCCCAACTGCATCCTCACATTTCCAAATACCAGACTTTTCTCCCTCGCCGAGCACTTCCAACTCAGTATGTCTCATCTTTCTCCCAAATATTCTCTTCTCTAGTTCCCTTTTTTGCCAACACTATCACCATATTAAGGAACCCTGGTGGTGTAGTTGTTATACAGTTGGCTGTGATCGGAAAGGCAAGCAGTTCGAAATTAGGAGCCACTCCGAGGGAAAAAAAGACTGGGCTTTCTACTCAGGTAAATCGTTACAGTCTCAGAAACTCACAGGTAGCAAGTGCTACCCCGCCCTATAAGGGTCACTCTATGAGTCATCATTGCCTCCATGGTGGTGAGTTTGGTCTTTTGCTTTGGTGGCATAGTGGATCACACATTGCACTGCTAACCAGAAGGTCATCAGTTTGAATCCAGCAGTCATCCATCAATCACCAGTTTGAATCCATCAGTCAATCTAAGGGGGACAGATGAGACTGTCTGGTCCCATAAAGAATTAAAGCTTCAGAAAACGAAAGAGATTTTGCCTGTCGGGGTCCTATGAATTGGAATCTACTTGATGGCAGAAGGATATGTTTTTCATAGTCTCAGTCACTTAATACATGGGACTCAGTGAATGAAAAATTATAGTGGGCACTAATTGACCACAAAAGGAGATAAATGTTTTTTTAATCATTTTATTGGGTGCTCTAAACTTTTTTTAAAGATCATTTTATTGGGGGCTCTTACAGCTCTTATAATAATCCATACATCAATTGTATCAAGCATATTTGTACATATGTTGCCATAATTATTTTCTAGACATTTACTTTCTATTAAGCCCTTGGTATAATCTCCTCTATTTTCCTTGCCTCCCCTCCACCCTCGTGATCCCTTGATAAATTATCAATTATTATTTTCATATCTTACACTGAGTACTGTCTCCCTTCCCCCACAGCTTCTAATGTTCGTCCCCCTGGAAGGGGGGAGGGAGTGGTGGTTATGTGTTGATCATTGTGATAGTTTCTCCCTTCCTCCTTTACTCTACCCAACTTCCCCCTACCCTTCTGTTATCGCTACACACACACACACACACACACACACACTTCATCCCTACTGACTATCTGGTTTTGTAGCTCACCAGTGCCCCAAATCTTTCACACTCAAGTTCTTAACTGAAACTCATTCCCATGGAGTCAATGCTGACTCATAGCAACCCCCTGTAGGTTTCAGAGGCTGTAACTGTTTATGGGAGTAGAAAGCTCAGTCTTTCTCCCACTGATAGTTTCAAACTGCTGACCATGAGGATTGCAGCCCAACTCGTAACTGTAACCACTGCACCACCAGGGCTCCTATACTAAAGGTAGCTTTGTAAATTTCCAAAGTTTTTAAGGTTTCCCAAATAAGCCAACCTGTTCTTTCACATATTGGTGATTTCATATTAATTGTTCTTTAGTTTAAAATGCTTCCCCCCTGGAGTCTCCTGGTGAATTCACAATAATCCTAGTAATTGACTGGTGCCAACAGTTAAATTCAACCACCCAGAGGCACCTCTGAAGAAAGGCGTGGTGATCTGCTTCCCAAAGGCCACAGTCTTGAAAGCCTTATAGCACATGTCTCTGCATATACATGTTACCAGGAGTCAGAATCAACCCGACAACAACTAATGAAAACAACCTCTCAGTCAAATGTTACCTTCTTGATAAATGCTTCTCAGATAGTCTTAGGCAGAACTTAAGATTCTTTCCTAACACCTTCCCTCGTACTTTGTACATGGGCTACGAAATCACATATCCTCGGCTATCATTGTTAATTATTCATGAATCTTCGCAAGGGCAATTGCTTCATATAACTCACCTTTTGTTCTCTTTGGAACGGCCTGTAGAATAGATAATAACTGTGCCACGAACAAATAAACAATAAGTTAATGAATGAGCCTCACTGGTCGCATGTACCATATTCTACCCTGTGCTGTCATTAAGTATAACTCCATCTCTGCGTGGATGACAAAGTCTTCCAGAACTAGAAAAATGTGATTGACTTTTGCTTCCCCAATCAAGTCTCCACCACCCACCTTTCAGTTTGTATTTCTGTGGTGGCCTGGAATCTATGCAACACGTCTCTCAAATATCATCAGGGTCACCTACAGTAGACATGGTTCCTTAGAACTCAAGGCTATGACTGACAAGGAAAATGACATGGTGATTTACTGTTTAATATCAATGAAAACCCTGTAAAGCACAGAAGAATATTGTCTAACACAGTGCTGAAGGATGAGCACTCTAAGCTGGAAGGCACCCAAAATACATAGTAGGACACAAGTGGGTCAGCACTCATAAGTCTGGCATGGGACTGGCAATGTTACCTCAGGTTGGATATGGGCCACCATGAGTAAAAGCAGACTCAACAGCAACTAGTACCAGCGCCTCTATGGTCTACCCTGATGCCTACTGTTTGAAATAATGAGTAACATTCTTTGATCTGGTAACACACTTCACACTTTACAAAGCTATTTCACATGCATTATTCCATTTGCCCTTCACAATAACCCTATGGCATAGTGGTTACGAGTTGTGCTGTCGTCCGAAAGCTTGGTAGTTCGAAACCACCAGACTCTCCACAGGAGAAAAATAGGGCTTTCCAATCCCTTAAATAGTCACAGTCTCATAAACTCACAGGGACAGTTCTACCCTGTCCTACAGGGTGGTTATGCATCAATATCAACTCGATGTCAGTGAGTGAGTTTTCTAGGTCTGGCTGATTGGTATTGTCCCTGTGCAACAGACAGCGCAGGGGGGATCAAACCCTGGGAGCCCTACTTTCCAGTGTTTACTCCATGCAATCTTCTTAAGAGAAAGGTCAGAGCTATTCATCAATTCCTTGGTTTTATTCAGAGTTTGATGATAAATCTAGAAGCTCGCCAGTGCTGTGGGGGAGGGGGGAACTGGATTCTTATCTACACCTCTTGAATGAGTCTAATATGAATTATTTGAGTGAATATGAAGGTTTGGCGTGTACATAAGAGGATAAAGTAAAGGGGTAGAGGGCAGAAGAAACTGAATAAATATTTTGAGCAAGAAAAATATTCTAGGGGATCTGAAAAGAGATTCATCAGCCTCTATAAGTTGGGCTGCTATGTATGGCAGTATCAGGAGGTACTTAGTAATAGTTCCTAAAATTTAACCACTTTGTTTTAGGAGTGATTCTACACAAACTGAAAGAAACCAGAATCTATACAATGTTGGAAGCCTTCAGCTTGCCACCTGCTTCAAAGGCTCTACTTAACTGTTCTGTTATAAATATTTTCCAAATTGGATATATAAAGATCTGACAAGCAAGGTTGCCTTGAGTTTGCAACTCCTACTTATAGAGTCATCACATACGTGTGGATCGTCGCTGAACTTCAAAGTCTCCTTATCACACTATGTCCCCGTGCTTTTGAAAGTTAAAGAGGTCACTTGAAATCTGCTTAGGGCAATCTCTAGACAACCCATCCATGGGTTCCAGAGGAATCAAGCCCCAGAAGGTGAGATCGTTTGTGTTAGACAGGCTCTTCTGGAAGCATTACTTATTCCACTGAGCCTACCCTGGATGATCTACCTGACCTTTCTTCAAGACAGGGTATCCCATTAAGCCCAGACCCTCTTCTGACTTCATACTTTCCGGGCCCTGCATAAACACAGGCCCCCTGTATAGGTCGACAGAGTCTCTGTCCTCCCTGCCATGGAGTTTACCCCCACCAGCCCTGCTGGGTGGCTTGACCATCCTGGGATGGTAGGGAGGGAAGCATTTACGAAGAAGGCTCTTCAATCTCAGGTAAACCCATGACCATTAGGGAGCCAGAGAGAGTCAAGATCACGAAGGTCTTGTCCAGGACCCATCCTTCCTCCTATCCTGGGAACTGTTTAAAGTCGCTTTCCAGGTACCAGCGAAGCAATGTATTGTGGTGCATGCAAGTGAGGGTGCAGAGTGGAGAGGTTAGACTGGAGTCAAGAATTGACCTTTATGCTGCCCGTCAGTAGGAAACCCTCACCTTCCCGAGCCCTATCCAAGTACAGCGAAGAGTCCAGCCACTGCAGGCATGAGAGCCTTGAGAGGGGTGTCGAGAATGGGGAGACGTTCTCCATTGGGCCCCAGACCTTTAGCAGACTTCCAGTCTCAGGGCTTCTCTCCAGGGGGGCACCCCAAATCCTTCTTGGGAGTGAGGGTACCAGTCCCAGTGGTCTGAACCCGCTGGATGCCCGCCCAGGAAGGAAGACTATGGGAGCCCTGGGGGGCACCCCCACCCCACAGACCCTGCGCACCCGGCCCTCAGACAGCCACCCGTGGGAGCGCTGAAGGTAGAACGGAGGGAGCCCTGCAGCGCTTCCGGACTGACCTGAGATGCCGCCCCCCACCACGACCACATCGCATTTGCTGCTCATGGCGCTCAAGCTCTTCGGGAAAGGGACTCGGCCTCCGCCCGCCGCAGCTCGCTGCCTGGCTGGCTCGCTCGCTTGCGCCTCCACGGAGCCCCTATATGGGCCGCCCGGGCGTGCCGGGAAGCCGAGCCCCGCCTGCCGCAGACGCGCAGCCGGGGCAGGGAGCTGGGCTTCCGCCCCACAGGACAGCCGCAGCGCCAGCTGGAGGTGGGAGGGAGGGGGTTCGCAGGGGCCAGGAGGTCACCTGGAGCGAGCTCCCGCGGGGGCCCTCTTCAGGCCATCACCCTTTGACCTTCATGGTGTTTTCCTGTTGGCCTCCCTAGTGCACTGTGGCACTTAGGGGCTGGGAGGTGGGGCACATAGGATGCAGGCCTTAGGTGTGCTAGTGATGTTCTGATGTGGAGCGATGATGACTAGGTTGTGGTGTGCCATCGAGTCAATTCTAACTTCTAGTTACCCTATATAGGAAGGAGTCGAACTGCCTGGCTGTCAACTTCATGGAAGCAGACAGTCACAGCTTTCAACCCCCCACAATGCAATGCGGAACCACTATTACAGCAGGGCCCCTAATAAGGATAAAAAAACCAAAAAGCTACAGCCACTGCCATCAAATGAACTCCCACTCACAGCGACCCCGTCTAGGGTTTTTGAGACAGTAAATGTCTATCAGAGCAGACAGCCTCCGCTTTCTTCCTAGGTGACACTGCTGACCTTGCCATAGTAGTCCAACACAGCGCCCACCACACCACCATAAGGCCTTGGTAATGGAAGTAGTAAACATTAGTGGAGCATTTTTCGAGGTTCTAAGCACTGCAGTTTACATGCATTCTTACACTTAAACCTGCCAACATATTTATATTCATCTCACAGATGGAAAAATGAGTGGAGAAAGCAACACAACAAATAGAAATAAATAAGCCAGGGCGATTCCAAGGCCAACACTAATCCAACTTACAGTAATGCAATTTATATTGACTGTCCATCCACCTCACCCTCCTCCCACCCCACTTTCTACTGCATTCACACAGCCTTTACAGCCATAATTACCCTCAGGAAGTTCTCAAACACAGAACCTACAGAGAAATATTCTCCCCTACCTTAAATTACTCCATGTTTGCAAATAATCAAGAGAGTCAACTGAATGCTGAGCAACCCAAGGTATTAGGGCTTACTGCTAAGGAGGCAATAGCCCTGGAGGCTGAGATGTGGAGAAGCCTCCCATGACCAGAGCCAAGTTCAGAGATCCCTTAGAGCAGCCATCAGCATTAGTTATGTGGCTCTGAGGACGCTGATTTTGCTAACCATAGGGTGACCCAACAATACTTTATGTATTTCAGCTGAGATGGTTTCGGGTAAAACAGAGGTGTATCTCTTTAAAACGCTAGGAAAGACTCCTCTGGGAACAAAAAGTGGGAAGAAATGAGGGAAGGTTTTCCAGATATGATGTGGGCAGTACTTCTGTTCAGACGAGGAGGGTTCCAATCTGGGGAATTGACGAAAGCCTGGAGCAAACCTCTACATTATCCTGCCCCATTCTTTGTGTCCACTTGCCACCAAAATATTCTGAATTTCTGACAGCCCCAAACTAGAAGGGGGTTTGGGCACATCTGTGATTGAAAAATCAATAGTATCAGAGAAAGTTTGGTGCAGCTCTGACTTGGGTTCTGAGGTAGTTAGTTTATTGTGCCAACCTGGCTGATAAACACATGTGGAGTTAATTGAAGGGTGGAGGGATAAATTGCTCAGTGAGCCTCGCCTTTCTAGTTCTCGGGTCTCTTGCTTTGTGATGGTCAGACAAGGGTGCAGCTGCCTTAGCCAGTTCCCTGCTTTATCTGGCAAGGCTCACTTCCTGCAAGACATCCCTGAGGAGAAGCCACATGGACCTACCCTAATGCAGCGCTGTGTGCTGGAGCAGCCGTGTGGAGACCCCTGCCAGCACTGAGATGCCTACGCGCTCACTGACTCTGCTTTCCTCCTGCAGTTGGCATCACTGTGTCTGTTTTGTGAGATGGAGGAGGACTTTGTGGACTGGTGTTGGAGATATGGGTTAATGGGTTAAGGTTGGGCTTGTGGGCTTGGGCAGCACTGGGTTGGGATGTTTTCTTGATGCACAATTAACCTTTATATAAAAAACTCTCTTATGCATGAGTTTCTGTGGATTTGTTTCTTTTAAAGTACCCAGACTAATACAGGTTCTATAAACTCCCTTCTCTTCTGCTTTGAGATAAAACAGACAGACTTTGAACCTCAGCTGTACTCGGGCCTCTAAACCCTGAGTCCTGCCTTATCCTCTCAATGCAGGTCATGAAGCCACTTCACCTTGTTTATGGCCCGTACTGGTCTCATCCTTGCATGCATTTCCTGGTCCAACTCCATTCACAGGGCCCTGAATCTGCAGGCTCTTTAGTTGTGGACACTCTGTCCCTTCCTCTTGTGTTAGATGACGTGAGATATGTGGAGAGAATCCTTGTGAGATCTGCTTGGGATCATTTTGTTTAGTTGCAACGATGAAAAGTCAATCAGGGTCCTGGGTATGCAAGGCTCTGCATCCAATTCAGGGTTGATATTCCTTCTAGTGCCAACTGACAGTGAGGCCAGATGAGGAACTACAGCTCCATGGTGTTTGCGAGGAAAGCTCATCGACAAATGGAATTGTCTGCAGGCAATTGTTCATTAAGGAGTAAAACAAATGGGTTGAACTAGAACTCGAGGAGGACCAGGAGCCTTTAGAAGCTCTTTCCGGATCCATTTCCGGATATACATGTAATCATCAGGTGTATTCAGTCTCCTGGGTGCAGTGATTTCTGAGTTTTCTCTCTCATCTGTGGGCCGATGGAACCTCTAAAATCAGAACAATTTATTAAGCACCAACTCTGTTAGTTATTGTATTCAGCATTATAAACAGGAAAGGATGCTAATCCTGGCAAAACAAGATACAAAAACAGACAATTACTATAAACCTAATTTATGTGCCTATAGAAGGATGCAAGAAGTGCATCTTTAACCAAGAAGTGCCGAGGAGTGCTCCTGGCCTCTAGCACTTTGTTTGCCTTTGGAATTGATGAAATCCATGTTGCTTTCATCAATTAAAGTGAACTTACTTGCCTTTCATTTTTTATTAGAAGACTGCCAAAGAGATAAAATGTCCTTATTACCTCTTGCTTGCTGTCAGCTTTTTATTAACGGATATTTCAGTGGGTTTCTTATGATACCACAAGGGGTTTCAATAAAGAAGCAGGCTGTGCAGAACAGAGTTCATCAGATATTATCTAAGTTGAGTCTATTGCACTTTTTTAAATGCTGGAAGCTTGACAGGAGAGGAAAGATTTTTATTTTTTAATTAGATTCTTTAGAGCCTATCAACTTATTTTCCCCCATACACTTATTACTCTTTTTAAAAACGTATGTTGAAGGATAAAAATGGCAAAAGGGCCAGCAAATGCAGTCAGCATTACTTTTAAATAATATTAACTTGGAAGTGTTATAAGATTCCTAGGTTTTTCTTGTAAAACATCCATAATCGCCTTGGATCCTAGCCAGACATGGTCGAAAACTATTCCTTGTGGGCAATGAGAAGTCAGTAGGAAATCCTTCAATGGACCAAGACCTTGCATTTGGCCCCAAGGACTTTCACAAGAAGACATCACATCCACCAACAGCCCAAGAGTTGGGCGATCCCAACTTTAGCCCAAATCAAAGCCCTCCAAAGGAAGCTGGATTAGAGGACTCAGAATCCCATAGGGTGGTTAAAGCCACCAAACGAAATACCAAGATAAATCAAAAAGTTGTTAGGATTCCAGTTCATGCTTGTACTGGTTTTTTTTTTAATGTTTAAGCATGTCTTTGTCATCAGTGGAAGGTTTCAGACTTGTTCTTTTAGTAATATACTTATCTTAATCTTGTTAGGTTATCTTTAATAAAAATATGGCTTCCAAGGGGATCTTCTGAGCTCATTAAATTCAAGGCACAGAAGTCAGCTCAGAAGGTTGTGGTGACTGTTTTAGGGATGCTAAAATGTTCATTTGAACAGAATTTCTCAAAGGACACAGGAAAATCCAAGGGACTTACTATGAAGACATTTAAAGAACCTTATAAACTGTATTGGTGGTAGAAAGGTAAGGGACATTGTGCCAAGGTTTTTTCTTTTGTCTATCCTGACATTCCAAAAGAGTAGCAAGGATTGGAGGGAGGGGGGAGCGGGAAGGGAGGGGAAAATGAGGACCTAATGCCGGGGGTTTAAGTGGAGAGAAAATGTTTTGAGAATGATGTACAAATGCGCTTTACACAATTGATGTGTGTATGGATTGCGATAACAGTTGTATGAGCCCCTAATAAAATGTTAAAAAACAAAAAGAGTAGCAAGGATGGTCCTATGAAAATTTGGGTTCGGGGAGGTCAGGGGAACCTTAGCCCACCCACCCTATACCCCTGATATTAACCCTTCAGACTTCTTTTTGTCCCCCAAACTCAAAGAACATTTAAAAGGAACTTGATTAGTGTTCCTCAATACCAAAACAGCTGTTTTGACATGGTGTAAATTGAAGGGTGCTGACTTCTTCAGGGAAGGTTTAGAGAAACAGAAACACTGCCTTCAGAAGTATACAGACCTAGCTGGAGGATATGTTTAAAAGCAATGTTTTCCACGCTTTTGTATTGTTGTTTAATAATTACCTTTGTAGCAGTACTTTTGACTTTTCCTTGAGCAGGTATCCTAATCTAGAATTAGATCAGGCAAAAGCAAAATAACAGGTGGATGTTCATAACTCATGTTAACAGGCTAGAATCGATGTGGATGCACTGGGTTGGCTTTATAGAGACAAGGTTGAGATGGACAGTAAAAGATACTCTTCCTTCCCAAAGAGCCACAATGTGTCTCCTTTCCCCAAATCCAAATTACTACAGAAAAGATAGAACAGGGAACACAGGACTTTAACACAAAGGGGTTAGCCCCAGATCCAAAGATTCAGAAGGACGAAGCTACAAGGCTTCAGAAAGATAGAAGTCATACATAGACATATAACAATGCATATTGAAAACAAACAAAACTAGCTTTGCTATCAGACAGAGGGCATTGTAAAGTCAATTTTGGCAGATGTAGTTAGTAATGCCTTATCATTAGATTTCCTTTTGACACATTCTAAAGATGTTTCAGGTTTTAACATTTTCCCCTATCTTTTTGATTAAGGATTTTCTGTTTTGTCTAGTCATGGTGGTTTTTGTTAAATGCTTACTTGCTTCCTGTCTGTGTTTTGTATCATTTTTTATATATCTTTTTTATCATTTTTTATATATGTAAACCAGGATAGGTAGAACTATGGAGACAATAGCTGGATTTATAATTCCCTAGGAGTATGACCAGGGAGGATGAGGGGAACTAGGGAGTGTGTTAGTCTGGGTACTTTAGAGAAACAAATCCACAGAAACTCATGTATAAGAGGGAGTTTTATATAAAGGTTAAGTACACATCAAGAAAACATCCCAACCCAGTGCTGCCCAAGCCCACAAGTCCAACCTTAACCCATATGTCTGACACCAATCCACAAAGTCCTGCTCCATCACAAAAAACACACACTATGACGCCGACTGCAGGAGGAAAGCCGAATCAGTGAATGTGTAAGCATCCTAGTGTTGGCAGGGGTCTCCACACGGCTGCTCCAGCACCCAGGGCTGCATCAGGGTAGGTCCATGTGGCTTCTCCTTGGGGATGTCTTGCAGGAAGTGGGCCTTGCAAGCTGAAGCAGGGAACTGCTAAGGCAGCTGCACCCTGGTCCAACCATCACAAAGCAAGAGACCTGAGAACTCAAAACGAAGGCTCACCGAGCCATTTATCTCTCCACCCTTCAATTAACTCCACATGTGTTTATTGGAAAGGTTGGCAGAATAACTACCTCAGGGAGCTAACAACAATGAAAACGAAACAAAGCAAAGTTACTTGGGATCTAAACTTTAAACGATCTGTTCACAAAGTGAATGCTTCACCACGACTTATGTCAAGACTAAGAAAAGACTAACATTTATACAGATCATATTCTCTACCATAGAGTGGATTCTGGCTGATAGTCTGCAATACAAAGAAGAGCTGCCCTATGGATTTCTGAATGTATAACTCTACCAGAGCAGAAAGCCTCATCTTTCTCTTGAAAAGTGGCTGGTGGTTTCAAACTACTGACTTTTCAGTTAGCATCCCAACAGTTAAACCTCTATGCCACCAGAGATCCTTACAGATCAGATTAAAGGTTCCTAAATAAAGGATGGCAGATCAGAGCAGATGATAATACCGATTTAGGACACACAGAGAAAAGGCAACTAACAAAATATTCAGCTCAAGTAGAGAAGAAAATCAGAACAGACATTTCCCAATTACACCAGGTTACATATTTCTTTAACCAATTCTTTCATGAAGAAGAAATTAGAAATGATTATTAGCACTCCACTGCATACTAATTATTGGTTGTTAAACTGAGTTATGATTCACTGAGCTGTTCTGCTTCATAAGGTTCTAATTCAACAGTGTGGGTTCACTGAATCAGAATCAAATCTTTGACTATCGTTATGAAGCTTTGAGTGAAATTATATCTGCATATTTGTATTATAAATAGGTATTTATACCACATAGACTCCAGTCAACAATTTCAATCAAGAATCTGGTTCCTACAGAGCTTAGATGAGCAAAGTAGCTCATATTTCTGGCTGAACTAAATGATGCTATAGCTGGGATGTGTATTGACTTGAACTCTTCTAAGAAGCAGAAAGCCTGTTGGGTTACATACAAAAAAACTATTCTTCACTGTGGATGTTCTGATTGTGAAGGTTTTGTACCACTGACATTTGTAAAAATAAGTACAGAAGAACATATGTTGGAAAACCAATAATGTATTACAAGGGGGGAAAACCTGAAATGTGCCTCTGCAATATAATAGCATTATGCACATCTTTTAAAATTTTAAATATATATTGTACATTAACATATGTACATTTATACATATTAACATAGGTATACTGTATAATAAATATTATATATATGAGGATAAATAAAAATGTATTGCTACCGAAGTTCCAGTTCATACATGCACAGGTTTACCAAAGTAAAATGTATTTAAACATGTCTCTGCATGGCTGCAGACAAGTTCTCTCAGTAATAAAGTCTTAGTCTTACGAAGGTGCCTTCTAGAAAAAGGTTCAGTAAAATCAATAGCTACTAAAGGGATCTACTGGGCCAGTTACATTCCAGCTAGAGAAGTCAGCTCAGAATGTTATGTGACCAGGGGGATTCTAAAGGAGTAATCTTGATAGATTATCTTGAAGGATACCAGATAACTATGTAGGTTTAATAAGAAGATATATTCAGAAAATTGCAAACTGCATTGGTGATAAAAAGCTCAGGAAGTATTGCTGAGGAATTTGTTCAATTGTGGCAATACACCAGTTTAAGCTTTGAGGGCAGCAAGGGGTACACTATGAACATTTCATTGCAAGACCATCCTTTAAGAATTCCAAAAATCCATTTTGACATGTAAATTGAAGAACAAAGAATTCTTGAAGGGAAGGTTAATCAACTGCAATGTAGTCAATTCTGATTCATAATGACCCAATATAAGGTTGCAAAGGCTATGAATATGGGCAAAGAGACTCATCTTTCTCCCTTGGAGCAGATGGTGGGATTGAACTTTAGGGTTGGAAATCCAATACTTGCCCAACAGTGCCACTTAGGGAATGTAAGAAAGATGTAAACTCAACCTTCAAAAGTATCTAGGCTTAGATAGTGAGTTAGTCTAGGTAGAATAGAGAAACATATCCACAGAAAATCATATATGTATAAGAGAAAGTTTTATATAAAGGGTAAGTGTACATTCAAAAAGCATCCCAACCCCATCCAGTCCAAGCTCATGAGTCTGACTTAGACTATATATCCGACACCATTCTGGTCTACAAAGTCCTCCTCAAACTCAAAAAACACACACAATGACGCCAAATGCCGGAGGATCACAGGCCAGTGGGTAGAAAGCCTCTGAATCCAGTGGTGGTGTAGGCTTCTCAATGTTGGCAGGGGTCTCCACGTGACTTCTCCAGCACCCAGAGCTGTATCAAGGTAAGTCCACGTGGCTTCTCCTCAGGAATCTCACAGGAAGTGAGGCAGAAAACTAGCTAAGGCAGCTAAACACTGGTTCGACCATCAGCGAGCAAGAGACATGAGAACTAGAAAGGTGAGGCTCACTGAGCTCTCCACCCTTCAATTAGTCCCACATGTGTTTAATGGACAGGTTGGCACAAAAAACCTTAACTATCTCAGATGGAATATGTTGAAAAAATTATCTTCACATTTTTTTATTTACTAAGAGTTTCTATGATTTTGTAGCAATGCAATTATGCTTACCCTTGTATTATGACATATTGCAGAACTGAGATCTATTTGTCAGTGGGGGTACTAGCCAAACTCAGTTACTGTTCCACCATCTTGGCAGTGCCTTTAATAAGTGTGGGTAATAAGACAGGGCCTCTTCAGAAAACATATACCCTGTTTCCCCCAAAATAAGACAGTGTCTTATATTAATTGTTGCTCCCAAAGATGCGCTAGGTCTTATTTTCAGGGGATCTCTTATTTTTCCATGAAAAAGAATACGGTACACATTTATTGTTTTATTAAAAGAAACCTCGCACTTCCTGTCTGCTCCGGCTGTGTTGCGGCCAACAGTGAGCTGCACGGCAGTGCCTGCTACTATGGTCCAGAGTCATGGTAGCTTCGGGGGGCCTTATTTTTGGGGAGATCTTATTTTCGGGGGGATGCCTTATATTTCAGCAAGAGGCAAAACTGTAAATAGGTCTTATTTTCGGGGTATGTCTTACTTTCAGGGAAACAGGGTAGCATCATCATGCCTGAAAAACACTTGGAACTCACCTCCACCAGGGAAGAAAATATTCTACAGGAAGGAGGAATTGAAAGTAGTATGGTGTTAAATAGGCGTGGGGACAAGGGGCATCCTTGTCTGGTCCCCTTTTCAGTGGAATTGTTTTAGTCTTTTCTCCATTGATCACCACGTTGGCTGTTGGTTTTTCATATATAGGTTTTATAATTGAGGAATTTTACTTCTATTCCTATCTTCTTTAGTGTCTTAAACAGGAATGGGTGCTCAATGTTGTCGAATGCTTTTTCTGCATCTATCGATATTATCATGTGGTTCTTATAATTTTTCCTGTCAATGTGGCGAATAATACTAATGGTCTTTCCTATGTTGACCCATCTGTGCATCCCTGGTATGAATCCCATTTGGTTATGGTGAATTATTTGTTTTATATACTTTTGTATCCTGTTGGCCAGTATTTTTTAAGGAATTTTGCATCGATGTTCATTAGGGATATTGGTCTGTAGTTCTCAGTTCTTATGGGATCCGTGCCCACTTTAGGTATGAGAGTTATACGAGCTTCATAAAAAAAGTTTGGGACTTTTCCGTCTTTTTCCCTGTTCTGGAAGCGTTTGTGTAGGATTGGTGTCGTTTCTTCCCTGAATGCTTGGTAGAACTCTCCATGAAGCCATCTGGCCCAGGAGATTTTTTTGTTGGTAATCCCTTGATAACCTTGTCTATTTCTTCAATTGTTATGAGTCTGTTGAGATCCTTGACAACCATTCGGGATAGTCTAGGGAGGAATTGTTTTTTCAAGTATTTGTCCATGCCTTCTAAGTTGCTTAATTCATTGGAATAACGGCCTTCATAGTACTGTGTAATTATCCTTTTGATTGCATTAGGGTCTATTGTAATGTTCCGTTTCATCCCTCATCCTCGCTATTGAAATTTGTTCCTTCCTTCCTTTGGTTAGGTTTTTCAGCAGTGTATCGTTCTGTTAGTCCTTTCGAAAAACCAACTTTTTGACTCATTAAAAATTTCCATCGTTTTCTTGTTTTCCCTCTCCTGTTTCTCAGCCCTGTTTTTTATTATTTCTTTTCTTTTGCTATTAGTAGGTTATTGTCCTGTTGACTTTGCTTAATTGATGGAGGTTTTGTGCCAGCATATGAAACATGTCTCTCTTCCTTTTTCATGTGTGCATGTATTGCTATCAAACTTCCTCTGATAAATGTCCTTGCTGTGTCCCAAAGGTTTTTGTACATCACATTTTCATTCTCATTGGTTTCTAGAAACTTCCTGACTTTATCTCTGATCTGGGCCAATACCCACTCCTTTTGTAATAGATAGTTATTCTACCTCCAATTGTTTGCCCTTGTTTTCTTGCTCGTCCTTTTGTTGATTTCCAGCCTTAAGGCATAGTGGTCGGAGACAGACATTTGTATAATCTCTATGTGCTTGAATGTACTCAGGTTTGACTTGTGTTCCAGCATGGAGTCTATCTTTTAGCATGTGCCATGTGGCCTTGAAGAGAATGTGAATTTTTTTGCATTTGGGTGGAAAGCTCTGAAACTATCTATCAAGTTGTCCAATTGTGCTGTTTAAGTTTAAAGCCTCCTTGTTACATTTTTTTCCCTGCGATCTGTCTTTTTCAGAGAGTTGTGTATTAAAGTCACCTATTATAATTGTTGAGCCTGTGATTTCTTTTTTCATCATTTGAAGTGTTTGATTTATGAATTTCTCAGATCTCTTATTGAGCATGTATATATTTATTATGCTCACTGGTTGCTGGTCTACTGTTCCCTTGAGCATTATATAGTACCCCTACTTGTCTCTTCTTATGGATTGTACTTTGAGATCAATTTGGTGAGAGATTATGATTGGTACCCTTTTTTAAAATTGACATTTGCTTGGTATATTTTTTCTCCAGCCTTTAATTCTCAGCCTGTTTTTGTCTGTACGCTTGAGATATGTCTCCTGTAGGCAGCAGGTCAATATGTTATGTTTTCTAAGCCAGTCTGCTAGCCTCTGCCTTTTAATGCCTGAGTTCAGTCCATTGATAATTCAGTGTTATTGCATCCACCAGTGGACTCTGATATCATCTTGTACCTTTTATGTTGGGTGTTTTCCTAACTACTGATCTTATCAGTTTGTATTGTGTGTGTGTGTGGTTCATTCTTGCCTTCTTTCCACCATTGAGCTAATGCTATACTGGGGGCTATTTTCCTTTTGTCATCCTCTCGGTGGAGTTGTTCTATGTGATGGTCTCTTATTTGTGTTCAGTGAATGTTGATCTTCTGCCCATAATTCATTGGAGTAACGGGTCAGCACAGATCTATTGTAGGGCTGGGTTTCTTTTTACCTATTCTTTGAGATTTTCCTTGTCTCGGAAGACTCTTACTTCTTCTTTCTTAATAGATAAATTGGCTGGGTATATTATTCTTGGGTTTGTGCTATTTTCCTTCAATATTTGGAATATGTTACTCCATTCCCTCTTATTCTTCATCGTGTCTGCTGATAGGTCATAGCATATTCTTATTTGGGTACCTATGTATGTGACTATTTGTTTTTCCCTAGCTGCTCGTATGATTTTCTACTTTCCTCAGAGTTGGATAATTTAACTGTTATGTGTCTTGGTGACTTCTTCTTGGGATTCATTCTGGCTAGTGTTCTTTAGGCTTCCTGGATTATAGCTTGATTTTTATTTATTAACCTGGGGAAGTTTTTCTCTAAGAATTCCCTCGCTGTTTTCCCTGTTGAATTCTTTGTTGTGTCTTGTTCCAGTAGTCCAATTGTTCCAATATTGTTCCTCTTCATAGCATAAGATATAGCTCTCTAGTTTTCTTCAGCTTCTCTGATTGTCTTATTTGACTGCCTTTCCTGTTTGTTGAAGTCTGCCTGGTTATCCACTAGGTCAATGGTGCCTCCTCAAGTCTGTTAATTTGCTACTTGATTTTGTTACTTCATCCCTTATGTCTTGTATTTCTCTTTGGTGCTTGGCCTTTATCTTCTGTATCATTTCATCCTTTTTCTGTACTGCTTCCCCCATATCCTGTATGACTCCAAGCAGAATCCTGAAGATTTCTTTCTGTGGCAGGTCAATGTCTGCTTCTTCTATGCATGTTGTTAGGATCATGGCTTCTTCTGGCATTGTCCTCTATGTCTCCTGCTTTTTCGTTGAGGCTGTTGGGGCTGGTTGCTCTTTACGTGTTGTTTTAGAGGATCCAAATGACACTTTCCAGAGAGTTGAAGAGCACTGGGATCTCTCTTTGTGGGACTCAGATGGGTGCTTCTTCGAACTACCTTCAGGTAGCTGCACTGGGGGGGTCAGGCTAATGTTGTATCTTCCTGTGGTTTCACTCTTACCCTGGCCAACCAGTATTCTTTTATTTGGAATGTGAATTGAATAGTCTTCTCATGGGACGCTGGTCAGGTGGTTGTGGGCCCATGCGGATGGCCCTTCACTGGCTGATCTCCGAGGAAGCCATGGTGGTAAGTCCCAACAGAGCTTGGAGAACCTCGGATGGTGTGTGGTGCTTCCCTCTGCAATTGGAGTGTTGCAGAAGGCAGGTGGGTATACTCTCCTTGGTGTAGAGCACCTTGGATTGCAGGCAGAATTACCCTAGTCAGAGAGATCACTGTGGAGGTTGGGCGAATGTACCCACCGCAGCGTAGAACACCACAAACTGCAGACAGCAGCTCCCTTGCCACATGTAGGGCCTTAGGGTGTAGGTGGGAGTTCCCCCAGGCATTTGAAGGGTAGGCCCCCCAGCTGTTTTGGGTGCAGCAGAGGGTGACTTCTTCAGCTGCGTGTAAAGGCAAATATTGTGAGTGGAAGCTCCCCCAACTTGGCAGTCAGAGTTGCCCTAGGCACATGGGAGTTGCTTGGAGGCCAGTAGTGGCTTGTGAAAGGAAAGAGAGGGGGGAGAGAAGAAAAAGAAAGGATAAAACAAAGACAAGAGCAAAAATTAAAAAACAAACTAATACTCCCCCAAAAAGCAAAGATAAAACAAAAAATAAAAAAGCAACAAAAAGAAAAACTTAGCCTGTTGAGTTTGTGGAGGAAAAGAGAGAAGAGGTTGAAGAAGAGGAAAAAGAAGAAACAGGGAAAGAAGAAGAAAAGAAAAATTAGATGAAGATATAGCTGATCCCCTTGCTGTGCTGTGTACAGCACTGCCTCGTGTTGTGTGCAATACTGCCACAGGGGGCAGGCTGGAGCTCTTCCCTCTGGGTGGATAGAGTTGCCCTAGGCGGAGTGTAGGGGGCTGGAATCCAGCAGTGGCATGTGGAAGGAAAACGAGGGAGAGGAGAAAAAAAAAGAAGAAATAAAAAGAAAAGAATGAGAATGAAAAAAACACACACAACTGTGCTCACTAAGACTGCCTATGCTGGGAACGAGAGAAGAAAAAAAATAAAGAGTAGAGAGATAGCTGATCCCTGATCACCTGAACGTAGGGATGGAGAGGTTTAAACCATGCCCTAATGTGACAGAGTGGTGTTCCGGCTTGCTGTAGTGTCCCACAGATGTTGGGCTGAATTACCTTCGTAGGCAATATCTCAGCAGAGGCCAGGCAGAGGTTCCCACAGTGGTGTGGAGTACTGGATATGACTGATATAGCTGCCTTGTGCCATATGCAGCACAGCAGCAAGCAGGAGGAAATTCCTTCAAGCACGTGTAGGGCTCCAGGACAGACAGGGGATCCTCCAGCCATATGAAAGACAGGCAGGGCCTCCCCAGTTGCAAGTAGGACCACTGAGGGAGGAGAGTAGCTCCCTCCATTAGGTTTGTGGGGTTGCCCTAGCTTGTGCCAAGACCACTGATGCCCTAGTAGCTCTGAGAAGTTTTTTTTTTTTCCTGGCCAACTGGAATAGAATTAAATTA
This sequence comes from Echinops telfairi, assembly GCF_000313985.2. Classification (NCBI taxonomy): domain Eukaryota; kingdom Metazoa; phylum Chordata; class Mammalia; order Afrosoricida; family Tenrecidae; genus Echinops; species Echinops telfairi. The sequence goes on along the minus strand of NW_022103916.1, from coordinate 9,716,214 downwards.
AATGGCCCCCTGGCTATAGGCTCTGTAGTTACCTTCTAGCATTCCTTAGCTCTGGCTCCCTTATTATGCTAATGTATGCTAATGGACCATTTCTGCGGGTTTGTCTTGGAGTTAAACAATGAACCTTAGATTTGTAGTTTTTAGGGAGAAAATACTTTTTCTCTTTTTCATATTTGGCTTGTGGAGTGCCCTGATTTGGGGCCTGTCAAGCTGACCCTCGTGGCAGGAGATCTAGCTTATCCAAGAGGTTGTTTTCTTCTCAGCCAACTGGAACTGAATTCTTCCCCCAAGCTATAGCTACCCACTTTTTCTCTGCCATACCACGACCTGACTCAGGTAAATTTCCTGACATCTTTTAAATTGCTGCAAATCTAGGGCTACCTGCGCAGACCCCGACCCCTAGGCTACGAGCACAAGGTAACTACAGTGTAGGGAGCTCTGTTATGGGGTCTTGTGACTAGCTTTCAGAGGCTCTATTCAAGACCAGGATTATGACCACTTTTAGAAAGAAGCCTGGATTAATCGCTGCTCACTCTGTGGACTACAGCGCTGGCAGGGGTTCGGATCCGAAGCCCATGAGCCCAGCACAAGAGTGTTTCAGTGCGTTCTCAGTTTGCTTTGTGAGTGAACATTTTTTAAAAACAGGGGGCGGGGGGAGCGGGGAGAGAGGGGAAACATGAGGATCTAATGTCGGGGGTTTAAGTGGAGAGAAAATGTTTTGAGAATGATGTACAAATG
>NW_022103916.1:9711241-9715376 GCF_000313985.2 Echinops telfairi | reverse complement strand
GCTTTACACAATTGATGTGTGTATGGATTGCAATAAGAGTTGTATGAGCCCCTAATAAAATGTTTAATAAAAACAAAACAAAACAGGGGTTTGGGTCAGACTCCAGTAGCCTGATTCTAATTTTAGTACTTGGCCTCCCAGTCTCATTCTCCTTACCTCTTAATTTTCTGGTCTGACAGCAGGAGCTCTGGGTGGGTAAATCTACCTGGACACCATCTTCCCTCCAAGTCCCTAGAGAAAGTATTAACAAAAACTTGCTCTAAACTGTGTTGCCTGACTAGCAAATATGAATACAGAATGCTCAATCAAATTTAAATTTTAGAAAAATTATGATTATTTTAAATATAAGTATGTTCCACCTATTGTATAAAGCACAGTTATATTGTTGGCTGCAAGGGGTTCAAGTGAGCCTGTCAATGTAGCTATAAATAGAGGCCAGGTTGATTAGAGAAATTCTGTTTATTCCTGAAAGCATTGGCAGAAGAAAACAGGTTTGTACTTCTGATCTGTTTCAGAGTTTAGTCCCAGTCGTTAAACTATGTGACATGAAATGCTTTGCAACGTTATGAGTTGGACTGCGATCTGCCTGGCTGGAAGTTCAAAATCACCCACAGCTCCTCAGGAGAAAGACGAGGCTTTTACTCCAGTAAACAGTTATAGTCTTGGGAATCCACAGGGGCTTTCTAAGAGTCAGCAATGATTAGATGGTAGCGAGTTTGGTTTTGGTTACAAGGATCAAAAAAGGGAGCAAGGTTAATAGGAAGCAGTTTAAATTCCCCCAAGGGACTATCAGACCATCAATCAATATCTTCCTTACTCCAGGTACTGGCAGACCTGTATCCCCTAAGGTTCTGGGGCTCAATTTCATACCTGCTTCTTCTTTCCTACAACCTTAAATAGTAACATCTTTAAAAGTGATTTTTAATATTGAGGAGCTAGTCGTTACATCCTAGGTCCCTTATATCAAACTAAATCTCAGCAGACCAAATCCCAAACTATGTTACATTTCCAGTGTTTGATTAACAGCAGGATAACTCTTTCAACCTCACTATTAATATTTTTTAATAATTTTTTGTTGTTTATCTGAAATTCACATTTAACTGGGCATCTTTATCTGGCAATTCTAAGCAGAAAAGATCATTTTGTTCTGGTTTAGGAGTAGAAATCAATTTGAGTGTAGTAAATAGTAAGACATGACTAGGGAATGGAAGTTTTAATAGAGTCAGAATATCTCTGATAGACAAAACATTATTACTTTTTCCCCTGTGTCCCCTATCCTAAGCATATTAAGAGTGATATTGCATAGATCCTCGATTTGTTTAATGAATGGGCACAAAAATTAATATTTCAATCATTGTGGGAGGGCTTGAGGTGAATATGAAAGGGAGACCGAGAACTATATTAGTCAAGAGTAGTAGAAAGAATTGACATATATATCTTAACAAATGGATGGAGATAGGATATGATAATAAAGAGTGTTTATAGCAAGTTATCAATTTTTTTAATGAGGCTAACTTAGGCGGAGCAAAAGGGTCCACAGCTTCTGATCCTATTCATTGCACCTTCCAGTTATATAAAAATAAAAATGTCAGAAACTCACAAAACAACTTAAAGTCTATGGAATTGCATACGATTCTCAAAGATAGACTGATGTAAAGATTTAGATTAATAACAACTCACCATACTCTGAGGAAATCCTGTCATCCACTAGTCACCCAAGAACTGTATTTTAAGAAGCACTCAACTAGAACACATTTGTGTTAATGCTTTTCAGCTTTCAAAAAAAAGACCAAAAATTAGGTCCTTAATATTTTGATATCAGATATTTTTATATCAAAGCATTAATAGCAAGGCTATAAACTATGACCTAGTAAACTTTAAGCAAATGGAAAGTTATTTAAATCAAAACATAAGAAGGAAAAAGTTCGTTTTGGAGTTATTTTGAGCTAGACCAGTGTTTCTCAATCTTAATATTTTGGCTTGGATGCTTCTTTGTTGTAAGGGTTATCCTGTGGGTTGCAATGTTTAGCACCCAGTAGATTCCAGTAGTATCCCTCTCCCATGCATGACAATAAAAATATCTCGGGGAATTGCCAATGTTCCCTACAACACAATTTCGACTTCTGTTGGCTAGAATTACATGCTTAAGAAGTTTTTAATGTAATTCTTTTATTTCTATTCAACAGAGGTAAATAAGGGGCAATTTTAGTAAATAAAGCCTATTCCTTTGAGAATTTTGTCTGTAAAGAGATATAAAAGTGCTGCCAGACATGAAGGCTGGATGATGAAAGGGCAAATGATGAACTATACCCATTCAGATCAAACACATTCACGTCAGATGTCCATGTTTCAGTGGTACGGGGTCAAGCTTAGGTTCACTTATTGAAGATATATACACTTGACAATAAAAGACATTGTTAATGGCTAATTGCAGGCATGCCATCTTTAATGAATGCTTCTATGTCTACAACCTTGAAAAGAAGAAAAATTCCCTGTGATAAAGGAAAAGGAAAAATCTTGAAAATTTAGGGTCCCTAACCAAAAGCGTCACCACCTCTCAGTAGATGAGGTGTATTCTGTTAGTTAAACAGCCTTCAATATCAGACTACCTAAACAGAAGGTTCTATACGGTTTTCCTCTCTTTATCCTGTCCTACAGAAATTATTTAATAATTTAGAGAGATGATTACAATTTCCAAAGCAATATTTGGGAGCTCACAAGGATTGATCCTTATGGAAGAGACAAGTAAGGAAATGTATTCCTCAAAGAAAATCGATAATGTTTTCATAATATATTTTCCTACAATAATCATTTATTTTCCTGAATTAAGATACTATTATTTCCAATATGAAACTAGATTCTTTTAATAAGATATATTTTCTGATAAAGTGATTAAGTGAAATTTTATGAGATCAAAAATGGAGATAAAATGCGTTCATATTTTGAATATTAATTGTTTTAGGGGAATTATTAACCAACTATTAGGGAAATCTCCTTTGTCCTTCCTTTGGTAAAGAAAAAGTGTGAATCATCAAGTAAAAGTTCAAGAATATAAGAAATAAATATCATGCAAAAATGATTTTCTATAAAGACCCTTAATTTCAGGTTATAATGATAAATAATTATTAGATATAGGACTTCCATTAATAGCAATATTATATACTAGATGTCCTGAAAATTCTCTCATTCAAAACAGCTAAGAATTCTGATAAAATATAACAAATGTCACATTATGCTAAGTGAAAAAGTCAAACACAAAAGGTCACATACTGCAGGATTCCATCTATATGAAATGTCTACAATAGGCAAATCCATAGAGCTAGAAAGCAAAGTAGTGGTTTCTGGGCACGGTGGGAAAGGGAATGAGCATGAACTGCTCAATAGGTACAGGATCTCCTGTAGGGGTGAAGAAATTTGGAACTGGATTAGAGGAAGTGTTGACAGATACCCTTGCACATCTACTAAATAGTTAAATTTATGATAAATATATGTGTAAGTATATATATATGCATACCTCATTTTATTGTGCTTTGCAGGCACTACATTTTTTACAAATTGAAGGATTTTGCCAACCATTTGTTGAGCAAGTCTATTGGCACCATTTTTCTGACTTATAACTTTATGTATTTGTGTCACATTTTTGTAATTCTTATAATATTTCAAATTTTTTCAAAATGCTATTACTCACTTAATAGACTACAAAAATAATAATTAAACCTCAATGCAATCAAGCCAATTCTGACTCATAGTGACCCTATAGGACAGAGTAAAACTGCCCCTATGGGTTTCTAACACTAACTCAGTATAGGAGTAGAAAGTCAAGACTTTCTCCTGTAATAGACTACAGTATAGTAAACTTTCTTTTTTTAAATTTTTATTTAATGATTTAATAGCTAAGGCATGGAAAGGAGAAATGGAGCATTGTGTAAGAAGCACAACTATTCTCAGAAAAAGGCACGGAAATGTTGATAGCGCCTCATTAAGCCTTCCAATATGTTAATAACTTTCTCGGGGAAATAACCCAATGCATGCAATAGTTTTGCTTGAGCTTTTTTTGTTGTTATTTTTACAAATCATTTTATTAGGGGTTCATACAACTCTTATCACAATCCATACACACATCAATTGTGTAAAG
>NW_022103916.1:9677300-9702764 GCF_000313985.2 Echinops telfairi | reverse complement strand
CCTTTGATTCTCAGCCTATTTTTGTCTGTAGCCTTGAGATGTGTCTCCTGTAGGCAGCAGATTGATGGGTTGTATTTTCTAAGCCAGTCTGCTAGTCTTAGTCTTTTAATGCCTGAGTTCAGCTAGCTGGGTGTGGTACTGGTGTCCCCTAGGCTACTGGGAGTGGTCTGGAGGTCAGCAGTGGAGTGTGAGAGAACAGGAAAGAGACAGAGGGGAAAGAAAAAAAATTAAGAAGTAAGTCCGTTTAGACTGCGAGGGGTGGGGATGTGGGGAATATAGGGAAGAGAGGGAAAGAAAAGCAAGTATGTAGCTGAGTCCCACTCCCCATCAGTGGAGCTGCAAGAGTTTAGTCCCTACCCTAAGGCAGCGTTGGCAAGCCGCAGTTGCAGTAGTTGAGCTGAGAAAAATCCCCTGAGCAGCCCCCAAAGACCGTGGGGGTGGGGGGTGGGGCAGACAGAGGGAAGAGATGTATATAGAAGCAGCAATGTAGCTGAACCCCGATCTATCACTGATCCCTGCCTGTGGAGTTGCGAGGGTTTAGTCCCCACCCAGAGGTGGCGGTGGCAAGTTGTGGCTGTGCCGAGAAAAGCCCCTGTGCAGGCCTCCCAGACTGTGGGAGAACTGAGAGCAGAGATGTAAACAAAAGCTACAAAGTAGCTGAACCCCTGCTGAATCACCGCCCATGGAGCCCCAAGGGTCCAGTTCCTACCCTGAGACTGGCAGGGGTAAACTGTGGCTGTGTTGAACCCAAATCCCCCTACAGGCTCCAAATGGTCCTGGCTCTGGCAGAGACAGTAGCAGGGCCAAGGTCAAGCCCCGGCTGGCTTCCACTGAGGTAAGCCAAAAGCCCCAAGCCCCTCAAAACCCCGTGGGTCTGTGCCTACTTATCTTTATGATGCTCCTCCTGCGTTCTAATTGTGTTAAAGTTCCCTCTAAGCAACTCTCCTGGGTTGGATTCTGCGGAGTCCCTCTGATATGTGTCACTCCGTCGCCATCTTCCCAGAAGTTCCAGTATAGTAAAATTTCATATGAGCCAGGAAACCAAAATATTTATGTGAGTCTCTTTATTCTAATATTCACTTGATTAATGTGGCCTGGAGTCAATCCCTCAATATTGACAAGTTATGACTGTACATTTATACAAATCAAACATTTTAGAATGTGTATATGAGGGGGTGCCCCCCCAAAAGGAAAAAACTCCACTTGGTGAAGCTTTTGTAGTATATATTTTCCCCCTAGGTGAGCATTGAGCAATTCACTCTGCACCCAGTAGCGTCGCCTGGGAAGGTTCTCTCTGATCACAGTGAACTTTTTCATAAAACCAATTTCACTTGAACCTCATTTTTTATGATGGCTGATTTAAGGGAACAGTGTGTGGTTGTGAAATTTTGTTTCCTGCTCAGGAAAAATGCTGCAGAAACTGTTGTGATGTTGAACACAGCTTACAAGGACAGTGCTATGGGAAAACCAGTATGAATGGTTTTCGCATTTCAAGAAAGGTATAATGTCAATTGATGACAAACCTCATTCTGGACATCCATCAACTTCCCAAATGGATGGAAATGTTGACTCATAGTACATTTGGAGTTTTTTTCACCAGTCAAACTGTTATTCAAGCTTTCTATTGAGAGGTTCTGAAAAGATTGCATAACAGTGTGGAACAAAAAAGGTTTGTTTAATTTGTGTCAGCAGAGGGGGAACTGTTTTGTCACCACAATAAGGCACCTGCTCACGCAGCCATCTCAGTGCTCCAGTTTTTGACAGAAAACAGTATGCATTTCTTGCTCCACACACCGTACTCACCTGACCTCACTCTGTGCTACTTCTTTTTGTTTCAGTAAATGCACAGGAATATGAAAGGACAGTGATTTGACGATGTAGAATAGGTGAAGAAAAAACTAAGGGAAGTGCTGTCAGCCATCCAAACACATGTGTTTGAAAAATGTTTCCAAGAATAGAATCGCAGATTTGGCACATGCAATAAGTGTAATGGAGAGTACTTTGAAGGTGACAAGGTTGTTTTGAAAAAAATTTTAAATCCAGAGCTTAAAAAGACCCGGGTTTTTTGGAGGGGTACCCATATATATCTGACATGGTAGAAGTGATAGGAAAATTAGATAACAACTAAAGATATATTATTTAAAAGAATAAAGATTTATCATGATAAACTAGTAAATAACATTATATGGTAAATATATAAAGAATTGAAACCAAAAGAAGAACATTGGGAGAAAAAATGGGAAGAATTAAGAAATAGAGATGATCCTTATAGTAAAAGCTCACATAAAATGAATAGATATTCAGAGGGAAGAATTTTTAAAAGCTTAAATCTTAGAGTAAAAAATCAGAAAAGAAAAAGTGCTAGTTCATAAAAAAAATAATTAAAACAAGTTAAGGAAGAATGTACAAAATGAACACAGAAGTATCAAGTCACAAACTTTTAAAATATAATAAATATACAAAGGTAAGTAAATAAGTACTGTGCCTCTGGTTCCAGTTCATGTACACACAGGTTTATTCCAAATAAAGCATACTTAAAAGCGCCTTTCTGTTTTATAGTTGGCTGCACACAAATTCTCTCAAGTATACACTTGTCTCAGTCTTATTATGGTACCTCAAAAAAAAAAAAAAAAGACATGTGTGGTGACATGGGAGCAGGGGGAAACAATTTTGAGATCAGGGCTAATATCCATTTCCTTGAAGGTTTTCCTCTTTTTAGCTGCATTTCTACTTTAACAAGAATGGTGTTTTTCTCCTGGTAATATATTTGAGATGAATTTGTATGTCACTAAAGACTCCAAGTCCACTTCAGTTTTACTTTTCCTCCTTTGTTAGCTAGCCACCCAGACCAATATTTAGATCCGAGGGCTAAGGAATCTGGCAGATTTTTAAAGCTGTGAGCCTTCACTCTCTTTCTTTAACAAAATAGTTTATTTATTTTGTTTTTTAAAGAAACATATTCTATGTAGTTCACAGCCCATCTCAACAAGGGAAACCAGCATTAATTTCCCATAACCACCCTGTAAATCTCTTCTATTAGTCTTCAAAATCTTATCTTTTAGTGTGAAAACCACTTTTCCTTTTCTTTTTTTCCCCTTATAATAATGATGTGATCAAATATTTAACTTTATAAGATTGACATACTTTGCTGAGCATAATGTGCTTTAGTTTTGTCCATGTTCTTCAGTGTTTAAGAGAGCTGTTATTGATTTTTATTTATGTATAATATTCCATTGTATAAATGCACCAGATTATAATTCCTCGATAATCAGAGTTTTGGGCTGTTTCCAGATTTTTGCTATTATGGAAATTGCTGCAGAAAACATAGGTGTGCATGTGTCTGTTAGTGTTGTATTCTTTATTTTTTTAGGGTAGAGGGATTGCAGGGCCATAAGGTACTTGCATTTGTATTTGTTTAAGGAAGTGTCATACTGATTTCCATAGTGGTTGTACAATTCTACATTCTCATTAAATGTTTGAATGTTCCAATCTATCCAATTCCTCTCCATCATCTATTATTTTCTGTTGTTTTTACATTTTTGCTAAAAGTGTCAGTGTGAGGTGGTATCACATATTTGTTGTAATTTTTACTTCTCTTATTGCTAATGAATAAGAACATTTCTTCATATGGTTGTTGGCTGCCTGGCTGTTGTCTTTGGTATGTTGTCTATTCATGTCTTGTGCCCATTTTTTTTCTTGGTTATTTGTATTTTTTTGGTCAAGATGTTGTACATATCTATAGTTTTGGGAAACAGCGCTGTATCTAATGTATCATTACTAAACATTGTTCTCTAATATATGGGTTCACTTTTAATTCTTTTGATGTGCATAAATGTATTTTTAGAATGCCCCAGTCCTCTATATTGTCTTCTATAGTATATATATTTTTATTATGTACAGAAGTGTATTTATGCCTTGTATTAGGGCCCTTAATGTGTCTGTATATTTTTTGTTGATGGTCTTTATGGCTGTGGGGTTTATATTTAGGTCTTTTTGCATCTTGAGTTTGCTTTTTGTACATGGTGTGAGCTATGGGTCCTGTGTCATTCTTTTTCAGGTGAAGAGTCAGGTTTTTCCAGGGACGTTTATTGAAAAAGCTAACTCTTCCCCACTTAATGTGCTTTACTACTTTATAAATAATTAGATGCCTGTAGGTACTTGGTCTCTCCTGATAATATGCCCAAAGTACATGAGCCCAAGTCTCACTATCCTCACTTCCAAAGCTCAATTTGCTGCATTTCTTTCAAAATAGATTAGTTTGTTCTGGCAGTCCATGGCACTTTCAATATTCTTTACCAGCACCATAATTCAAATGCATCGATTCTTCTTCAGTCTTCCTTATTCAATGTCCATGTTTTACATACATAAGAGGAACACCGTGGCTTGAGTCAGGAACACCTTACTCTTCAAAGTGATAGCCTTGCTCGTCAATACTTTAATGAAGTCTAATGCAACATATTTGCCCAATGATATGCATTGTTTTATTTCTTGATGGCTGTTTCCATGACAAAGATTGTGAATCCAAGCAAGATGAAATTCTTGACAACTCCAGTCTCCTCTCCTTTTAATGATTTAATCCCCCGATCCAGTCACGAGGATTTTGGTTCTTGTGTTGCAATCCATACTGAAGGCTGAAATCCTTTATCTTCATCAGCAAGTGATGTAAGTCCTCCTTTCTTTCAGAAAGCAAGGTTGTATCACATGTATATCACAAGTTGCTATTAAGCCTTCCTTTCTAATCATGTTGCTGAGCTCATCCTCATATAGTCCAACTTCTTATTTGTTCCGAATACAGATTGAATATGTTTCAAGGATGTAACTCTGACTCACACCTTTCCTAATTTTAAACCAAGCAATAATCTCTTGTTCTATTCTCTTAATCCATGTACAAGTTCTGCAAGAGCACAATGAAATGTTCTTGAATTCCCATTTGAGATAATTAAGGTTTATTGTGCCAACCTGGCTGATAAACACAATTGAAGGGTGGAGAGATAAATGGGTTGGTGAGACTCACCTTTATTGTCCTCGGGTCTCTTGCTTTCTGATGGTCAAACCAGGGTGCAGCTTCCTTAGCCAGTTCCCTGCTTCAGCTGGAAAGGCTTACTTCCTGCAAGACATCCCCAAGGAGAAACCACATGGACCTACCCTGATGCAGCCCTGGGTGCTGAAGCAGCCTTTGGAGACCCCTGCCAGCGCTGAGATGCTTACACGATCACTGATTCAGCTTTCCTCCTGCAGTCGGCGTCATTACATGTGTTTTGTGAGATTGAGGAGGACTTTGTAGATCAGTGTCAGACATGGGGGCTAATGTTGGACTTACAGGCTTGGACAGCAATGGGCTGGGATGCTTTCTTAATGTACACTTAGCCTTTATATATAGCTCTCTCTTATGTACATATGAATTTCTGTGGATTTGTTTCCCTATGCGATCCATAGTTTATTGTGACCCACACAGTCGAATGCTTTTGCAAAGTAAATAAAATACAAGTAAACATATTTCTAGTGTGTTAGTCTGGGTACTTTAGAGAAACAAATCCACAGCAACTCATGTATAAGAGATAGTTGACAGGAGATTATGTAATTGCCATAGACCACTCCTTGTCAACACAATGATATCACTGGGTTGCAAGATAAAATATATGATACATAGTTAAATTTTAATTCCAGTTAAGTAACAAATAAATTGTTACTACCTTGTCTATAGGGCCACTGTCAACTTGGACAGGGGTGGCGTCTAGCCTGTCAATTAGGTTGCAGCTTGATGACCTCATTTGGAGACACAAAGGAGATAAATAGCTCACTGGAGGGCAGACAAGACACATGGAGCTGCGCTGATAGAGCCAGATCCCTGGACTTGGAGGAGCCACATGGAGAACCACGCCAGCACTAAGATGCTTCCACCACCCCTGGATCCACAAGACTTTTCACCCACTACCCTGTTATCTTCCTGCATTCTGTGTCATTGTATGTGTTGCGTGAGTCTGAAGAGGAATTTTCAGACTGGTATCAGACATATGGGTTTATATATATTGAACTTATGGACTGGATCTAGACTGAGCTGGGATGTTTTCTTAATGTACAATTGCACTTTGATATAAAACTCTGTCTTACATACATATGGGTCTCCCTGGATTTGTTTCTCTAGTCAACCCAGACTAACACAGATGGCAAGACTTCGTCTTAGATACTTTGGACATATTGTCAGGAGAGACCAGTCCCTGGAGTAGTACATCATGTTTGGTAAAGTGGAGGGGTGGCAAAAAAGAGGAAGGCCCTTGATGAAATGGATGTCCACAATGGCTGTATCAGTGGGCTCAAGTATAGGACACATTTGAGGCTGGCGCAGGACCGGCAGTATTTTGTTCTGTTGTGCATAGGGATACTATGGGTTGGAGCCAAATTGATGGCACCTAACAACAACAACAACAACGTACATCCTATGTTACATTTTCTTTAAAAAGGAATAGGTGAAGATGGACAGCAAGCATAAATGACTTTTAATTGTGAATTCATGCCAATGCCATTTACTTCAAATCATGACATAATCTTACTGCTATCAATAGTAAGAAGGCTCATTGAAATCCCAAGATCTCTGTTCTGTAACTAGGCATCAATACATCATGTGCCGTACACCTTAGAGGGCTTCCTTTGACAAAGACTGTGCTTAAATTTAATCTTTTTGCTACCGTATGATCTCCCCAAGATGCATTTTACCAAGAACTCAAAACCTCAAGCATGCAGGTCATAAATCTTATCCAAGGTAAAGTGTATCAAATATCAAGGAATTTAAGTCTAGAGTTCCTTCTTGGTCATGTGTCACTGAATTTCTGATATCCATCCTAATTAATCTCCCTCTAAACTATTTAGTATGTATTGTCCTTATTTTTAATCTACACTCTCTAGTTGCCCTGTAATTACATAAGCTTATCTTCTCAGACACATTTCCTTATTAGTTTATTGTATAATCGTTAAAGGTATATGATGCCTACACTTTCATTTAAGGGGGAAAAGCATGGATATCTACTCATAGACTAGTATTGGGAGACAGAAAAAATATTAAAATCATTTGGTTTATATTCTGGCATAAGGACTGATTTTTCTGACACCTTTGCCCAAACCTTTCCTTCCTGTGTAAAAACACCTGTGTCCTCCTATACCTTTCCAATTATTCATAATTTTTAAAGTTTTAGCTCAAAATCTCTCTCCACTATCGTGCCCTAATGACAATCTCAGCCGAAGTAATCCTCCTTTCCTTAAAACTCTTATGTGTCTCATATGAACTTTTAATATCTTTGTATAGTCTTTTTTTTCTTTGTACAATCTTAAAAGTTAAAAGCACATTTCTCATATTTTTAGAACTTAAATCATTCTCAACATACTATTTTCTCTTATGGCACTTCTGCTTAATTTTACTAATACAATTCAAAGTTGATATTTGCTTGAATGCTTACAATTAAATATTTTCATTTCTCCTTCTTGTATGTCAATCTCCACCCTCCATCCATTCACCTTTATCAATGTGTCCCCAGCACCTTGCACAATGTTTGGTATTTGGTTAGTGAATTAATGAATAGAAGCAATGTAATCATAATGATATAAAAATGTTTCTCTGTGTTTTATTGACTGTGCAAAGACACTGGACTGTGTGAATAATAGCATATTCTGGATAACCTTGGGAAAAATGGGAATTTCAGAATGGGAATTTGTGTTCATGTGGAACGTGTGTATTGACTAAGAAGGAGTTATTCCAACAAAACAAGGGGATGGTGTGGAGGAAAGGTGTGCATCAAGGTTGTGTCCTTTCACCACACGTGTTCTATAGGTATGCTGAGCAAATAACCTGAGATGATAGACTTTATGAAGGTGAACACACCATCAAGATTGGAGGAAGGCTCATTAACGACCTGGTATATGCAGATGACAAAACTTTCCTTACTGAAATCAAAGAGGACTTGAAGCGCTCACTGATGGAGATCAAAGGCTGTGGTCTTCACTATAGACTTCCCCAAGTGGAATACGCAAATATCAAATATGCAATCACAGACTATATCTGTGGGAAGAGACAATGGAGAAAGAAGCTCAATGTCAGTAGTGAAAATGAGGACAAGTGTTAACTGTGGAATAGACTATCAATTGCTTATATGTAACCTTGGGTTGAAGCTGAAAAAATTTAGAACAAGTCCATGAGAGCCAAAATATGAACTTGAGTATAGCCCACCTGAATTCCAAGAAAACCTCCGCAACATATTTGACTCCTTGAACACTGACGACAAGAGACCCGATGTGCTGTGGGATGACATACAAAACATCATACATGAAGAAAGCAAAAAGTTATTAAAAAGACAAGAAAGACAGGAAAGTTCAAAGTGGATGTAAGAAGGGACCCCAAAATTTGCTCTTAGTTGTAGAGTAGTTAATGTAAATGGGAGAAATGATGGAGTAAAAGCACTGAATAGAAAATTATAAAGGACAGCCTGAAGAGACAAAGCATTATCATGAAATATACAAAGATCTGGGGACATTTAACCATTTCAAGAGGCAGTATATGCTCAAGAATCAATGCTACTCAAAGAAGTCCCAGCTTCACTGACAGTACTAGTGAAAAAAACATAGCTCCAAGAATTGACAGAATACCAAGTGAAATGTTTCAACAAGCTGATAAAGCGCTGCAAGATTGCACTCATCTATGCCGAGAAATCTGGAAGATTTAGCTACCAGGCTAAATCGACTGGAAAAGGTCCACAGTTGTACCTATTACGGACATTATACTGATTACAAAGAGAGGTGGAATTGGACCTTTCGAATGGAACGTGGAAATTATTAAGCTACATCATTAAGATCACATGCAAGTAAAATTTTGCTTAAAATCATTCTATAATGGTTGTATTGACAAGGAGCTGCCAGAAATTCAAGCTGGGTTCAGAAGAGGATGTGAGAAGAAATATAGCATAGCTGATATAAAATGGATCTTGGATAAAAGAAGATAATACCAGAAACAGGTGTGTGTGTTTTTTTATTTATATCGTTTTATCAGGAGCTCATACAACTCTTATCACAATCCGTACATATATCATTTGTGTAAAGCACATTTGTACATTCATTGCCCTCATCATTCTCAAAACATTTGCTCTCCACTTAAGCCCCTGGCATCAGCTCCTCATTTTCCCCCTCCCTCCCCGCTCCCCCTTCCCTCATGAGCCCTTGATAATTTATAAATTAGTATTTTGTCATATCTTGCCCTGTCCGACGTCTCCTTTCACCCACTTTTCTGTTGTCTGTCCCCCAGGGAGGAGGTTATATGAAGATCCTTGCAATCAGGTCCCCCTTTCCAACCCACCCTCTCTCCACCCTCCCAGTGTCGCCACCCACACCACTGGTCCTGAAGGGATCATCCGCCCTGAAGTCCCTGCGTTTCCAGTTCGTATCTGTACCAGTGTACATTCTCTTGTCTAGCCATATTTGTAAGGTAGAATTGGGATCATAATAATTGGGCGGGGGGGAGGAAACATTTAGGAACTAGAGGAAAGTTGTAATTTTCATCATTGCTAAATCGCACCCTGACTGGCTTGTCTCCTCCCTGAGACCCTTCTGTAAGGGGATGTCCAGTGGCCTACAAATGGGCTTTGAGTCTCCACTCCGTACTCCCCCCCTCATTCACTGTGATAAGATTTTTGTTCTGATGATGCCTGATACCTGATCCCTTCGACACCTCGTGATCGCACAGACTGGTGTGCTTCTTCCATGTGGGCTTTGTTGCTTCTGAGCTAGATGGCCGCTTGTTTACCTTCAAGCCTTTAATACGGCAGACGCTTTATCTTTTGATAGCTGGGCACCATCAGCTTTCTTCACGACATTTGCTTATTCACTCACTTTGTCTTCAGCAATTGTATCGGGAAGGTGAGCATCATAGAATGCCAATTTAATAGAAGAAAGTATTATTGCATTGAGAGAGTACTTGAGTGGAGACCTAATGTCCTTCTGCTACTTTAATACTAAACCTATAAATATATGCACATAGATCTATTTCCTCATCCTTATATATAAATATATTTACATATGAACATGCCTTTGTTTAGACCTCTATAAATGCCCCTTGCCTCCTAGCTCTTTCCTCTATTTCCTTTGACTTTCCTCTTGTCCCACTATCATGTACAGTATTCATTTGGGTTTCAGTAATTCCTCTTGGTTACATTACCCTTGATCACACCCTACCAGGCCTCCTACACCCTCCTAACCACCGATTTGAATCACCTGTTTTTCCCTTGTCCCTGGGTTTGTTAACACCACTACCTTTTGCCCCCACCTCCCCCTTTCCCATGTCCACCCGGAACTGTCAGTCCCATTGTTTTCTCCTCCAGATTGTTCATCCAGTCTGTCCTATCCAGACAGACCTGCGGAGACAACAACATGCACAAAAACAAGACAGAGCAAAACCAAGCAACAATATACAACAAAACAATAACAACAGACCAATGACAATAAATAAAACTAAACACAACAAGAAAGAAAAGCTTGTAGTTAGTTCAAGGCCTGTTCATTGGCCTTTGGGAATGTTTTCCAGTCCAGTCTGTTGGGGCACCAAGCCCTAGCCCCAAAGTCCACCTTCGGCATTCCCTGGGTACCTCGTCGCTCCATTCCCTTGCTGTTCTGTTGCACCCCCTTAGTGTTTTGCCTCGGTGTGGCAGGATCAGATTGGGCGCAATTGCCACACTCTGTCTCCAGTGTTGTCCCCTGTAGGGCTATGGGTCAGCGAGGGACATCGTGTCTCATAGTGGGGCCGGCCATGTGGTCCTCTCTGTGGACTGGCTGCCATAATCGAGAAAATCATCCTCAAGGCTTGGTGAGCCAGGATGTGCACCACTCCTCCTCCCCCTTCATCTGCACTCGTGTGTTCCGATCAGATATGTCCCTCTCCCAGAGCTGCACATTCAGTGCCGTCCTTTGAAATAAATTTTTCTGGGGGGGAGGGGGAGGTGTTCACATAGTAATTGGGATTGGGGCCTGCCTCTCAGACCTCTCCACTGGTTCCCTACTCCACGTTGGCGTGTTGCATTCACATCTTGGAGCACTGGGTTAAAGTCTGTTCCCTCTCAGAAATGGGCGTTTTATTTATTATGCAAATGCATTCGACAGTGTGGATGATTACAAACTATGGATAGCCCTGAGAAGACTGGGAATTCCAAAACACTTCACTGAAAATGTGCTTGAACCAAGAGACAGTTGTTCAATCAGAACAAAAGAGTACAAGCATTTTAAAATCAGGAAAAGTGTGTATCAGGCTTTTTCTTTTCATCATATCTGTTCATGCTGTATACTGAGAATATCACCTGAGAAGATGGACTATATTAAGGAAAATGTGGGATCAGGATTAGGGGCAGGCTTACTAACAACCAGAGACATGCAGATGAGATCGCTTTGCTTGATGACAAATAAAGACGACTTGGGCACTTGCAGATGAAATCAATGACTTCAGCCTGCAGTATGGATTACAATTCAATGTAAAGAAAATAAAAATCCTCATGACTTGACCAATAGATAACATGATAATAGGTGGCAAGTAAACTGGTGTTGTCATGGATTTCATTTTTCTTGGATCAACAATCAATGTTCATGGAAGCAGCACTTGAGAAATCAAAGTTTGTATTGCAATGTAAAAACTACTATAAGACCTCGAGAACAAGGATGGCACTTTGGGGATAAAGGTATGCCTTGACCCAAGCCGTGGTATTTTCAATAACCTCATGTACATATGAAAATTTGACAATGAATAAGGAAGCCTAGGTAAAAAATGATGTCTTTGATTTATGGTGTTGGTGAAGAATATTGAAATTGCCATGGATTACCAAAAGAGTATACAAATCTGTTCTGGGACAGGACAGCCAGAATCTTCCTAAGCAGTAAGGGTAGCAAAACTAAGTTTCATGTACTTTGGACATATTATCAGGAGAGACCACTGTCTGGAAAAGACATCATGCCTGGTAATGCTTAGTCAGTGAAAAAGAGGAAGATTGTCAAGGAGAAGCGTTGACACAGTGTTTGCAACAATGGGCTCACACATAAGAATATGGGCTCATATATAAGAACCATAGGATGGAGCAGGCTAAGCAGTGTTAAGCTCTGTTGTGTATGGAATTGCTATAAGTCAAAACTGATCAGAGAGCACCTATCAACAAATAACATTAATCCAGCATAATAATTGTATTAAAGTAAAAATCAGAAAGCTAACTGTCAAAACCCCCACTCCCTTGATTCCAACCCATCATAACCCTAAAGGTCAGACTAGAGCTACCCCTTTGGTTTTCTGAGGCTGCAATTCTTTACAGGATCACAGAGCCTTGTTTTTCTCAAACAGAGAAGCCAGTGGATTTGAACTGCAGACCATGTGGTTAGCAGCTCAATTCATAAACCACTATGCCACTGGGGCTTCATTACTGCCAACTCAAAGAGACTCAAATGTAATTTAAGGCCTAAAATCCTAAATGTATTCTTAAAAAATTATTTCATCAATCAATTCATAGTTATTATAATCCTGCTTGTGATTGGCAAGACACAAAGTGGTGAATAAGACAGGGACAGGGCTTTATTTCCTTGAACTTATGACAGAGAGAATAGAAAATGGAAAAATAAATGCAAGGTACACTTAATCTACCCAGGGTTGTCAGATAAGCTGACAGTAAATAGTGTGTTTGAAACTAAGAATTTCTAAGTTAAAACCAAGTCATGGATGAGGCTTTGTTAGGAAGAGACTTCACACACAGACTAGAGTGTGTACAAAGGCCAGAGAATGTGATGGACTATTCCAGGACTTGAAAGTAGACCAAAACCAAACCGGACTCACTGCCATTGACTCAACGCAGCCTCATAACGATCTCCTATAGGTTTCTGAGACTGTAACTGTTTTACTAAAGTAGAAAGCCAATCTTTCTACCTTTTGAAAGTAGACCAGTGTGATTAATAGAGTGGTGGGGATGAGGCTTCTGGGGGAATAGGAGGCTATTGAAGGGTTTTAAAAAGAGGAGTAGCCTCATTAAGTTTACATTTTAGAAAGACTACTTTGCATTTGAATTACAATATTGGCAAGAAATACTCAATATACCATGTGTTGCCAGAAGAATGAACAAACCTGTCTTGGAAGAAGCATACCAAAATGCTCCTTAGACATAAGGATGGTGAGGTTTCATCTCATGCACTTGTTATCTGGAAGGACCCACCACTTGTCTCTGTTTGTGGTACTGTGGTGGCCTGTGTGTGGCTGTGATACTGGAAGCTTTGTCACTGGTATTTTAAATGCCAGCAGGGTCCCCCAGAGGGAACAGGTTTCAGAGGAGCTCCCAGACTAAGACCAGACAATGAAGAGGGACTCGGCTGTGCACTTTGGAGGAAGGAGCCGCAGAAAACATTTTGCATTGCTTCAAAATACTTTCAGATACTGAAAGCCTAATGAATGGAAACAGAACATTGTTAGAAACCTTGCTGAAGGATGGGACCGTTGGGTCCAAGAGCACTGGCAATGTGACTAAAGAAGAGCTGCTTGCCTGGAGTGCAGTAGATCATGGTGACATGAGTGGGGGGGAAACCTGTGGAAGGGAAGCCTTTGGGATCTTCATTTGCTGTTGGGACATGAATTAAGGTAAAAAGAAACAGCTGCAAAAATCTGATAATGATTGGAACTTGGAAGGTGTGAAGTGTGAATCTAGGAAATCTGGAAGTTACCAAAAATGAAATGGAATGCATAAAGATCGATTTCCTACGTATTAGTGATCTGAAGTGGACTGGTACTGGGCAATTTTAATTAAAAATTATATGATTTATTTTGCTGGGAATGACACAATCAAGAGGAATGATGCTACATTCTTTATCTGAAAGGACATTACAAAATCAATCTTGAAGTATAATGTTATCTGTGGTAGAATTTTATCTATTAGCTTTTAAGGAAATCTAATCAATACAATTATTATTCAAATTTATACACCAGTTACAAAAGTTAGCAATGAAAAAAATTGAAGTATTCTACCAATATCTCAGTTGGAAATTAATCAAACATGCAATCAGAATATCTTGATAATTATTGGTGGTTGGAATGCAAACGTTTGAAACAGAGAAGAAATAAAGGAAGTTGGAAAATAGGGTCTTGGTAATAGAAATGAACTTGGGAAAACCACGACATAATCTTGCAAGAGCCACTACTTGTTCATAGCAAATACCTTTTATCAACAGCACCAATGATGACTAGTCACTTGGCCTTCTTCAGATAGAATACACTGAAATAAACTTGACTACATCTGTGGGAAAGATGAGAGAGATGCTCAATATCAGCAGGTAAAACCAGGCCAGGTTCTGGCCATGGAACAAACCATCAATTGTCCAAATGTAAATTCAAGTAAAAGCTGAAGAAAATTAAAACAAGTCCTCAAGAGCAAAAATAAGGCCTTGAGTCTATCCCACCTGAATTTCGAGAACATCTCAAGAACAGATCTGACTCCTTGAACACTAAGACAGAAGACCGGATGAGCTGTTGGAGGACATCAAGACCATCATTCATGAAAAAAGCAAAAAAATCATTTAACAAAAGAAAGAAAGATGGAAAAGATCAAAATGGATGTCAGAAGAGACTGAAACTTGCTCTTAATGAGTAGAAGAGCTAAAGCAGATGGAAGAAATCATAAAATCAAAGAGTTGAATAAAAATTTTCTAAAGCAAGCTCAAGAAAGTACAGTCAAATATTATATCAAAAAGGACGAACATGCTCAGCATATCTTAAACTGAAAGAACTGAAGAAAAAACGTAAGCCCTGGGTTGCAATCTTAAACGGTTCTATGGGCAATATATAGAATGATGCAGGAAACATCAAAATAATATGGGAAGAATACAGAGTCATTGTATCAAAAAGCACTAGTCCACATTTCACCATTTCAAGAGATAGCATATAATCAAGAACCAATGGTCCTGAAGGAAAAAGTTCAAACTGCACTCAGAGCATTCGCTAAAAATAAGGCTCCAGAAATTGATGGATTACCAATTGAAATGTTTCATGTCTTTTAGAGCTGAAAAATATTATAGGTAAACTTTTCATATGATGAACATATTTTAAGACAAAATATAAAATTATCACTGGTACGTCTCTTGATGACTACAATAAGTTATAAATTAATTAAAATGTAATAATCTAAAAAGTGACTTCAGTATATTGAATTATTTTACTGCTATTTATATTTACTTTTAAAGTGTGCTAATTCCCCTTCCAACATTTCTAAGCATGTGAAATGAAATAAATTGTTTCACGGAGAAAATTTTAATGGTTGATGAAACATATGGCCCAGTCTGTCTTTGTCTGAAACCTGCCAGCGATGGGTGGCCTTGCTGATATTGGAAATACTGGTGCCATAGCTTCCGGGATCACAGCAAAACATAGGCCACCACCATATGACTAACTGAGTATTTGAAATCAAGCATGTATTTCACACTTATAGTACATGTCAATTTTCAATAGCCATATTTCAATCTCTCACTAGTCACATGCGGCTAGTGGATGCTGTATTAGACAGTGATCTAAGGGGTAATAAAGCATTCTCTCTTTTTTAGTGAGTTATTTATTTATTTATATTTATATTTTTTAATATTTTCTTTTATTGGGGGCTCTTACAGCTCTTATCACAATCCATGTATATATCCATTTTGTCAAATACATCTGTACATAAGTTGTCATCATCTTTTTCAAAACATTTTCTTTCTACTTGAGCCCCTGGCATCAGCTTCTCATTTTCCCCCCTCCCTCTCCTTTGACCCCTTGATGATTTATGTTTTTCTTTTTTTAAAATAATTATTTTATTGAGGGCTCATACAATTCTTATGAATTGTACATCCATACATACATCCACTGAGTCAAGCACATATGTACACCTGTTGCCCTCATCAATCTCAAAACATTTGTCCTCTACTTTGGCCCTCAATATCGTTTGCTCATTTCCCCCCTCCCTTCCCCCTCCTTCCTGAACCCTTCATAATTCATAAATTATTATAGTTTTGTCATAAGTTACACTGTCAGATGTCTCCCACCGCCCCCTTCTCTGCTGTCCATTCCCCAGGGAGTAGGGATTTATTTATTTTATTAATAAATCATTTATTGGGGGCTCTTACAGCTCATATAACACTCCATTCATCAACTGTATCAAACACATTAGTACATTTGTTGCCACCATCATTTTCAAAATATTTTCTTTCTGCTGGAGCCCTTGGTATCAGCTCCTCTTTTTTCCCTCCCTTGCCCACCCTGCATCGTGAGCCCCTGATAAATTATAAACTCTTATTATTCTCATCTCTTACACCATCTACTGTCTCCCTTCACCCACATTTCTGTTGTGTGGGGGTGGGGGGGCCGGGGGTTATATGTTGATCATTGCAGTTGGTTCTCCATGAGAAAGCATTATTAACTAAGACTCAAACCTCAGAAATTAAAGTAAAGCAAACAATACAACAATATAGTTTTTTTTGGTACATGTGTTGCCATAAACAAATTAAGAGTGAATACAGAGTCCCAGTAAATCTATGAGAAGATGCAAACTGAAGTAACAATGATATATTGCTATTCAATTAGTGAAAGTTGCAAAAGCTAAATAAGAACTATTATTGGCAATAAATAAAGAGAAAGAATTCTATCATACATTGCATTTCAAAATGTAAAATATGAAAATCATTGTAAAAGCAAATGCCTTTTAAATTTAAAAAATGCTTAAGCTCTATACACTTCATGAAATACCTCACAGTCTTACAAATCTACCTTACAAGTAAAGACACCTGTATACATTGATATGTGTACAAGAATACTGATTGTTGTGTGATTCTTAGAGGAAAAACTCTGGAAACAAATTGCATCAGGATAGTCATAGTTGAATAAATTGTGTTCCTCAACTATAGAGTACAATCTAGCATTAATAAGAAAGCACTTTTTGATTTGGAAAGACTTTTATAGGAATATGAGAAAAAGAAGGTGCAAAAGAATATGTACTGTGACACATTTTAGGAAATAAATTATGCCAAACACCTGTAGGTGTATATGTGTATATATAGGTGATCACATAAGCTTGTTAAGAATTACAAAAGCATTCACACTAGTCTCTTGATTTGTTCGTGTGTATGCTGGAAGGGTGACTGTGGTTGAAGAGGCAGATGGAATAGCCAAGGGAAAGAGAACAAAATGATTTCATTAAAATGTGTATATGATAATATACATGAATTCACATAAAATAAAAATGTAATTTTATAAATAGCCTTTTATAGGCTTCATGGCCATACTTAAAACACTTTTAGAATTTGAAATTAATGCCTACAAATGTCCTTTGTTTTGAGAAACTGAAATTAAATAAAGACATTGTTTTCCTCTAAGAAGGATTTCAGGATCATGTAGTTCATAACTTCTGATCATACTGGCTGGAAAATATAAAAAACTCAACCTATGAAATCCATCCTTTGTTTTATGTTTACATGCGCACACAGCTATCCATTGCCTTACTGCAGCCATAGACATCTGGTCAAGTTATCTTAAAGAATATTTGTTGTTATGATCAGAGTTATATATTCTGTGGTTATTACTGAAGCAACTGGAAGATAATATTATGCAATTTATCTTAGATCAAGTTTTTCATTGCTTGGATGGCTTAGGTCTGAGCAATTACCTTATAAAGCTAAATTAAAAAGCTATGCTTTCCCCTTGGAATTAAATTGAAACCTACTTTTTTTTAGAGTGCTTAGATCAACCCGTCATATGCTTATTTACTATAAGGAGGTCCTAGATATGAAATGTCTTTGGCATCAATATAATTTGGAATGACTTAAAGGACACAGCTCTTGCTAAATTAAAGGTGGTATCTTGAATTAACAGACTGGTTCCACAGCATAGGAAAAAATACAGGAGATATTTAAGGCTAAAGTACACAGGGGCAATATGCATAGCTAGTGCTCTTCATCTATAAAAATCGGTGGCCAAACAAATAAAACCAGTAGACTTCTTTACAGCAGATTATTATAGATAGGGATGAACTATTTAGCATTCTTTTTATATAGAAGTAAGAGGGAAGTGTGGCCAAGAAAGGTAAAAATACATTTCTTGCACAATTTAAGAAAATTAATAACCCAAGAAATCTGTTACTATTTGCAGCTAACATATTATATTTGAGTGTTGGAAGCTAATGGTTTTATAGGCAATTAATCCTAAGCTTAATTGCTTATGCCTATCCAGCCTGAATTCCAAAGTTACTTCCACAGATAATGTGCCTGTAAAATCAAAATATGTGGAGCTTGCAATCAAAATAAATAAAATGTATTTGTCCCTAAGAAAAAAACTTCAGTATGTCTGAATTGAGTGCCAGAATTAATTGATGAACTTCATCAATGTGCTTCCTTGTGGGGCATTCAGATTGTTTTTATGCCAGCCAAATCCAGTAAAGATCAAAAAGAAGAATGATGCAATTGAGATTGAAGACTGCTTTTCAAGTAAAATGTTCAGCTAGTTCTTGAGTGAAATGAAGCAGCTAATTCTTGAATTAACCATCACTCAAAACACCCCAAATTCTAAATATTCTAACTTTTCTTCCACTTTGTTTATATAATCCTGTAGCAAGCGTTCTTGTTATTTTTGCAGACCATCTCAAACAGCAGATGTTCAATAAACTTTATTTTATTGATTTCAATATCAACTTTACCCTTCGATTACATTTATTGTAGAAAAGTGCAAAGCCCCAGGAAAATACAAAGCAAACAGTAAATACCCAATGGGCCCCCTCTAAACAGAATACAAGAGTGTATATATTTCTTTCGAGTCATTTTTGATGGTTATAGAGAATTTTAAAACAAGTGAGCACTGTAGATGCTTATATATCCTTAAAAAACCCTTCATATTAACAGAATGATCAGGACATTAAATATTATGTGGGCACGTGATCTTACCTGGGCTGCTTCAAAACCTAATTAAAGTTAACCCACCATTAACCTTCAGTTGTTGAATATTCGAATACTGAACATCCTTCTTTCTAAAAAAAAAAATTCCTGTGTGTATCTCTGACAATTTGGAAAGATAAATTCTTATGGGTAACCAGCTCAAAGAATATACATTTTTAAGCATCTTGATATATTTTATCAAATTTTTCTCTCCAGAAACCTTGTACCAATTTACAGTGACGTCTGTAATTTGTCCGTCTGTTTCTTTCTATCCCTTGAAAACATGGGGAACTAAGTGTTACTCACTCCTACCTATTCAGCTTTACTGATGCTGATCTAACAGGGGGAGGAGAATTGGTAACTCTTTGTTGTTGTTTTTTCCTAAAATGTAAAATTCTTTGTTTCTGCATGTTTATTGTTCATTTGTTTTTCTTGTTTTAAGAAGCATCCTAAGTCTTGTAGGAGAAATCTCTAAGATGTGCAAATTCTTGTCTTTGTTCTGACATGCTCTCTAAGCAGGCAAGGGGACATGTTCTTTCAATTTCTGCAGAATTCCCAGAGTGGAATTAGAAAGCAGTCTTTTCTTCTGGGCAGCCATGCTATTTCAATGTCTTGGCAATAAAGCCAAAAGCTAGGCTGTATTCTTTAGGTTATGGAGTGTTTCAGACCACTCCATGAACCCTATCTGGGGTATGGCAGTTAAGAGTAAACTTTTTATTTGGTTGGCATTTTCTTTCAGGGTCTTTACAACCCTGTCCACTGAAATGGCTTCCTCATAGTCCTTCGAGCAATGGTTATCTGATGCCATGACGATGCTTGCATAGCAAATCCCAGCCTCTTAAGCAAGAACCATCTCTGGAAGTGTAGTCAGGTTGATAACATCCATCACCACCCCCCACCCCCCCCCTACACACATACTCTTCCAGGTACAGAATATGAAGCTTTCTGCTTGAGAGCTAAACCAGGGCCACTCCAGTGTGACCATTGTCCCCTTTGAGTGACACAGGAGCCCTAGCTTCATGGCAGTCTCCAGGAGGACCTCTCTTATCTCGGGGCATATTGTCTCTGCTATTGGAATATGATACTCTCCTCTGGCACAGGGATGACTCCCGTCATAGGTCTGAGGCATTATGGTGATCCTGGCAATGATGATGATGCCACCTGGCTAGATCTTGTCCCATAAGGAGCCACAAGCTGTGGTCACTATGGTATGTGAACACAGCCCTCCTCCTTCAAAACCTAGAAGTTCTCCTGGTAATTGACTTTAGAAGGCATAGTGCTGTGTTGCCTTCCATGCTTTGCAAGAAGGACATATTTATGTTCTTTACCTTCCCCCATATTAAAGCATCAGATGGCAAATGGAGTATCCACATATTTTTCTGTTCTTCCTTCTAAAATCTCTGGGTCATCCAGACTTGTTCCACCAATTATTCCAATCTTCACAGCCATGGTGGTGGCAGCCAAGGCCATGACTGTAGCAGTCAAGGCGCATCACAAGCTGGCTCTGCAGAGTGGCTTTAGTACACCTTGATAAGCATGTGGAGAATGAAAGTCAATAAATTTTCATTGGATGAATGAATTTCATAAACTCAAAATTAATTTTTATATACAACAGCTTTCCAGGAAGCCTCCTTACCTAGGATGAAATTTTCAAACAACAGCCACTTGAGAAGGGGGGAAAGTATTATAACTTTCTAGAAATGGACTGAACACTGGAGTTAAGAAATCATTAAAGCCTATAGGAGTCCAGCAATATCCATCCTACTTATTCTTTGCTGATTCCTCTTTCTGTGTTTTTGGTTACCATGAAACATGGAAATATGGTCTCAAAGGAGCTGTACTATGGAATTCCTCAGCTATAAAATGGAGTAGTAATAATAGTCAACACAAAGTAAAAATAAAATAAAATAATATATATAGCCTTGGCATACAGTATATATTAGTTATCATATATATTGTATGCCAAGGAATTATATGAAAACTAAGAGTCTTAATATATGCTAATCAATTTCAAAGACATTATAATAGTAAGTACTGAATTAAGCATTTCATAAAAGTAAACTGTGGAATAGATTTTACCAAATAGTTTGGGAATAAAATGCACAAGAAAAGGAATATATAATGAGTTTGGAATAATGTTCCTGTGATAGTCACAAGGTCATCTGTATGAAATCACCAGCTTTTCCACAGGAGAAAAGCAAGGTTTTCTACTCCTGAAAATAATTAGTCTCGGAAACCCACAGGGACAGTTCTACACTGGCTTATAGGATGGCTGTAAATCAGAATAGACTCTGGCAATGAGTTTGGAACTTGGTGTGGCTAGGCAGGAATCTCTGGTTTGTCAGTCAAGACCTCTCAAATCGTGTGAGCTAACATAATATAATCAGCTCCATGACAGGATCTACTGTGGGCCAAGAAGATGCTTGGATCACGTTGTTTTTGTTGTTAGGTGCTATTAAGTCCATTCTAACTTATAGTGTCCCTATGGAAAACATAACAAAACACTGTACAGTCATGAGCAATCAACACAATTGTTCTTATAGTTGAGCCCATGGGTGCAGCCACTATATCAATTCATCTTGGCGAGGGGCTTCCTCTTTTTCATTGCCCCAAGCATAATGTCCTTTTCCTGGGACCGGTCTCACCTGAAAACATGTTCGAAGTCTGTAAGATAGTCTTGCCATCATTGCCTCTACGGAGCGCTCTGCATTACTTCAAAGAAGATTTGTTGGTCTTTTGACAGTCCATGGTACTTCCAATATTCTTTGCAGCCCCATAGTGCGTCTATTCTTCTTTGATCTTCCTGACTCCCTGTCCTACTTTCACACCCATCTGAGGAAATTTAAAATAACAGGGCTTGGGTCAGGCACACCTTAGTCTTCAAAGTAACGTTCTTGCTTTTTAACACATTAAAGAGGTCTTGTGCAATGAGCCATTTAAGCTCTTGATTACTGCTTCCATGAGAATTCAAGAACTCAAAATCCTTGATAACTTTTATCTTTTTTCCATTTGTCATGATGTTACCTACTGGTCTAGGTATGAGCATTTTGATTTTCTTTACATTGAGTTGTAATCCATACTGAGGACAATCCTTCATCAGGAAGTGCTTCGATTCTTCCTCACTTTCATCAAGCAAGTTTGTACATCATCTGCATATCACAGGTTGTTAATTAGACTTCCTTCAATACTGATGCTGCAGTTTTCTTCATATCTACCTTCGCTAATTATTTGTTCAGCATACAGATTGAACACATATGATGAAAAGATACAACCCTGATACACACCCTATTTGGTTTTAAGCCATGCAGTATTCACTTCTTCTGTTTGCACAACTTCCTCTTGATCCATATACGAGTTCTACATTAGCACAATATAGTGTTCTGGAATGCTCATTATCTCTCTAGGCTATCCATAGTTTGTTGTGATCCACACAATAGAATGCCTTTCCATGGTCAAGAAAAAAAATAAACATTTTTCTGGTATTCTCTTTTTTCAGCCAAGATCCATCAGATATGAGCAACAATCTTCTGAATCCAACCTGAACCTCTGGAAGCTCCCTGTCAATGTACTGCTGCAATCGTTGTCGGATGATCTTCAGCAAAATTTTACTTCCATGGGATATCAATGATAACTGTCCTATAATTTGAGCATTCTATTGGGTCACCTTCCTTTTTAATGGATAGAAATATGGATATCTTCCAATCAGTTGACCAGGTAGCTATTTTCCAAATTTCTTAAACTTAGATTATGTTGCTGATAAAAGGTATATGCAATGAAGAAGTCAATAGTTTTGCAAAATTCTATCACGCAGTCTTCATTTTCATTTCTATCACCAAGGTCATATTTTCCAAGTACTGCTCCTTCCTTTTTGTTTCCAACTGTTTCATTCCAATCATCAATAGTTATAAATGCATTTGATAAGAGATTGGATAAATTTCAGATTGAAGATACATGAGGGGTCACCCCCCCGCCCAATGTAATGTTTTCCCAAAGCTATGTATTTAATTTTTTTTTACAAAACAACCTAATCACCTTCAAAGTACTCTCCATTACATTTATTACATTTGCCAAATCTACGATTCCATTTTTGGAAACATTTTTCAAGCTCATCTGTTTGGATGGTTGACACCTACCTCATTTTTTTGGTCACCCTTACACATCATCAAATCACTGTCCTTTCATGTCCCTCTGTATTCATAGAAACAAAAAGAAGTCCTATGGAGCAAGGTCAGGTGAATAAGGTATGTGGGGCAAGAGAGGCATGCTGGCTTTTTTTCCCCATCACTGAGATGGCTGCGTGAGCAGATGCATTGTCACGGTGGCAAAACCAGTCTCCCGTCTGCCACAAATCAGGCCTTTTTTGTTGCACACTGTTACACAATCTTTTCAGAACCTCCAAATAGAAAGCTTGATTAACAGTCTGACCTTGTGGAATGAACTCCAAATGCATTATCCCACTCACATAAAGGGGAAAAAAATGAGCTTTTGGAGGATAAGGTGATGAAGGCATCTTCCACTGGCTTGATTGAGGTTTGCTTTTGGGGTCATAAGACTAGCACCATGTCTCATCACCAATAATGACCTTGGGAAAAACTATGGATCACTTCGGAGCTGTTCTTTCAAGGCACAGCATGTTTCCACTCGACACTTTTTTTCCTGATCAGTCAGAATCTGAGGCACGAATTTCGCGGTGACCCTTCTCATTTCCAAATCTTGCATTAAAATTCGCTGAACCAAGCTCCAAGATAGTCCAGATAATTTCCAGATGTCTTCAATGCTCCGTCGCCAGTCTTTGAGCACAATTATACAAATTTTGACACCATTTTTGTCCATTTAGGGAGTTAACAGACATACAGAATGAGGTTTGTCATCAATTGACATTTCACCTTTTTTGAAACAAGAAGACCACTTCAGTTTTTCCCATAGCACTGTCCTTGTAAGGTGTATTCTACATCACAACAGTTTCTGTGGCATTTTTCTTGATCAGGAAACAAAATTTCGCAGCCACATGATGTTCTCTTAAATCGGCCATCACAAACAACGAGGTTCAAACGAAACTGCTTTTATGAAAAAATTCACTGTGACCAGAGAGAACCTTCCCAGGTAATGCCACTGGGTGAACTAACCCAGAGCAAGTTGCTTGATACTAGCCCAGCGGGAAAAAGGCGTACTATGAAAGCTCTACTCAGCAGAGCATTTTTTTTTTCCGATTTTGGGGGGAGGGGTACCCCCTCATAAGTACAATTTTTAAATTTCTTCATCACTAACTTTAGTTAGGAACAAGAATGGGCATAGTAATACCAAAAGTGTAGGGCGAAGGCAGGGGAGAGGATCAGAAGAAAGGAACCAATTGCAATGAATGGCACATAACCACACACACTCCCCCCAGGGGGAAGAACAACAGAAACCAGAGGG
Organism: Echinops telfairi; assembly: GCF_000313985.2. Lineage (NCBI taxonomy): Eukaryota > Metazoa > Chordata > Mammalia > Afrosoricida > Tenrecidae > Echinops > Echinops telfairi. The sequence continues at coordinate 9,678,416 of NW_022103916.1, read as the reverse complement.
CAAGGAAGACAGCGGTTGGTATGAGATATGAAAATAATAATAATTTATAATCTATCATGGGGCCACAAGGGTGGGGGTGGGGAGGATGGAGGGAAGAAAAGTGTAGCTGATCGCAAGGGCTCAATACAAAGTAAATATCTAGAAAAGAACAATGGCAATATTTGTACAAATATGTCTGATACAATTGATGTATGGATTGTAACAAGATTTGTAAGAGCCCCCAATAAAATTATCTTTAAAAATAAATAAATAAAATCTAACTTGAACTATGGTTATTGTGGGTGAAGGAGAAAGAGTATTTATTTACGGAGCATTGAGTTTATGCTAATGGTGGAAGAATTATTTGGAAAATGATAGCAATAATGGTTGCACAACACAAAGAGTATTATCAATGTCACTGAATTAAACATGTAGAAGTGGTTAAATTGGAGAATATTTTGTTGTGTATATTTTGCCACAATTTTAAAAATACATGAATAACAATGAGTACAACGAAGAACAAAATGTTCTAAGAGTAATCATGGTAATGATTGTACAACTCTTCTTGATATGATTGAATGATTGAATTGTATGATATGTGGATGAAGTGTCAATAAAACAGTTAAACAAAAAACCCTTTTGTATATGTATTATTATCCTAATTTTACAGATCAAAACCTAAGGATCAGAGGTGTTTAGTAAATTTTCTAAAGTCATTCAGGTAGTATGTAGCAGAATCAGAATTCGTCAGTTCTATCATATTGTCAAATTCCTTTAAAGGAAGCAATATTAACTTTCAAAATGTTTGATCTTAGGCTTTTCTTTGTAGGTTAATTTCATCAGTTTTCCAAATTATCCAGTGACTGGTGGCACTGTTGGGTAAAGATTGCTAACTGAAAGTGGGCAGTTCAGGAAAGAATGGCAAGCTCAATTGCCATCGAGTTGTCTGACTCACAGCAGCCCCGGACTTTGAGCAGAAACCCCATGGGGCAGGCGAGAACTGCCCCTGTGGGTTTCTGGGCCTGTAAAATCTTTTGAGGAGCAGACAGCCTCATTTTCTCCCTCAGAGCAGCTGGTGGTTTCAAACCACAGACCTTGCCGTTACCAGACCGACATGTAATACCATTCAGGAAAAGC
>NW_022103916.1:9654200-9676593 GCF_000313985.2 Echinops telfairi | reverse complement strand
GATTAAAACAAGAAAAAAAAAAAAAGAAAGTGGGCAGTTCAAATCCACCAGCTGCTCCACAAATGAAAGATGAGGTTATCTGCTACCATAAAGATTTATAGCCTTAAAAGCCCTATATAGTGTCTTATAAATTGTAAGAATCAATGCATTTGAATGATGGTGGTATTGAATAATATTGAAAGTACCATGGCTCACCAAAAGAACAAACACTTGTCTTAGAAGAAGTACAGCCAGAATGTTCCTCAGAAGCAGAAGTGACAAAACTTCATCATACTTATTTTGGACATATTATCAGGAGAGACTAGTCCCTCCAAAAGGACATCATGCTTGGTAAAGTAGAAGAACAGAGAAAAAGAGGAAGAGCCTGAACAAGATGCATAGACACAGTAGCTGCAACAATGGGCTCAAACACACCAATTTGTTTTGCTGTCCATAGGCTTACCTTGAGCTGAAACCAACCCAATGACACCTAACAACAGCAAGAATGGCAGTAGTCTTGGTTTGGGGTTTGGCCAGAAACAATAGCAGTTTGACTTTGGATTCTGACACATTCAAAACCCTATCCTCAGAAACTTGTCATCTCCTATTAGAATTAGGAGAGATCCTCAGAAACGCTCCATCATGCTTGCCTGCCCTTCACTTCAAGGCCAGGGCTCTACCTCAACTTTAGCATTGAGGTCCTGTTCCTTCCCCAAGTTTCTCTAGCACATAGCCCATATCTTTTCCCTTGGCAGCCTCGATGCTTTCTTCTCTTGAAGGGAAATAATTTATTTCTAATGAAGATCTAATGTTCCTTGGGTTTTAATTAAATTCATTACTGTATTCTTGCCTTCCAAGAAAATAAAGAAAAATGGACCAATTCATTCCTCAGGAAAATACTATTATATACTTGAAGATAATAATTCATCTTCGGCTTCGCTTGACCTCCTCTGCCTCCCTTATTTTTTTAGGTGGGAGTTATTCTTTTAAAGAAATCTTGATTATGTTCATACCCATATATCTTTCTACCTTTAGACAGCCTTATCTATAAGACTCAGACTGATAGTCATAATTCCGCTTTTAGGAGGTAATAGTCCTCTTGCTTAGGATGCTATCATAGGACACAATAAAAAGAGCAGGAGATGTCAAATGATCCATATTTCAGCTCACGATCATTAACTCTCAAACTTCTGAAGCCTTCACTTCCGTTTAAAATTTTATTTTATTGACTTTCTTTCTTTTGGAGGGAAGGATATATTTTTATATTCATGAAGTTTTGTTGTTGCTGTTTAAGCCTAATTAATAGTTACTGTGAAGGTAAAATAAAGCCTCATCTCCACCAAAAAAAATCCTGTCCTAATTCCTAGAAGCTGTGAATATCCATCAGCTGCTTCACAAATGAAAGATGAGGTTATCTGCTCCCATAAAGATTTACAGCGTTAAAAACCCTATATAGGGCCCTATGAGTTTTAACCTCCCTGGCGGTAATCCTGAATGTGGCTCTGGGTAAAAGTTAATTGTCAGAAGCGGTAGCCCTGAGGCACACTCGGGATTACACTGCAGAGAAGTCCCTAAACAAAATTACTGACATAATTAGATCTCCAGGGAGGTTAAAGTTTATCATACCTGGAATGTCTACTAGAGAGATTAAAATGAGTAGTTTCTTAAGAATTACAGGCCTACAATATAAAACAACAAATTTTATGCAAAACATTGTACTGCTTTGGGTACAAAACTACTGACATAATTAGACTGCCAGGGATTTAAGGCAAAGACGAATTAAAGTTTCCAATCAGCTCACTTTAACTAGAGATCATCATCCTAGAGTATTTAAACTGGTCCATCGTAATCACTCAAAACTCTTAAAAATTATAAAATTTGCTGCTATCAAGATGATTCTAACCCTGGGTAACACTCTAGGACAGGGTCGAACTGCCCCTGTGGGTTTCCAAGACTGTCACTGTTTATGGGAATAGTAAAGCTCATCTTTCTCCCCTGGAGCTGGGGGTTTCAAACTGCTTGCCTGGTGGGTTAGCAGTCAAGGTGTAACCACTGCACCACCAGGGCTCCTGAAATGTAACCACAAAGGCCCTTTTAAGTAGAGAAGAGAGCAAGGTCGGAGTGATGTGACGATGTGATGTGAAAAGGACTTGGCTTGCCTTTTCTAGCTTTGAGGAAGGAGAAAGGAGACCACGAGTCAAGGAATGGGGATAACCTCTAGAGTCTAGAAGTTAAAAAAGGCAACAAAGAAAAAAGATTCTCCCCTAAAACCTCACAAAGGAATGTAACCCTGTTGAGGCTTTGATTTTAGCCTGGTGAAACCCATTTTGGGACTCAGACTTCCAGAGCTAGAAGAAATTTGTATTGCTTAAGCCACAAAGTTTGTGATAATTTAGTACAACAGCAATATAAAAATGAATAGTTACTTGTGGCATATATTAATGTCTTTAAAAGTGGCCCCTTCTTTTTTAATAATGTCTACTGTTAGCAACATTGAAATTAGTTCTTAAACTTTCTCCCTACCCCGCCCTGACAGTTAACCGATTTTGATGTAATAACCTTTGATTCAAATCTGTAACTATAAGACAATCAGCAAATTTATCCTACTTTCTACTTATTCAGAAGCCCTGGTAGCATAGCGAATTACATATTGGGCTGCTAACCACTAGGTCAACAGTTCAAACCCACCACTCACTCTAGGAGAAAGGCTATATGCTCCCATAAAAATTTACAGTCTTGGAAACAAAGGGGGCAGTTGTAATCTGTCCTATGAGGTCATCCTGAGTCATAATCTAGCAGTGCTTGGTGGGTGGCATTCACTGTCACATTTCTCATTACATTTCCTAAATTCAAGATTTACATTGTCAGAGCACATAGCCATTACATACTATATACTCTTTCCCTTTAGTCTTAGATAACTTCTTGGTTGTCTGAAACTCATTTTCTAGTACATTAGTCAGAAATAGCTCATAGAAATAATTTTCCTGAATTCTTTTAAATCTAGAAAATTTTGTTTATAGGCTCCATATTTTTCTTTGGAGTTTTGATGTTTGTTTTTAATTATCACTTAATTGGGGGCTCATACAGCTATTATCACAATCCACAAATATATCAATTGTGTCAAGAACATTTGTACATATGTTGCCATCATCACTTTCAAAGCATTTTCTTTCTACTTGTGCCCTTGGTATCATCTCCTCATTTTTCCCTCCCTCCCCCACGCTCCCTCCTTCATGAACCCTTGATAATTTATAAATTATTGTTATGTTTTCATGTCTTACACTGACCAATGTCTCCCTTCACCCACTTTTCTGTTGTCTGTCCCCCAGAGAGAGGGTTATATGTAGATCATTGTGATCGGTTGCCCCTTTCTGACCCCACCTTCTCCTTCCCCTCCTGGTATCACTACTCTCATTATTGGTCCTAAAGGGTTTATCTGTCCTGGATTCCCTGTGTTTCCAGCTCTTATCTCTACCAGTGTACTTGCTCTGTTCTAGCCAGATTTGTAAGGTAGAATTGGGGTCATGATTTGGGGTGGAGGGAGCATTAAAGAACTAGAGGAAAGTTGTATGTTTCATTGGTGCTATACTGAACCCTGCCTGGCTCATTGTCTCTTCCTTGTGACACTTTTATAAGGGGATGTCCAGTTGCCTACAGGTGGGCTTTGGGTCTCCACTTGTGGTAGTCACCTAATCTGGTGTCAATTTAAGGATTAAGAGTGTAGGGTTGGGGTTTAGGCTGTCAATCTGGAGATAGCCAATGAGACTTCTGTGTGGGCATGGCCTTCTCCTGAGAATTCTGGAAAATCTGGTACTTCCTCCTTGGAGGTGGAAGACACCTTTCTCTCTGCTATTCCCTGGGAGATATTGCAGAAGACAAGCCACATGGATGCAACCAGACCTTGGAAGCTGGAGAAGCCACAGCAAGACTCCTGTCAGAGCTGAGATGTTTCCAATGACACTTGATCCAAAGACTTTCTACCCACTGGCTTGTGATCTTCTACATTCAGCATCATTACATGTGTTTCATGTGTCTGAAGAGGACTTTATAGATTCATATTGTACATATGGGCTAATATTGGACTTATGGACTTGATCCACTGGACCGGGCTGGGATGTTTTCTCAATGTACAGTTGCTCTTGTATATAAATCTCTTATACACATATGAGTCTCCCTGAATTTGTTTCTCTAGTATACCCAGACTAAAACACCACTCCATGCTGCCCCTCATTCATATTGATATGATTTTTTTGTTCTGGGCCTTTGATGCCTATAACCTGATCCTATCAACACCTCATGATCACACAGGCTAGTGTGCTTCTTCCATGTGGATTTTGTTCCTGCTCATCTAGATGGCTGCTTATTTATCTGCAAGCTTTTAGGACCCCAGAGGCTATATCTTTTGATAGTTGGGAATTATCAACTTCCTTTACCACAATTGCTTATGCGCCCATTTTGTCTTCAGCGATCGTGTCAGGAAGGTGAGCATCATGGAATGTATAGGCTCCATATTTAAAGGTCAGCTTAACTGCTTATGAAAATCGTGGCATAGTTAGTTAAACATTAGGATGCTAATCCAAAGGTCAGCAGTTCAAGTTATTCAGCTACTTCAAAAGCGAGAGATGAGGTGCTCTGCTCCTGAAAGGTTTAGTCTCAGAAACCCTAAAGAGCAGTTCTCCCTACTCTATGAGTCAGAATCAACTTTTAAGTATTCCAACTCTATTGTTTTCTAGTCTATGTTATTGTCTTCAAAGAGATGTCACTCTGTTTTTTTTCCTATTTATTCATGACATGGTCTTCTGGTTTAGAAACACAAAGAATTTTGTTTCATTTACATTAGTCTCAGGTTGAATATTTTTTCCTTGGACAATTTATACTCCAATTAAGTTAGCCCTGCCCTATCTCCACATCTCCCAAGAGAAAACTCCCATGATATCCCATACTTCTCCGGTTAAATTCCTGTTATAATGATTATGGTTGGTTGTTTTCTAGAACAGCAAAATGAACTCCATGGCCATTGGAATTTCTGCAGGAAGACTGCTGTGTTAGACCAAGTTGACTAGAGAAACAAATCCAGGGACACGCATATATGTTTAAGTGGGAGCTTTATATAAAGAAGTGATTATATATCAGAAAAACATCCTAGCTCAGTCCAAATCAAGTCCATAAGTCCAATACAAGCCCCTAAATCCCTCTTCAGACTTGCAGCCACACACACTGATGCAGAATGCAGGAAGATTACAGGTCAGTGGGTGCAAAGTCTTGTAGACCCAATGGTTATAGAAGCAATTCCAGGGATCTGGCTACCATCAGCATGGCTCAAAGTGGTCCAGTGGCTCCAAGTGGCTCATAAACAGGAAGCTTAAGCAGAGAGAGATGGTGGCCCGACTCCAGTGAGTCATTTATTTCAGTCACCCTCCAATCAAGCTATGACCTGATTGACAGGCTAACTCTGCCCTCATGTTCCTACAGGGGCCATGTTGGCACAGAAAACCTAACTATAACAGGTGCATATAACTAAGCACTGATGTTTCCAGGAATCCCTATTCAAGTCAAAGGAATGGAATCCATCTCACCCTCATATGATACCAACATGGTACCGCTGGGACAATGGTGACATTTTTGTGTAGAGCATATATTGGTGTAGTTGTTAGGTGCCATCAAGTTGATTCTATGTCATGATGATCCTATGTACAACAGAATGAAATCCTGCCCGCTCCTGCTCCATCCTCACAGCTGTCGCTTTGTTGGAGTCCATCATTATAGCCACTGTGTCAATCCATCTTGTCAAATGTTTTCCGCTTTTTCACTGCCTCTCGACTTTTACCAAGCATGATATTCTTTTTCAGGGCCTGCGCTCTCCTGATAACATGCCCAAAGTACACGAGACAGAGTCTCCTCATCTGGCTAAGGAGCATTTTGGCAGTACTTCTTTCAAGCCAGATCTGTTTGTCTTTTGGGGACTCTATGGTGCTTTCAATATTTTTCGCCAGCATTATAATTTGAATGCATCTATTCATATTCAGCGTCCTTTATTCAATAAGCAACTTTCACATGCATATGAGGCTACTGAAAATACCAAGGCATTCCACTTGTGGCCTCTCTCTTCTGTGTCCTCTGGTCCCTGCTCTTCCACTTCAAAGAGACAAGGGCCACACACTGTGGGGTGCCAATTACCTGCCATGGGTAAGCTCAGTCATCTGCGGGGTGCTACTTGTGGCGCTTCTGCATCAGCCTGCACTCATCGCCCCCTTCCTGGTGGCCTTCGCCTACTGGAACTACTACCTCAGCTGTGCCTGCCCATGCCCGGCTACCGCCCACTCTGCCGCCTCAACTTCAGCCTTAACGTGGTCGAGAACCTGGCTCTGTTAATGCTCACCTATGTCTCCTCCTCTGAGGACGTCGCCATCCACAAGAATGCATCATATTCATCACTTCCTCCCTCAGTTACATGCTCCTAACCTGCATTCTCTGGTGTCCGACCAAGAAGCACACAGAATGAAAGTCCTACAGCTGGAAACAGAGGTTCTTTATCATCAACGCATCGCCTTCTTCTCAGCAATGACTGTCTTCTTTGGGCACAACATGTATGGGGAGGCTGGAGTAGACACCATCTTTGCCATCCTGGAGTACACCGTGGTTCTAAGCAGCGTGGCGTTCCACATGACTGCCTGGTGGGACTTAGCGAGGAAGGAGCGGCTCGTTGCCTCCCACCCCGAAGAAAAGCGCTTCTGAGGAAAGCAGGCCCAGAAAGAGGACACTGATCTTGGCCACCTGTGCTCTCTTTAAACCAGGGGTGGGGGCGGGGAAAGGGAGGCTGGATGGCTCTTCCTTCTCCCCCCACCTTTCCCCTTCCCACTTAAGATTTGGGCCTCCAAGCGGCATGCCCCACCCGCCCTCCGCCCCGCTCGCTGCCTAAGCCTCAAGAAGCTAGCCTGGCAGAAGAGCTCCACCTTCTGGTGCTAAAAAAAAAAAGTCCTGAAGTTCACAACCACATTCCCATTTTAGATCTCTGCACAGCCACCTCACTGAGGTTAGGGACCACAGAATAGGGGCTGCTACCCGAAATCCACAGCCCTTTTCCCTGCGCGGGGTCAGCCACTCGGCAGTCTTAATTAAGATCTCCTGTGCACAGTAGATTAACGATTAACCCCTTGCGAAGGCTGCCCAGGTGTTTCTAGTTCTGAAACATACCTTTTTTTTTTTTTTTTTGGTGTGCCCTTGGGCATAACCTTCTCTGTCTGGGCCTCCGTGTGTCCGTTTGTATAATGGACAGTGGGCGGGCCATGATTTCCAAGGATTCTGCCCATCTGTGGTTCTGCCATCCCGATGCAGGTGGGGGCCTGCAGCTGAATGATCGATCACCTGCTCCAGCAAAGGAACCCAGCTCAGCATGCCTTTCCCTTCCCCTTGAAAATGCCTGGCCTTCAGACCCTGCTTCCGCTGCAAAGGTGTGGGGTGGAGGTGTCAGGGGCAGATCCCTACACCAAAATGGGCTCCTTGGGGTTCCCCCATCCTTCCGACTACCCCAGGCTTTGAGCTCTTTGGGTTGTATATTTTATTTCAAGGGAAAAGAAATATTTTTTGCAGACAAAAAAAAAAGAAGAAGAAAAGAAAATACTATGGCTTGATTCAAATATGCCTTAGTCCTCAAAGTAACATTTTTGCTTTGCAACACTGAAAAGGTCTTGTGCAGCAGATTTACCCAGTGTCTTTTGATTTCTCGACTGCTGCTTCCATGAGCATTGATTGCAGCGGATACAAGCAAAATGAAAACGTGACAACTTCAGTCCTTTCCTCTGTTTATCAGGGTGTTTCCTATTGGTCCAGCTGTGAAGATTTTGGATTTCATTACATTAAATTGTAGTCCATACCTTCGGGCTTCAATCCCCGCGCTTTAGCAGTAATTGCTTCAAGCCTTCCTCCCTTCCAGCACAAAAGGTGGTGTCGTCTGCATATTACAGGTTGTTAATAAGCCTTCTTCCAATCCTAATGCAACATTCTTCTTCATGTAATCCATCTTTTTTAATGATTTGCTCAGCATACAGCTTGAATAAGTATGATGACAGGGTACAACCCTGGCACGTACCATTCCTGATTTGAAACCAAGCAGTTTTCCCTGATTGTGTTCACAAAACTGCCTCTTAATCCATGTATAGGTTTTGCATGAGCACAAGGAAGTGTCCTGTAATTCCCATTCTTTTCAAGGCTATATTAGATACAAAAATATAGTTTTATCATTTAATAAGTTTTAACATTGTTAAATGTTAATGTTTTAACATTGTTTTATCGATGCTAAAATTCTATATTTTGAAAATCGACACTAGTTATATAAGTATAAATTATAAAAATATTTTGTATTCTTAGGAAACACAGTTAAGTATTTAGAAATAAAAGGGTACAATGCTGCCATTTACTCTCAAATGGTTCCAGAAAAAGTAAAATACCTATATATGAAGGGAGGATGATAAAATGGTCAAAGTTGCCAGAATATTAGCAAGTAATGAGTATTGGTGAAGAGTATATGGGTATTTTTGTATGTTTCTTTCTTTAAAATACATTTTATTTTTTATGAATTATTTTTTTCCTTTTAAACCCTCTACTTTTTATCTCCACTCCTTCCCTCCCCTTTTTCTTTTCCCACACCTGTCCTCCTTATAAGCATCAAAGTCCCATCTTTTGATGTATGAACCGTATTTCCTACTTTTTGGTTTTGCTTATAACAAGGGTGATATTAAATATTTATCTTTATAAGATTGACTGAGTTTGCTAAGCAAAATGTTTTCTAGTTTTGTCCATGTTTTGCAATATTAAGAGAGTTATTGTTGTTTTTTACTGTTTTATAAAATTGTACACTTCTTATAATTCTTCTGTAAGTTTCTAATTATTTTAAAATAAAAAGGTTTAAAAACTGCCCTGAAAGCTATGACTGACATTGAACAAAGTCTATCTCCCAAAGATTTCCACTCCTATATATTTAATTCTATGCTCTTACATGATTTTTTTATTGATCTTTTACATATTCTTTATGGACAAAGTGAATTGTTTACAGTGTATAGAATTTCAAACATTGAAATAATTATATCTTGACTGTGCTGAACTTTTTCTCATCAGATTACCTGAATGGGAATTTCATTTCCCCCTGACTTTCACTTTTTCTCTGCTTCTCATTCCTTCTCCTGTCATCAGAAGAGGTACACTTACACATGCACACACTCATATGCGCACTTTCATGAATTCCCATACACTCAGATACGCACACTCACATATACTCACTCATATAAACTCATATATGCACACATACATTCACTTATACACATTCACACACACAACCAGCACTAAGCTTGACATCCTATTTACGGAACCTGCATCAGCTCCCACATGGGTAGAGCCGTCCCATGAATGAACAAAGAGTTATTTTCCTCCCTACATAGAAAACCTCACCAATGTTCAGGGCTTCTCAATGCAACTGTGACCCAGTCTGTCACCCGAGGTATTGACAAGGAAAAATTGGATAGTCAAGCATTGTCTCGTTGGGCAGGATTATGAAACAAATGGCCCTTGGGAGCTCACAATGTGTATAAAAGAAATCAAGACACAAAAGCAGCTGTAGAAAGGTTTCTATGCTGTTGTGTTTTCCCCACCCTCTTTTCAAGCAATTAAGAAAGATAAAAAAGAATGATGATCGAATTTACAAGTCCTTTCTGAATAAATGAGGTTTTCCTGAAGAAAAATGTCTTACAGCATGAATGGCTCCATCACAAAATCTAGTTACACCCCAGCCCTTATGAACCAAGATCATCACAAGCTCCAGTTAGTGTCGAAAGACCCAAGAATAATCTGAATTCTGGGGCTATATATTCATGTTTAAAGTATTGACAGATTGCCTGATTTCAGGGAACATGCCAAGAATAAGTGGGTATTATTATCTTTACCAAAATATTATTGTGGCTACTGAAGCCTTAGCAATGAATTTTATAAACATAACTCCAAGTGTGTATGGAGGGGTGTTTGCAAGGTTCTGGCAACACAGGTCTTTTCCATCTGCTTGATTCTGAACATAAAGAATATTTGTAGTACATGAGCACCATCTAAAGGCTATGTATCAAATGTCATGCTAGTGTGAATGCTGCTCAAGAGGCCCTTACTGGAGTGATAAATCCTTTGGGGGTTTGATATTCTAAAGAATCGTGCCTATCTGGAATGAACTAGATTCTGTCAGAGAAGTGAATGCTGCCTGTGGTGAGTCTCTTTGAAAGAGGTAAAACACCGAGAAACACATGTTTCTCAGAAGCCACATTGTTTTACGTGTCTGATCATTTCTTTGCTCAAGAAATTCACTCTGCCAACAGATACGGTTTGATATTGGCTGTGAACATAGGGAAAGGGCTGGAGGGATTCATACAGCCATTAGGCTGAAGCCTAAAGGTTTGGCTGTCAATCCTGCTTTGTTGTTTGACCCTTTAAAAACTAGGACATCTAACTAGATTGTCTAAGAGTCCTGGAACATCTGATGTTTCATTGTGGTTGTGGGTTGTAGGAAAGAGAGATAAATGGCCTGGTCCCTTACCTTTTTCTCATATTATTATAAGGAGCTGAATAAAATGATCCATGATCCAGAGTGGTCTGTATTACAGCATTCTTAAGCCAAGTCAATCCAAGTTTTACCTAAATCTATCGGATTTAAGGCCAAAGAAAATTTGATTTAAAATATCCTGAGAAGTTTCTAGGGACCCTAGTGGTTGCATGGGATCCCCAGATTCATAGAAACAATAGTAGTCCCCCAAACCTTGCAGAAATAGGTGCTGGATTTTTCTTAAATATTTTATTGTGATTTGGGTGAAAGCTTACAGAGGAAAATAATGATGGCAGGACACGTGCAAATGTGCTTGACACACTGGAGGAATGTATGGATTGTGATAAGAGATGTAACAGCGCCCAATAAAAGTATTTAATAAAAAAAACGACCAAATGAAAGAAAAAAGATAATAACAAAAGAGAGAAAGAAATTGGTCTTTCATTCAACCATTTACACACATTTTGTTTCATGGCATTGATTGCAGTGCCCTCACTCTAACTTCCTGCCTGTTCACCATTTCATTCAGCCTTCTCCCCCATCCTTTCCTGTCTCCTGAATTTCACCCCTGGGAAAATTATGCTCTCTTGATCTCCTGTGGCTGATTATTCTAATGAATGTGCACCTCACTGTTGTAATTATTTGCCCTATAGAACCGTGGTGGTCTAGCAGTTGTGCATGGGACTATGATCCACAGGGTCAGCAGTTTGAAATCACCAGCCAGTCCTCAGGAGAAAGATGGGACTTTCTACTCTTGTAATGAGCTACAGTCTTGGAAATCCATGGGAAAATTCTACCCTATCCTATAGGGTCACTGGGAATCAGCAACAAATCAATGGCAGTGAGGGCCTTGCCTATCATTTGACTGTAGATCCACAGGGAGCTGCCAAAAATTCAAGCCTGATTCAGAAGAGGATATGGCACCAGAAATATCATTGCTGATATTAGGTGGATCTTGCCTCAGAGCAAATAATACCAGAAATTTGTTTACGTGTGTTTTATGACTACACAAAGGCATTAAACCATGTGAATCATAACAAACATTGGATAACATGGCAAAGAATGGGAATTCCAGAGCTCATGAGGAAACTACATGGACTGAGAGACAGTGGTTGGAGCAGAAAAAGGGAACAGTATTTTGTTTAAAATCACAAGGTGTCTATTAAGGTTTTTATCTTTTCATCATACTTATTCAATCTGTATGCTGAGCAAATAGTCTGAGAAGCTGAATTACATAAAGAATAATGCAGCACCAGGATTGGATAAAAGACCATTAACAAACTTCAATAAGGCAATAACACAACCTTCCTTGATGAAAGCTTAAAACATTTTCTGGTGAAGATCAACGACTATAGTCTTCATTGTGGATTGCAATTAAATGTTAAGAAATGAAAATCCTCAAAACTGGACATCTAGACATCATGATCACCATAGAAAAGATTAACATTTCCAAGGATTTCATTTTTTTATATCTACAATCAATGCTCATGGAAGCAGCAGTCAGGAAATCAAACAATGTATTGCATTGGGCAAATCTGCTGCAAAATGTTGCAAAGTAAAGAGTACTTTGAGGACTAAGATGCCCCTGAACCAAGCCATGGGATTTTCAGTCACTTCATATTAATGTGAAAGCTGAACAACATTTAAGGAAGACCAAAGATAAATTGATGCCTCTGATTTATGGTGTTATTAAAGAATATTGAAAGCATCATGGACTACCAGAAGAATAAATCTCTCTTGGAGGAAGTCCTTGTGTTCTAAGGGCAGAAAGTGCCTTAAAAGTGAAGATAAGGAGAATTTAGTGAAGATAATGATACTTTATCTCACAGAGTTATCATTGGGAGGAGGAAGAGCCTCAATGGAGTGGAATAGCACAGTGGATGTAATAATTGGCTAAAACATAACAGCAATTGTGAAGGAGGCATAGAACCAAACAATATTTCATTCTGGCATACATGGTGGTCCCTATGAGTCAGTATTGATTTTATGGCACCTAACAACAATTGTGTGGCTGAAATTAGGGCATGGTGGTGAGGTCAGTTCCAGGATTGAAGGTTGTCTAGGGGCCATAATCTCAGGGGTTCCAGCAGCCTCTATCAGACCAGTACATCTGGTCTTTTCTATGATTTCGAGTTTGGTTCCACACTTTTCTCCCACTCTATCCAGTAGCCTCTAGCGTGATTCCTTCCAGAGTGAGTTGTCAGCAGTGGTAGTTCTTCTAGTTTCAGGATCCTCAAGGCTGAGGTTACAGAGTGTATTAGTCCTTGGACTAATATTTCCATATATCTTTGATTTTCTTCACTCTTTTTATTTCAGACAGGAAGAGACAAAGAGTTGCACCTCAGATGTCAAGCACAAACTTTTAAGAACCCACTTGCTACTATAAGTGCTGATCTTAAAAGGACTTTGGTGTTAAGGAGAGTTTTAGAAAAAAGATTTACTTTGTATTCTGACCCACATCGTCTGATGCAGTCACTCCATGGGGATGTTCCTTGTGCGTGAACCAAAAGAAAAGGAATGTGAAGCTTAGGAGGCAGACAACTGTGTCCAAATTTTGCTCCTGACCCTTACTGGCTGTGTTTCTCTGGATTGTCAACATTCATGTGAGAGATTTTCTTTTTTATTATTATTATTTTTTAATTTCATGTGACGGACTTTCAACCAAAGCAGTCACTACTCATCTACTAGTGGAAGTTTACATGTTGCTTGGGTACTAAATAGGTTTCATTGGCGCTCCCAGACTAAGACAGACAAGGAAGAAAGGCCTGGCTCCCCCATCCTAAACAAAAAACAAAAAACAAAGAAAATCCTATGAATCAAAATAGTGTGATCTATAATTTATCAAGAGGCTAGAGATGAACTGGACAGCATTATATTCTGTGTGCATGGACTCTTGAGCTAACAATAACAAGTTTTGGTTTCCTTATTTGTCAAATTGGACTAACAACAAAAACCTTTAAAGTTCTTGCTATCAACCAGTTAAATACTGTATTTTTCCTTGTTAGCATACATAGTCTTTGATGCAGAGTCCAGAGTCCATGAGTGACAGCGTCCGCTGGCCTCTCCTCTGAATATTAGACTCTCCTGTCCAGTGGACAAGGAAGAAAACCTTCTGGAGCTTCAGGACAGATGCCAGCGATAGAGTACAGATTCTCTGACACGATAAATGGTTGACAGTTTCCGCTGTGTTTCAAAATGCTTTCTTTGCTCGGTAATTCTTGAAAATCTGCCATCAGCCAAGCCTTCTATTTGTGTGATCCCGCTTCTGCTTTTAGCACAGGCTGCTTTTGGCCATCAGGGTATTTGATTTTTCTATTGATGGCCTGGCAACTAAGCAACTTAATTATTGATGAACATACTGGCTAAAATCTTCTCTCTGTTTTCCCCCCCTCGAATACTCTTGGCATATATCCAGGATGACAATGCACAAAAGCAAAGAGTTGGCTGACCAAAACACTATATAAAAAGACCCCCAACCTCTTTCCAACCATCTGCTGTTTGCAGCTTTTCGTAGAAGTGAAGAAAGGAAGAGTCAGGTACGAAGAAATTAAATGAAGACATGAACATATTTTTAATGGAATATACCACATTCTAGTTTTATTAGTGTAATTCTCAAAATGAGTGATGTATTAGTAACAATTTTATCCTATGTAACAATAAAGTTAATTGTATTTTGAGACTGGTCAAAGCAATATTTTAATGAGAGTAGACCTATTTTAATCATTGATGGATAACATCATCCATTCATAATTCTTGAAAAGAACAAAAAGAAAAATGGAAAAGTTCACCATTTAAAACTATAAAATCTATTGGTGGTGGAAATACAATAGAAAAAGGTTTTTTGTCTTTTATCTTAAGAATGGATAAGTGTTTAAAGGTGTGGTCGTGTAAAGAATATTTATGATACAGAACCATACCTTCACAGTATAAGAAACCAAGAAATAAAAAGCATAAATTATTTGCTCTGGACCATATCATCAGTTAGTGACAGGGATAGGGGTGCATTCAAGTTTCTGGACTCTCAACGAATAATGTAAAAAGTCTTCTTGGAAATAACATTTCTTAAATACCTCCTGAACTACTGTTTGACAGTCCAATCAGGTTGATTCCTAATTTTCAGACCCATTTTCTTGGTCTTTGTTCTGAGATGTGTCCATTATATTTGGGGGATTTCAGAACGTCTATGAAATCTCATCACAGATCTGTCAGTTTGTTGTACCGACAGTTGCTTGTGCACTGCTGTGACGTTGGAGACTATGTCACCGGTATTTTCAAATACCAGTAGAGTCACCCAAAGTGAACAGGTTTCAGCAGAACTTCCTGACTAAGAACAGTATATATGGAAGGAATAGGCTTTCACTTCAGAGGAATTTGTCACAAAAAGCATTTTTATAGCAAAAAAACAATTGTCAGATACTCACAGTCCCATGAGTGGCAACAAACTTTGTCAGAGAGAGTGCCAGAAGATGAGAACTTCCAGTCAGAAGGCACTCAAGATATGACTGGGAAAGAGCTGCCTTCTCTATGTCGACTCAACCGCAATGAAATGAATGGAGTAAAGCCTTCAGGAGTAAAGCCTTAGAGATATTCGTTTTCTGATGGGGGAACAACCCGAAATGAGAAGAAACAGCTGCAAATATCTATTGCTAATTAGAACCTGGAATGTATGAATTATCTTACCCATAGAATCTCTCAATATTGCAACGCTAGGCTTGAATTTTTTTATGATTTCTTTCATTGTGAAATATACTGGCCTCTTTTTCTTTTTTGGCTTTCTAAGTCTAGGTTTTTGTGCATTTTGTTGTAATGAACATCATTGCAGATCCATATTTGTATGCATTCCAAAGAAAGGTGATGCAACAGATTGCTCAAATTATAGAACAATATAATTGATATCACATGCAAATAAAATTTTGCTGAAGATCATCCAACAATAATTGCAGCAGTACATTGACAGGGAACTTCCAGAGCTTCAGGCCAGACTCAGAAGGTGTGAAAGAAAGAATATCATTGCTGACATCAGATGGATCATATCTGAAAATAGAGATCACCATAAGATGTTTACTTGTGTTTTATTGACTATGCCAAGGCATTTGGCTGTGTGGATCATACCAAGTTATGTATATCCTTGAATGGGAATGCTAGAACACTTCATTGTACTTAAACAGAACTTGTACATGGATCAAGAAGCAGTTGTGCAAACAGAACAAGGTTGTTGTGCAGTTCAAAATCGGGAAAGGTATGCATTGGGTGAAAGAATTACACTCTTGTAAATGCACAGGGGGCATTTCTACCCTGTACTATAGGTTTCCTATGAGTCAGAATCTACTCGATAGCAGCAAGTTTGTTGTCTTGGTAGATGAGCACCTGGCTTCTATTCCCAGCCAATGCATCTCATCTCACTACCTTTTGTCAGTGGAGGCAAAGTTTGTGGCTATGATGCTGAAGAAGTTTCAGTGGGATTTTCAGACTAAGATAGACTAAAAAGAAAAATTTGATGATCAATTTCAAAAGAATTAGTCAGTGAAAACCCTCTGTATTACAACTCTCTGGTCTGCAAGTGCTTGTGGGCGAGGGTAGGAGTGCAGCATTTGTTGTACTGGTCAGGGGTCAGCATGAGTTGGTGACCACCTCCTCGGCAGCTAACAACATGGTACCTTCAGGAACTACAAAATAACCTGCTATTTTATGCTTCTTTTAGATAGCACCAACTTAAATAATATAGAATTTTAATTTTCTGAATGTTATTTAATATTTTTTCTTGTTCAAATCAAAAATGTCTTTCAAGGAGCTCTGGCTCTGGCAGTTTGGCTGCTGCTTGAGGAAATTAGGAAATATAGTGAGATAGTAATGATTTGAAATATTACACTGTGTGCCTCAATAATTGTGCTATTTGCAGAAATGTATAAATTATCCTAATGATAGCTGTACTCTTTTGAAAAATGGAAATTATTATAAAGATGACTCAGATACACTTATGTACACTATTTATTATAATCCTTATTCCTTGAAGTTAAGCATATAGTCCTTGAGCCTCTGGTGTTTTTTATTATAAAATTATCAAAGTATTTACTTTTATGAACTTTTTCTGCCAGGATACTCCTCAGGATACATTTCAAAACAGGCTCATTATTTCATACCTGTAAAAAGAGTTGTTGAAAATTGGGTGAGAAGAGGTAGTGTTTCTGAGAAAAATTATGGGAAGAAAAGAAGACTACAAATTTGTTGCTTTTAAGGCAAAATGTATGAGGCTCAGTACAAAAGGATTGAAACTAGGGAACTAGTTCATACATGCCTGGGTTATTCCAAATGAAATATGTTAAAATATGTCTCTGTGGTAAGTGGAGGACTGCAGACAAGTCTCCCAGTAATGCATTTTTCTTCATCCCATTAGGATGTCTTGTAAAAGGGATATTTTTTGTGCAGAGAGTTGTAGGTCAGAGCGAATATTAAATTATTATAAATGTACATATTCCGAAATCACGGAGGCATTGCAACAAATATAATGGAATGTTGCCTCACATTAAAAAAGGTTGTTAAATGGATCAACTATTTTAAGGAAGGTTTGGAAGATCTCAAAGATGAAGTCTAAACAAAGAGTTCAGTTCAGGAGTTTACAACAGCCATTTTTGGATGACTCTCGGGGGTTAATATTGACAACGTTTCTCAAAGGATACAGGACCATCACAAGGACTTATAAAGAAGTTTTAAGAAAATGACAAACTGCATTGGTGAGGAAAAGGCCAGGAAAGTGTGCCAATAATCCCCCCCACACACACACATCAATACAATGCACCTGCTCATTCTTGAAGAACAGCAAGAGCTGTCCTATGAGAATTTCATTGAGAAACCTTATCCCATTCACCTTACAGTCCTGGTCTTGCCCTTTAGACTTATTTGCATCCCCCAAACTCAAAAAATATTTTAAACGAACATGTTTTGTATCCTTTGAGGATGCCAAAGCTACCTTTTTGACATCGTGTAAATTGAAGCAAATAGAATTCTTCAGGAAAGAATTAAAAAGATGGAAGCCACACCTTACAAGTTTATAAACCTAGATGGAAGCTATACTTAACATTTTGATATTTTTATTTAGTAAAAGCTTCTATGATTTTATAGCAATGCTTTTAAACTAACCCTAACCCTGGTAGAAACTGGAAATGAAGCGATAAAACAGCCAACTCCAATGTATTCCTTTCAATTTAGTAAAGTAACCTTAAAGAACAAAATGAAAACTTTTTTTTTTGCAGACTAATATGACAAATCTTAAGAAAGAGGCTTTTTTGGGGGTAAATTACCTATCACAAAATGTCCACATTCAGTGATATTAGTCACCTCTGTCATGCTGTGCAACTGTCACCACTCTTTTACCGAAACCTCTTCATAGAGTGCAGTGTCCCTGAAGGAGACCCCGTTCTCTGCGTTCGTTGATAACTACTGATTAGTCTTCTGTCTCTAAAAGGACACGACATTTCTCAGAAGAAGCTGCAGGTAATGATACTGTTCAGCTTAACTAAAACTATCTTAGAGAAGTTACAAATTATTTAAACAATGAAAGCAGAATGAAATAATAACTAATACTATTAAAGTGTGAACTTGGTACTAGGCGCTGTTCCAGCTCTCTGTCGTGTATTAAAACATTTAATCTTCAGTTTAATACCATGAAGCATAATCATATTACTATCAACCTTATCCTAAACTTGTGGAATTTGAGGTCCAGAAAAGCCACATAACTTGCCCAAAGTCACACAAGAAATAAAGAGCAGAGCAAGTAATCTGACCACAGAGTTCATTGAAGCTGAGCAGATATGATATATATGCTGAGAACAATGAGTTGGTAGGCAAAAGTGGGAAATTGGAAGAATTCATAGAATGTTGGTTTCAACAACAATAGTAAAGAGCCCCCTCCTTTTTTTACATTGTTTATGGGAAAGTGTCAATTGCATTCGTTTCCAAGGACTGTCATAACAAAGTACCATAATTGGGTATTTCTGTTTCAAAAGCAGAAATTAATTATCTTGCAGTTCTCGAGGTTAGAAGTCAAAATCAACACATGATTTGGATCATATCTGTCCAAAGTCTCCAGGGGTATTTTCTTTTTTGGTTTCTTCCAGCATCTGGCAGCCCCCAAGTTTGTTGGTGCATAGATGCATCTTCACATGGTCACGTTCCTCTCCTCTATATTTCTTATTTTATGAAGACTCCATTTAAATAGAAGTAAAACTCACTCTATTCCAATATGACATAATGTTAACTGACAACATCTTCAAAAATCCTATTTCCAAACAAGGTCACTTTCACAGGTACCATAGTTAGAGCTTCAGTGTATGTTTGGGGGGCACAATATACACATAGAAACATCATTGATCAATGGAGTGAGCACTGGACAGAAAATTAAGAGATAACGGATAAGAAATCTCTCCAAAAAGGAGAGTTGGACGGACTATATTTCCTCCAAATTTGCTTTCAGACTAGTGCCATTAAAACTTTTTAGGAAAAAAAAAGAATTCTGGGATAAAAAAAATAGAAGTTTGAGCGATTAGGAACCAAAAGTGTATATCATGTTGTCTGTAATGAGATAAATTCAATTATCTTGAATGAGATAAATCACGGGAAGTACTAAGCACAATGTTTTTCTCATAAACATTATTATTCCTCACATTATACCTCATATCAATTTAATAATGATGACATTGATGAAGGCAATATGCCCCCAAAATCAAACTGCTCCTAGAGGACCACTTCCAACACTCAATAATTTTCAGGTATTATCCAAATTTTTACATATAGATATAATATTAGGATGTTGAAGCTACTCAGGAAATTAGAGTGAAAGAATTATAAATTCTATACTAACTAAACTTGGCATTGATTTCTGAGGTAGTTAGTTTATTGTGCCAACCTGGCCGATAAACACATGTGGAGTTAATTGAAGGGCGGAGGGATAAAGGGCTCAGTGAGCCTCACCTTTCAAGTTCTCAGATCTCTTGCTTTTTGATGGTCGGAACAGGGTGCAGCTGCCTTAGCCAGTTCCCTGCTTTAGCTGGTAAGGCTCACTTCTGCAAGACATCCCTGAGGAGAATCAGCCCTGGGTGCTGGAGCAGCCATGTGGAGACCTCTACCAGCACTGAGATGATTACACATCCACTGACTCGGCTTTCCTCCTGCAGTCGGCATCATTGAGTCTGTTTTGTGAGATGGAGGAGGACTTTGTGGATTGGTGTTGGACACATGGGTTAATGGGTTAATGTTGGACTTGTGAGATTGGGCAGCACTGAGTTGGGCTGTTTCCTTGATGTGCACTTACCCTTTATACAAAACTCTCTCTTATACATGAGTTTCTGTGGATTTGTTTCGCTAAAGTCCCCAGACTAATACATTACGGTACCTTGGGAGTGGGGTACTGGAGAAACAAATCATAAGATGGAGAGTAGATATTTGTTTGACCTCTCCCTCATGGTACTGTTTCTTCTTTGTCTAGCCAGAGGTCAGATAAGTCACACTGTTTACTCGGTTGTTTCTGGGGAAAATATGGGAAGTATGAAAATAGAAAGTTTGTAAGCCCAATTGCTTCAGCCAATAAAATTTTATCTTTAGATTGGTTTAGGCCATGCCAGTGCTTTGGCGTACTCAGAACCAATGGTCTTTGTCAGAAGCTGGAAAAAATCTGGAACCATAAAGAAAACTCCTCTCTAGTACTGAATGTTAAAGGAAGCCTGTGAGCAGGCTGTAATGCTTGCTAAGTGACCACCTGGATCTACGTGTTGAGAGGAAGTGGGAGAAATGCTGCAATAAAGAGATGGGTTGAGTTTGGCCACTGACACCTGTGGACTTGGTTTACAGGAAAAAAGGAGAAGACGAGAGTGGGTTGACTGGTCTATAGTTCATGACCTAGCCTGAGGGGGCTAGACGTGTTGAGTATTGGTGAGAGCCCATGGTTTAAAGGCAAGGCGACCAATGGGCACCCTGTGGAGGCTGAGTGAGGCAGCCCACATTGAGTTCACCAGAACCCGACCTGATGGAGATTTTTGAGCCTGTGAACCAGTGCATATTGTTGCTGACTTTATGGATGGCCTGTCCGGATTTGACTTTGCTTATGGATGCAGGCTTCAAAAGGTTCCAATTGGGTTCCAAAAGTACCCAGACGAATACAACTTCATATACAATTTAGAATATATTTATTATTTGCAGAAGTTCATGCTAGAACAATAATTTTCTACCAAAGCTCCTCCCATTCTGTGATCATCGTTTACTAGTGAGGAATGTCAGGAACACAAAGAGGTTTTGTGGCCATCTCCTTTTGTACACACCCTTTAGCAAAAAGGATGTGTGCATTGGAATAGCTAATAAAGCAGACTTTGAATTCAGAAGGTGACCTTTGAGTATTTTGGAATATTTTGGAAACCAAATGAGATAGTGCTGTACAAATGCTAAGGTTATTATTAAAGGTACAAATAGTATTATCAAAAGTGATATTTCCGTACTGTAAAATAGCAGCTTTGAAACGGAAAACAAGATTATCTGCTTAGTGGATTATTGTTTTGTGTCATAATTATATTTTGTGTAGTCATCTCACCCTCTTTCCTGTGCACAAATTAAGGTGCCAGAATATGACCCTTTCAGCTCAGTATCTCCAACATTTATTATACAGTTTAACACATACTAAGTGCTTGTACATACTTATTAAACTATGTGTTTAAAGGAAGCCTAAATATTGATTTGAACCATTAAATATGTGTTAGTCTGGGTTGACTAGAGAAACAAATCCATTCACACTCATATGTATATAAGAAAGTTTTATATGAAAGAGCAATTGTATATTGAGAAAACATCCCAGTCCAGTCCAGATCAAGTCCATAAGTCTGAGGCTAGCCTTTATATCCAATATTAGTCCATAAATTCCTCTTTAGATTCACACAGCACATCCAATGATGCGGAATGCAGGAAGATCACAGACCAATGGGTAGAAGGTCTTGTGGACCTAGTGGCAGTGGAAATATTTCAGTACTGGCATAGCTCTCCACGTGGCTCCTCCAGCTCCAGGCCTCTGTCTGGGATTAGCATGGCTCCATGTGTCTTGTCAGCAGGAAGACAAAGCAGAGAGAATGCGTGTTCCACCTCCAGGGAGGAAGACAGGAGTTCCCAGGATCCTTGGCAGAAGGCCATGCCCACACAGAGACCTTACTGGCTGTGACCTGATTGACAGGATAGACTCCATTCATTTGCTCAAGTTGACAATACATTATGCAACTGCCACAGACCCCAATATGATACCAGACAGGTAAGTCCAAAAATAATTTACTGCTTCCTTTTTATAGGTCACAAAATACAAACAACGAGAGGCAACTAAAAGTCACTGTTGTAGGCTTAACTGATGTTTATTTATTATTTCAGATTTCTTTTAAAAAATTTTTTTCATTTAAAGTGAATGTTTATTATGTCTTAAAAGAGACAAAGAAACACAAAGTTACAGACACATCATCCAGACAAGGAAAGCTACCAAATGAAGTTAAAATGGCATCCAAGGGTTTGTTGAGATACAGCGCTTTAAATGGGGCATAGGAGGTCAGAAGAAGCTGTCACAAAAGCATGATTGATGGCAGATCAATACATCACAGTTACAGGTGGGACATAGAAGCGGGAAGGTGACCACGACTGGGACACACACACAAACAAGGGCTTACAAGATTGATCCAGGGCTTTCTGATCAAGGAAGCCAGGGAGAGACTGACTATTCAACCCCGACAAACCCCTAAGAGAATTACTGCCCTTCCCTGGACTGGCCGGAGAGGGCTTTTAAAAACGTGTGTGTGTGTGTGTGTGTGTGTGTGTGTGTGT
>NW_022103916.1:9634669-9652955 GCF_000313985.2 Echinops telfairi | reverse complement strand
TAAGACCCCAGACGCTATATCTTTTGATATCCGGGCACCATCAGCTTTCTTCCCCACATTTGCTTATTCACCCACTTTGTCTTCAGTGGTTGTGTCGGGAAGGTGAGCATCATAGAATGCCAATTTAATGGAAGAAAGTATTCTTGCATTGACGGAGTACTCCTAGTTTCTTTCATGGTTATGAATTTCATTTCCCATTTTTCTCCAGCTTTATCTGGGGCCTTCTCCTATGATCTCTTTCAGAGCAGTTGGAACTGGTAGCCATATATCATCTCGTTTCTCTAGCCTCAGGATAATGGAGACTAGTGTTCATTAGTCGGTTAGTCTACTGGACTAATTGTTTCCATGTGCTTTTCAAGTTTCACCACTCTTTTATCCCCTGGACAGGGAGATAACAATTGTTGCACCTTGGATGAGTTATTTAAGACCCTAGTCAATATACATCAATGGGGGATATAGACTTTGTGGACCGTTACATCAATTAACCTCAGTGTCCCTTGATACCATGGTCCTGAGCCCCCAACCCTAGGTCCAGTGACTCATTTCTCCAAGGAACCTGGTTATGCCCAGGAAGTTTTCACGACTTTGTTCCCTGAGTGCTCCATCACATCTATCGGTAGAGTTTCAGCAAAGATAAATGCCCATGTACAATTATTTTCTGTGCAACATATATATACACCAAAAATATCCCAAACTCACTGCAACGGAGTCATTTCAGACTCAGAGCCACCACCCTGTAGCACAGGATAGAATTTCCTCTGTGGGTTTCTGAGGCTGTTACTCTTCATGGGAGTAGAAAACCTCCTCTTTCTCACATTGAGCAGCTGCTGGTTTCAAACTGCTGCCCTGGTTGTGAGAGGACCAATGCTTAACTACTGAGGTACCAGGACTCCTTATTTATATATACATGTGGGTGTGTTCCCATTCTTCCTCCCACACCCATTCAGCCGGAGTATATATCCACACATCTACCCCTAGACCACCATTATTGAACAATTGTGTATTGAGCAGTATTTACTTTTACTGTAGACTTGGTTCTGATATGATATTTGTTAGGGTTGAGCACTTCTAGAAGGAAAGGAAAGTAGGATTGAACCGGAAAAGGAGCACAGTTGTCGGTCAGATAACTGACGGAGACCTCTGGAGCAGGCAGCCCATTAGGGTTGTCCATCTTCAAGTCGAATGGCCAGATCATTATATTCCTCCTTCCACCAACCATTAAAATGAATATTGGGTAAGGCAGCTCTCTTTAGCTGAGGCTTATCTGTAAAGGAATTGACAGTGCATCTGACCATCATGTTACCATTCTCACCA
Organism: Echinops telfairi; assembly: GCF_000313985.2. Lineage (NCBI taxonomy): Eukaryota > Metazoa > Chordata > Mammalia > Afrosoricida > Tenrecidae > Echinops > Echinops telfairi. Next base: position 9,651,641 of record NW_022103916.1, on the reverse strand, counting down.
TACTGTTGTCACCAAATCAACTCCAATTCATAGCAAGTCTTGTGTACCAGAAGAGAACTGTGCTTAATGGGGTATTCAATGACTAATTTTTAGAAAGTAAATTTCCAAGCTGCCCTTTCAAGTCTTCTTTGATTAGCAGTCCAGTGGATTTATCCTTATCATCACCCCATATTCATCGTCACCAAATTTAAAATGTTCTCTCTATAACATATGAAGTTTCATTAATATGGTAGGGGGGTGGGCAGAAGGTCTTTAATTAATGGACATTTAAAATAACAACCATAATCAAGTTAAAGATCCATACTCTGGGAAATGTGTGGTAAAAGATATCAGAACATTTCATCAGTATGCTGTTAGGTGCTGAGAATCCGTTCTGACTCACAGAGAACCAATATACAGCAGAACCCAGCACTGCCCCGTCTTGCTCTGTCCTCACAGCTATTGCTATGCTAGATTCCATTGTTGTATCCACTCTATCCATTCATCTTGTGGGAGGTGCTCCTCTTTTACACTAATGAAGCATGACGTCCTTCTGCTAACATGCCCAAAGTATCGGAGACAGATTCTTCTATCTTAGCTTTTAAGGGACATCCTGACTGTCCTTTTCCAAAGACATGTTTGTTTTTTATGGCATATTTAATATTCTTTGCCAGCAACATTATTAAAATGCATGATTTATTCTTAAGTCTTCCTTATGCATTGTCCAGCTTACACAAGTATCTGAGGTGATTTGGTCAGACATATGTAGTGCTCAAAGTGACATCTTTTTGTTTTAATATTTTAAATATTTTTGCAACATAGTTGGCCAATGTAATATGTCATTTGATTTCTTGACTGCTGCTTCCATGGGTATGGAGTGTGAATTCATGTAGAATTAAATCCCTAAAAAAATAATTTCCTCTATTTATTATGATGTTGTTTATTGGTCCAGGTGTGAGCATTTTTGTTTTCTTTATATTGAAGTATAGCCTATAATGAAGCTGATAATTGATCTTCCTCAGTAAGTGCTTCAAGTCCTTTTCCTTTCTAGCAAGCTAGATTGTATCATCTATGTATCAATGATTGTTAGTGAACCATCTTCCTCCAATTCTGAGGCTGAATTCTTCTTCCTACAGTCCAGCTTCTTGAATTTTTTGCTCAGCATACAGATTAAATAAATATGATGAAAGACTACATACCTGAGGCACATTTTCCTGATTTTAAGCCATGTAGGATCATCTTTTAGAATGAACAGCTACCTCTTGTACAGGTTCCATATTACTATAATTGAATATTCTGAGATTCCCATTCTTCACAGTATCATCTATAACTTTTTATGATCCACAAAATACAATGTACTGTATTTGCATAGTCAATAAAACAAAGGTAAACATCTTTCTGATATTATTCGCTTTCAATAAAGTTTTTTTCCCCCCTGATAACAGCAATGACATCCTTCATTCTAAGTCTTCTTCTGCATTAGCTTACATTTCTGGCAGTTTTCTATTGATGTAGCTTCTTCTGAGCCCTGGTGGCATCATGATTATGTGGACTGCTAACTGCATGGTCAGCAGTTCCAAACCACCAACCACTTTGAGGGAGAAAGACAAGGCGTTGCACTCCTGTCGAGTTATAGTCTCAGAAACCCACACGGGCAGGTCTACCCTGGCCTACAGGGGTTCTAGGGGTCAGAATCAATTCCATGTGCAGGTTGTTTTTGCGTTCTGTACATGTGTGATATTAATGTTTCTGTTCAATAATGTCCACATTCTTTTGGAATATCATTCTTTAGAATAAGTACAAATATGGGTGTCTTCCAGTCAGTTGGCTTTGGCATAGACCAGCGAGTTCTTCCAGAATTGCATCTGTTTTGGGAGACATCTCAGATGGTACACCGTCAGTAACTGGAGCCACATTTTTCACCAATGTATGTGTTCAGTGCATATTGATCTTATCCTTCTAGTGCCACCCACTATTGATCACATGCTACCTCATGAGATGGTTGAATGTGACTCTATGTAATTTTTCAATCTTCTTGGATGCTTCCTGTGTTGGTCAATATTTTGCTCAGGGAATCCTTCAATATTACAACTCTAGGTTTGAAGATTTCTTCAGTTATTTCAGATACAAAAATGTTGAGTGTGTTCTTTCCTTTTTATTTTCGAACTGGAGGTCTTTGTACATTTATAATGCTATTTTCATTTATAATACTATGTCCTTTGGTCTTGTCCTTTGAAACCATCAATGCAGCTCTTTTACTTAATCATTTTTCCACTGGATTTAACTACTCTATATTCACGAGAATGTATCAGAGCATGTTCTGACATCCAATTTGGCATTCTCTTTCCTTCTTGTCTTTTTAATAATGGTTGTCTTTCTTCATATATGAAGTCTTTGGTGTCTACTTGTTCTACTTTGATGGTTTCATGTTGCTATGATGCTAGAACCTGTGCCACTGGGATTACCAGGCTGGACAGGATTCTGTGGAGCTTCCAGACTTGGATGAAAGGTCACAGAAACCCTATGGATCATAACAAAGCATTGTCAGATACAGTGCTGGAAAATGAGTCCCTTAGGCTGGAAGGCAAAAAAGAATTCAAGCAGGCCAGCAATCATGAAGATGATGTGGAACCAGGCAAGCTTTCATTCTTTTGTTCATGGGTTCACCGCGTGTCGTAGCAGAACTGATAACAACTAACAACAATAATTAAATGCTTATAAATGTTTATAAATGATTAAAGTAGTATCAGTTAACCACAGGCTTTTCGTCCACCACAATGGCCTGTCATACCAATTTCTAACATTTATGCTACTAAGATTATGATATATCTTATTTTCCATTTTTCTCATGCACAGTATGTGGGAGATACAAGTTAACATTCCTTAGGAATCCTGGGAGTAATGTTTTTAGTTGATCAATGTTTTCATTTGGTTCTGCCTGAATCCTTAGGGGTAGACACTAAAATAAGGCTAAATAAGCTTAATTTTTAAAAAGACATACTAAAAGCTCCATAGTACTTTAATATCTAATAATATCTGAATGCTCTCAGTTCCCAAGGATATTTTTAGGTCTTTAGTGAAAATATAACTCCTTTTCCCTCTTTCTCATCCTTGGCATGCCCCATTAAACTTTAAGCTATCTCACCACACTCTTCCAGTATATTATCCATTCTCAGAATATAAAAATTCTGAAAAGAGAGATGTTATTTTCACTGTCCAGGGTCAGAGGGAGGAAAGTACTCAGGGGCTGATGAACAATAACCTGGATTCTAGGTCTATATCTGAGACTAACTGTGCGATTTCAGGCAAGTTCTTATATTTCTTCAAGCCTCTACTTCTCATTTAAATATATGGACAGAAGAGGAACGATGATTTCTAATGACCTCCTCAAAGGCACTGGCCTGTGGTTCTCTAATATGCCAAGCTATCGTCTGCTCATTTCCGTAGGGGAAATGACCAGGTAATCAGGTTTGAAGGGATATTGTCAATGGCTTCCAGACAATTTGAAAGATACAAGTCTTCTAATGCCCCACTCTGGTGGCAAATTGTTAGTAAGGTAGTAAAGAGTGGCATTTGGGAAATATGTTATACATTCTCAAAAGAGATTGAGTTTTCAAAGACAGAGAAGATACTTTAAGGCAAGTATTGTTATTCTCACTTTTAGATTAGTGACATGAAAGACCAGCCATAAATGTGATCAGCAGTTAATGCCTTTTAATAATCTGTTAAGAATTATAACGATTTAACTTTCAGTATTAAATTGTCTTTAAGGCAAAATTTTTCTTCATGTACATATCACTATTTCACATTTGAAATTGAGGAAACCCTCCAATTTGGTGGACTTCCTTCCTGGTTCTGTCATCAGAAAGGTTAAGGTCAAGGTCATGATTTAATAGTGGTAGTTTCATTTTGTTCCAAAGCCACAAGTACAAACTTAACACTGCTGGCTTTCTGGAAAACAAAGTGTGAAAGCTGGGTCAAAGAATGTACAACAAAGCCATCATCTGTACAGGAAAAGTAATTCACGGGTTGGCTGTACTAACAGTGGGAAGCACTAGCATCTCGGGTTAAGCAGGATAGCATAGTGTCAACGTTGCCCTGGAAACCGAATTGTCAAATCTGTGTTAGTGTTGAAATGCCTAAAAGTAGAATCCTTGAATCACATCACTGGATAGTCAGTAGCACAGACACCAGTACTTGTAGACAATTATTTCTCCGGCTGGCTCTTCAGACTTCACTTTTGGAGACATAAACTCTTTTGAGAAAAGTGAAGAGATTGAAAAAGAGGTGATGTCTTTATTTCATTCTCAAACATATAAGGAAATCAAACTGATGAGATTTGTGTGTTCATTTCCAAAGGACAATGCCTGACTTTTCATAGGCTCCAATACCTCTTAGAATATTGATTAAATAAAAAGTCCTCATCATGCATTCTAGAATCCTGTCTCCTTCTTTGTTTGTACCATTCTACATGATAGGGGTGCCTAAGCACTAGTGAGCTATAGATATGTATGTATATATTGTATAGTCCACAGCATGCATGATCTTGACAAAGAAATTAAACACAGTTGAAATTTTAAAGATACTCTCTTTTTATTTCAAAACATGGGAATAACTCAAATTTTGAGCCTCAAGGATGAAAATATGCACATATTTGAGCCAAATATCTAAGCTTTACATGGACAAGTGGATGTTAGAGAATGATGCCGACAGCATAGCTAAAGCTATTGCAGCACAGCACCAAATAGATTCATACTTGGTTGTCTAATTTCGTGGCTGAGTATCATGTATTCTCCATGTCGCTAAAACATATATGCCTGTTTTAATGTCAGTGCAGGACCCACATTTGTGCATGGCTCTGCAAGTATGTTCCCCTATAAAAGTTTTACCATATTTATTTGAAAGATTCTTCAGGTGGAAAATTCTTTCAGTTACTTTTAATTTCCCAAAGTCAATTACAAATAATCATTATAGCTGTCCAGGGTTCCTACATGACATAAGACAATTTGGTTATTAGTTATTTTATTATCAGTTAGATAGTTATGAGTAATCCTGGCTAAACAAAGTCACATGTTTGGTGCCTGGACATTTGAAATTGGTAGCTTTTTAGCAGCAATGACAACCCTAAACCAAAATGACCAAATAAAAAAAGCAGCAGAAGATATTCCAGAGGGATTTGAGCTTTTTGCTTTCTAAAATGAATTCTTTCCCCATAAGCACCAAACAGTGACAGCCAGCCACACTATTGCATGAGTACAATTTTTCTTATTAATATTGATTTGTTGAAAACCCAACTAGCATTCAGAGCCAAGGGGAAAATGCCTAAGTCTGAAGAGAAATTGTAATGAAAATGAGAACCAAAAAGAAGTTCCCAGAGTATCTCTGCGTCAATAAGCACATAGTCTTTATTGCTGGAATATGCAGAATCCTTTGGGGATTGCATTTTTAATGCCTTAACTCTTATCTTTCCAGTCCTTCCCTAGCTGGCTGAAAAGCCTTGTCCAGGGAAATTGTCGCATCCAGAAGTCACTTGGTAGTGGGTCTCAGGAGCTGCACTCCTCGCAGTGACAAGAAAGTATGTACCGGTAAGTGGCCGTGAGTCGCATGCCCCCAGAGCAGCGTAGCCTTAATGCCTTCAGCTTGGAGGTCTGGGGGCGGCAGCAATGACAGGAAGAGCGGAAGGGTTGCTTGAGGACAGTACTGAAAGACACCAGGGGCTCAGAGCGAGATGCCTGGCTGCAATGCCCCTCACACCTGGCCAGGAGCACCATCTGAGGAGAGAGATAAGAATCAGTTAGCCTGCAAGAATGTCAGAACCTTAGCCTGGTACCACAGTGTCCTATGAAGGACCCTGTTGTTTGTTGCTATTAAAGAGGTTCACCAATCATGGCCATCCCAGGCATAACAGGGGAAAAATGCTGACCACTCACTCTTGCACCAGGGAGCCCTGGTGGCCTAATTGTTATGCACGTGTTTGGCTGTTAACCCCAAAGTCAGCAGTTCGAAACCACCAGCAGCTCTGTGAGAGAAAGAGAAAACTTTCTACTCCCCTAAAGAGTTACAGTCTCAGAAACCCACAAGGGAAATTCGACCCTGTCCTATAGGGTCACTATGAATTGGAATTGACTCAATAGCAGTGAGTAAGTGAGTCCTGCTTCAACTCCACCAGAGAGCACAGGTAAGATCATAAGGTTTTCATTGGTTGAATTTTGGAAGTCGATTGTCAGGCCTTTCTTCCTGGTCTATCTCAGTCTGGAAACTTGCCTAAAACCTGTTTAGTAACATAGCAGCATGGAAGCCTTCACTGACAGGAAGGTAGTGACTATACTTGAAGTGCATTGGCTATAAATAGACCTAGGTTTCCTGCATGAAAGCTGACACTTCTAACACTGAATAATCTTATTGATAGGTCTTAACACTCTAAAAATGGCCCTGCCGACTTTTTGCTCAATTAGACCAGTGGCTGTCAATTCTGCTTGCACATTAGAATTACTGCATGGGCATTCAGTTATTGAATGTGGCTCTTAGAGTCTAAGTCTCTGTAACTGTCACCAGATGACATGTCCCTGCATCGATCTGGGTAAAGAAAGAAGGCAAAGATAGGATTCACCGATGAGTGACTGTGAACAGGCTTCATTGGAACACAGTCCCACTGGGTGTAAAAATGAGTCCTCTGAGAAGCAGCAGAGGGGAATCTTACCATCAGGAAGAGACAGGAGTAGCACACACACACACACACCCCAGACCCTGAGACACGTGAGCAGGGAACCTCCTGGATCCAGAAGACAGCTGTGATATTAGAGGCGCAGCAGCAGAACCAGGACCCAAAGCATGAAATAGAGTGGAGGACTTCCATGCGAATGAAGCAAATAAAACAAGTGCTTTGGTGCTAGAGACTGGTTTGGAGTGGGGTGCCTCTGGAGTTTTATTTGGGAAAGTTGAGTTTGCTAAATCACAGAAGTGGAGCTGAGTACCTTAGAGTTGAAGCTTACAGTGGAGGGTTGCACCTTTTGGAAATGTATTAACAACCCTGGAAGGACATTGTAACATCTCCTGATGAGCAGCTGTATCGTGAGCATTTCTCATTGACATTAAAGCCTATTACCTTCCTTAATAAACTTTTGAATCATTAACATTGTCTGGAAGTTCTTTGTACATACCTCAATAAATTATATTCTGGTTGTTAGGTGCCATCGCGTCAGTTATGACTCATAGCAACCCTGTGGACAACACAGCAAAGCAATGCACAGTCCCGCATGGTTCTTATGTTCGATCCCATTGTTGCAGCCACTGTGTCACTCCATTCTGTTGAGGGCCTCCTTCTTTGTTGCTGCCCCTTTACTCTACTGAGCACGATATCCTTCTCCAAGGACTAACTGGCCTCTCTTGACAAAATCTGCAAGACGGTATTACTATCCTTGCCTTCAAGGAGCACTCTGGTGTTACTTCTTCCAAGACAGATTTGTTTGTTCATTTGGCAGTCCGTGGTACTTTCAATAATGCTCACCAGCACCATCATTCAAATGTATTAATGCTTCTTTGGTCTTCCTTATTCAGTGTCCAACTTTCACATACTTAAGAGGGCATTGAAAATTCCATGGCTTGGGTCAGGTGCACCTGAGTCCTCCAAGTAACATCCTGCTTTTCTGCACGCTAAAGAGGTTTTGTGAAGCAGATTTACCCAACTCAATGCTTCATTTGATCTCTTCCCTGCTGCTTCTTGAGCATTGATTGTCAAACCAAGCAAGACAAAATCCTTGACATCTTCAATCTTTTCTCCACTCTTTAGGTATTACCTGTTGGTCTAGTTGTAAGGCTATTGATCTTTTTTACATTGAGCTATAATCCATTCTGAAGGCTGCAATCCTTGATCTTCATCAGCAAGTGCTTCAAGTCCTCCTCACTTTCAGCAAGCAAGGTTATGTCATGTACTTATTACAGGTTGATTATAAGACTTCCTCCAATCCTGGTGCTGCATTCTTCTCTCTAGAATCCAGATTCTTTGATTATTTGCTCAGCTTATAAATTGAATAAGTATAGTCGGAGGATACAACACTAAACTACACCTTTCCTGATTTTAAACCATTCAATAGTCCCTTTCTTTGTTCAGAATTTCCTCTTGATCCATGTAGTTTCCACATGAGCACAACCTAGTATTCTGGAATTCCCATTTTTCTCAAGGCTTTAATTTGTTATGATCCACACAGTTGGATGATGTGGCATAGTCAATAAAGCACAAGTAAATACCTTTCTGGTATTCTCTACTTTCAGCCAAGATCCATCTGACATTGTCTGAATCCAGCCTGTATCTCTGGCAGTTCCCAGTCAATGCACTGCTGAAACCTTTGTTGAATGATCTTCAGTAAAATGTACTTGCCTGTGGTATTAATGATATTGTTCTATAATGGAGCATTCTGTTGAGTTATCTTTTGTGGTAGTTATGTAATTTCATGTCAACTTGAAGATATATAAACATGTGAGGGTGGATTCTAGACTGTCAATCAGGTTACAGCCTGGTGGTGACTCCTTGTGTGCCTGGCCTTCTCATATGGAGGATCCTGGGAACCTCCTTCTTTCTCTCTGCCTTCACCTTCCTACTGGAGGACTCTGATTGCTAATAGAGCCCTGCAGATGCGTCCACCACGATTGGATCCACGGGACTTTGCACCTACCATCCTGTGATCTTCCTATATTCTGCATCATTGCATGTGGTTGTGTGAATCTGAAGAGGGACTGATGCATTGGGGGTCACCCTCTTGGGTTTGTGTTATATGTTTTTTGGTAAATGAAACCCAGGATTGATGAACCTATAGGGACAGCAAGTAGAATAAAAGTTTCAGGGGGAGTGGGAGGGACAGTCGTGGTTGCGGTGTAAAAGGGAGATGATGTCAAGGAGTCCAGGAAAAAAAAATGTTTGGAAAATGATTGTGGTAGCAATTGTATAATACCTTTTGATGTGATTGAGCTATGGAATATGATGTGTGTATTAACTCCCAATTTTTTAAAAAATTGGTACATTAAGAGGGATATATGGGTTAGTATCGAACTTATGGACTTGAGTTAGATTGGGCTGGGATGTTTTCTTGATACATAATTATTTCTTGATATAAAGCTCTTTCTTCTGCCTATATGAGTGTCACTGGATTTGTTTCTCTAGCCAATCTGGCCTAACACACCTTTCTTTGTAATGGGTACAAATATCGACCTCTTCTAGTCATTTGATCAAGTAGCTGTCTTCCAAATGTCCTAGCATAGATGATTGAGTCCTTTAAGTGTTTCATCAGCTTGTTGAAACATTTCAATTGATATTCCATTAACTCCTGGAGTATTGTTTTTGGCTGATGCTTTCAGTGCAGCTTGAAGTTCTTCAACATTTGTTCTTGCTCAAATTTTACCTCTTGAAATGGAAGTATGTCCATTGGTTCTTTTTACTACAGTGATTCTGTGTATTCATTTCATCTTCTTTTGATGGTTCCTGCATCATTCAGTATTTTGCCCATACAACTTTCAATATTGCAACTCAAAGGTTGAATTTTTTCTTGAGTTCTTTCAGGCTAAGACAAGCTGAGCATGGTCTTTCTTTTTGGTTTTCTAACTCTAAGTCTTTTCACATTTCATTATAATATTTTACTTTGTCTTTTCAGGCTTCCCTTTGAAAGTTTATGTTCAGTTTTTTTATTTCATCATTTTGTCCATTTGTTTTAACTACTCTGATTAAGAGCAAGTTTCAGAGTCTCTTCTGGCATCCACTTTAATCTTTTCTTTCTTTTTTTTTTTGTAATGACCTCTTGGTTTCTTAGTGAATGGTATTCTTGATGCCCTCCCACAACTCATCAAGTCTTCTGTCATTAGTGTTCAATACAGCAAACCTTTTCTTTAAATGTTCTTGAAATTTAAGTAGGATATACTCATGGTTGTATTTTCTCTCTCATGGACTAGGTCTCATTGAATTCTGCTTCAACCTGAACTTAAATATGAACAACTGATGGTCTGTTCCACAGTCAGCCTTTGACCTGGTATTAGCTACTGATATTGAACATCTCCATTGTCTTTTCTGACAGATTTAGTCAATATTTCTTTGTATTTCATCTGGAAAAGGCCACACACACAGTCACCTTTTGTATTGTTGAGAAAGGACATCTTGATTGCAGGTTTGATTAATTTCTGACTGAAGAAATTCTTCAATTTCTCCATCACTAGCTTTGGGGGTTGGTGAATAAATCTGAATAATTGTTGTATTCCTTAAATTTGGATATACATAATCCTTTCATAGACATTGCACTCCAAGATAGATCTTGTAATGTCCTCTTAGATGATGAATGCAATGATATTCCTCTTGATTGTGTCATTCTCAGCATAGTAAACCATATGATTTTATAATTCACAATGGACAATACTAGTTCATTTCCGCTCACTGACACCTACAACATTGATCTTTATGTGTTCCATTTCATTTTTGATGACTTCCAGTTTTCCTATATTTTGTATATTTCAAGTTTTGATTATTAGTAGATTTTTGCAGCTGTTTCTTCTCATTTTGAGTCACACCCCCATCAACAAGTGAATGCCCTGAAGGCATTACTTCCACAGGTGTTACTTCATTCACATTATTATGGTGAACTCCACTTTGAAGAACGCAGTTCTTCAGCAGTCATATTTTTGGTTCCTTAAGACCTGAGGGGCTGACCTGGCAGTACCTCTGACAATATTCTGTTTCTGTTCATGAGGCTTTCTGAAGCTAACCCTGTTTTGATGCCATGTAAAGGGTGACTAATTCCTCAAAATGGACAGTCAGCTCTTTTTCATAGTGTGCTCTTAATCTGTGAGCTCCATTGAAATCTATTCACTTAAGTGATTCTACTGGCATTTGAAATGTCAATTACACACAGCTTCCAGCATCACTGCAACACACAAGCCACCACGGTATGACAAGCTGAGAGACAAGTGACCAAACAAATTCAAGAAGCTGGGTATAAAAGCAGATAATGCTACTTAAGAAAAATGATTACCTCGGACGCTTTTTCAAAACCAAGGTGCATACCTGACATGCATTTGTCAAAACCCACAGTACTGTGCAATATAAAGATTGAACATTAGATCTAATTTGTAATGTATCTATATTAGTTCACCAATTGCAACAAGTGAACCACACCACACTAATGAATGATATTTAATAATAGTAGAAACTGCAGGGGAGAAGAAGCATATGTGAACTCTCTATTTTTTCTGAATTATTTTCTGTAAACTAAAAACTGCTCTGAAAAAATTAAGCATAAACAAAATGATATACACATATGATAGAAATATATATACATCAATACATCAACACACAAGCCAATTGAATCAAATCTCAGACTACTTGAATCAAAATCCTCGGGAGTAGGACTGAAACGTCTATATTGTTTCCAAGCTCCCTTGTGTTTTCTAACTCTATATCTTTGTATATTTTTATAATCCTTTAATTTGTTTTCTTGAGTCATCCTTTGACATCTTCTGTTAGCTCTTTATTCCATTATGTCTTCCATTCACTTTAACTATTCTAGCATTGATACTAAGTTTCAGAATCTCTTCCAATATCCATTTTGGTGTACCTTTTGATTACATCATATATTATATTCTTTGTATCAACCTACAAATTGTTTGGTCATTGAATTAGTATTCAATGCATCAAATCTATTCTTGAGGTGGCCTCTAAATTCAGGTAGGATATATTTAAAATTGTACAATGGCTCTCATGGAATTGTTTTCATTTTCTTTATTGTTAACTATTGTACAATTATATAGTCTAGTTGTCAAAAGAACAATCAATAAAATGCAAATATGTTTTTTTCAGAACGTTTATATAAGTCATTGATGGTATGTTCTGCACTTGTTCCCTGGTTTTGTTCTAACTAGTGGTATCAATTTTCTCCATTTTCTTTCCATAGCAGTCACTGTTTATGCTGTTAAAAAGGGGTATTAACTGTGAATAAGCCACTCGTTTTGTAAAATTCTGTCATTCTATCTCCAGGGTCATTTCCGTCATCATTACCATATTTTCCAACTAATAATCCTTCTTCTTTGTTTCCAACATTTACATTCCAATCACCAGTAATTATCAATGTTTTTTATTTAATTGATTTAAGAAAGCAGATGTTGGTAAATACCTTCAATTTCTTTATCCTTGGTATTAGTAGTTGGTGCAACCAGCATGACTTTGTAGATACTTAGTTGGACCAGATCAACTGATTTATCTTCTCTGAAAGATCACAGAGGCAGAGAGAAAGTGGCAAATGTAAGCCAATTTATGTTACTAAAGCTTTTTATACTATTGTGCCTGCTCTTCACATTGATATGTGAAACAAACATGATCTGAACCAGGTTTTGAAAGATTATGCCATTGGCAAATCCCAACCCTCTAATAATATAGACATTTCAAGGTCTTCTCAATTCGTTCTTCACACATCTACCAGTACATGGAAAGGGATACTTGGCACATTAGCTTTGAATATTTATAAAAGTTAGTTAATCTCTGATGTAGATCATCTATAGGAAGATTAAGCAGTTATTCAAAGTATCACCTTGTAAAAAATGTAATGTAAGAGACCCAGTTTCAGTCTGAGTGGATATAGAAGAGCTGTATCAACAGACTTAATTGAAGAGAGGCAAAGAACAGGTGGTGCATCATATCCAAATAGCACACACATGGGCTTCCAGTTAAGATATCCACCTAGCCAGACACACTACAAAATCCCTCTATAACAAGTACAGAGAAAACCAACATGGAAGAAAAACCTTGTGTGTGGAATCTCAGAAGAAAAAAGATAAATGAATTGAACCAATGAAACAATTCTATGTGCAGACAGAAGGGGTGAAATAGATGAATCACCTTACCAATCAATATGCTGTTGGAGCAGAGGTCAAAATAGCCCCATTTCTCTAGTGGTCCTGAGAACTCAGAGGGGGCAAAAGCCCACATTTTCACAAATGGCTTGGAAGTCCAGAGTCAGAGTGAAACGTTTCCCCTTTCCTTTTTTGTGCGTCCTTTCTTACTGCACCGGTTGAACAGACTAGGGTGAGCTTATTCACTCCTCCCTGCCAGGCTACTGCCTATAGCTTGGAGCTAATGGAGTAGGCGTGGAGCTTATTATTATTATATTTCTTAAACCATCGAAACTGCACAAAAGTCACACCAGCCACATACTCCCTGCTGGTCTCTGTGACAAGGGAGAGCATGCCCAAACAGCATGAAAAGGACATCAGCCATATACTCCCCACTGCTTCCCAAGGCAGTGTTGTCCCACACAGTGCTAGAGGGTCACTGGCCACACACTCCCTACTGTTCTCAATGGCTGAGGGCAGAGTCCACCCAAACAGTGCTAGAGGGCCATTGGCCAAATACTCCCCATTGCTTTCAATGGCACATGGCAGAGACAACCCCCCACTGCTCTCCATGGCTGAGAAGGGAATCCATGAAAACAGCACTAAAGGACACCGGCTACATTCTCACCAGCTTCTCTCTGTGGTTCAGGTGAAAGCCCACACCAACTGCCAGAGGGATGCCAGCTACTGTTTTCTTTGAATTTTACTGTTTTTATTGTTCCTTTCTCACACCACTTGGTGGAGTCAACTGTCCCCACATGACTCAGACACCCTCCCACTTCTAACAGTTGCATCATTATGTTGCAGAGATAGCAGACTATCTCAGCCAACTTGAAGAAGCAAGAAAGGCTGGCATCAACAAGTGATCAATATCCAGGGCCAAAAAAGATATTGGAACTGCCAGAAAATAATTCAGAAGAATTATGTTCAGGTAATTTCATTGAATTGAGAAAAATAAAGAGCTATGGAAAAAATAAGTGAAAAAATAGAAACCATAAAACAAAATAAGAGTAAGCCTGAAGAATAATACTACTAATAATAGAATTAAAAAGCACTTTAAAAGAGGAAGGAAACAATTAAAAGAATCCCACATTCAGCAACATTATCCCTTTAATATGAGGGAGAAAAGGGCATTTCCAGACCAGTAGAAAATAAATAAATTTTAAAAAATAAGAATAACATTACAAAAAAATAATAAGAGGAGTTCTTTGAACAGAGAATCAATAATAACAGACTCTTGATATCAACATACAAGACACCACCACTCAGAAGTCAACCCATGTAAAGCAGTGTGATGGTTCATTTTTTGTGCACCAACATGGCACCTGTAAGAAGATAAAGGTGGAGTTAGCCTGTTATTCGGGATGCAGCTTGATGATCTCCTTTGGATGTGCAACTGATATAAATGGCTCTCTGGAGGCCGACATCTCTCTCTCTGCCTTCACCTTTCTGTTGATGAGCCTCAATGAGGCCTGTGCAAGGCCTTGTGATGTGGCCACCACCATTGAATCCACACAGCTCTGCAACCACCAGCCTGGGATCTTCCTGCATTCTGCATCATGGCATGTGACTTTGTGATTCTGAAGAGGAAGTTATGGACTAGAATCAGACTTATGGACTAGTATCAGATTTGTGGACTTGAGTTGGACTGGGTTGGGAAATTTCATTGATACATTACTACTTCTTGATAGAAAGCTGTTTCTTATACATATATAAGTGTCTCTGGATTTGTTTCTCTAGTCAACCTGGCCTAACAAGTGGGATTCTTACAAGGTACACAAGGATTATTCAATATTTAAAAAGCAACAAATATCATTCACCATCTCAATAAAACAAAGGATAATAACTACATGATCATATCAATTGATGCAGAAAAACCATTTGAAAAAATCCAATATCTATCGCTGTCAAAAACACTCAGCAAAATAAAACTAGAAGGGAAAAGTCTCAACAGAATAAAGTCATACATTCAAACTCAAGTGCTAACATCTTGCTCAACAGGGAGAAACTGAAAATATTCCCCCTGTAAAAGGGAACTGGGCACCACTCTTACTCAGTATTGTACTGGAAATCATAGCCAGAACTATTAGACAACCAAAAGAAATTGAAATCGTTCAAATTGGCAATGTAGAGGTAACATTCTCTCTATTCACAGATTATATGATTCTATAGGTAGAAAACTCCAAAACTTGATAAGAAAACTCTTGAAAATCATTGGGAAATTCAGCAGTGTAATGGGTACAAGATCAATGTTCAAAAATCAATCAGATACCTATATACTAAAGGAGAGATCTCTGAAAAAGAAATCACCTAAACAGTACCTAATATTGGTACATGATAGATAGATAGACCAATGGAACAGAGTAGAAAACAGCAAAATACACCCATCCACCTACAGACAACTGCTCTTCAACATACAGCTAAGACACATTAAATGAGGAAGAGACAGTCTTTTCAACAAATGGTGCTCGGAAAATTGGATTTCCATTTTCAGAAAAATAAAGCAGATACTATACCTCAACCATATATAAGAATGAACTCAAAATGGCTTAAAGACCTAAATATGAACCCCAGAATTATAATACAGGGCATAAACACACTACCACAAAGGAAAACACACAACCAGCAGAAGCCAAGTGAGATGACAGGGACTTTCTAAAAATGAAATGCTTATGTGTATCAAAAGGTTTATCAAAAGAGTGACAAGAGAACTCACAGACTGAGGAAAAATATCTTGACAAGAATGCATCAAACAAAGGATGAATCTCTAAAGTCTATAGAAAATTGCAACAACTGAATAAGAAAAAAACTGAATAACAATCGACAAATGAGCAGGCGATATGAATATAAACTTCACTAAGACATCTGGAGACCAACAAACATATGAAGAAATGCTCACAATCACTTGCCATCTGAGATATGCAAATCAAAACAATGACGAGACACCAACTGATGGGAGCATTGATAGCAAAGCTAAGAAAAAACAAACAGACAATAGATATTGGAAAGGATGAGGAGAGATTGGAACCCTCATACACTGTTGGTGGGACTATTAAATGTGCAACCACTGGGGAAATCTGTGTGGTGCTTCCTCAAACACCTGGGAATAGAAATATAGTATTTATTATAGAAATATGGTATATGCTATAGAAATATAGTCCCAGGAATCCCTTGGTTTGGTATACCCTAAAGAAGAAAGAATCATAACACAGATATATGCACACCCACTCTTCACCAAGCAAGAATATGGAAACTTCCTAAATGCTCATTAGTGGAAGAATGGATAAACAAACTTTGGTGTATAAACAATGGTATGCTATGTACCGCCAAAGAGTAATATGAAAATTAATCACTGGTAAAAGGACAAATATTGTATGAGAACACTATTATGAAGGAAAAATCAAGACACAGTTTTCATACTAAAATAAATAGAATTTGATGCCTACCTGGGGCAGGAGGGGAAAGGAGAGAAGGTGAAGCTAGTAGCTAAACTCCAACCATTAGAGGGTAGACAAGTGTTAACTTAGATAAAGGGGAAGCTAATAGTTTACAAGTGGAAGGAGAGGACAAGTGGGAAGGCAGGGAAAACTATTAGGAGATTTGATAAGTAAGTTAAGTTATTGAATAAACAATTGATCTGTAAACCCCACCCAATTTAAAATTTAAAAACAAACAATATACACACAACCAAAGTTATACCTTCAATGATCAGACAATCAGCACTTTATGTAAAATGTCTCAGTCAGCAACATAGAACCATTCGTATATGAGATAACTCGACAGTGTTTCTGAAGAGGTGTTAACAAACCCAAGGACAAGGGAACAACACGCGATCCAAATTGGTGAAGAGTTGGGTGGGGGAGACCTGGTAGGGCATGATTAAGGGGAATGTAACAAAGAGGAAGTGCTGAAATCCTGGTGGGGACTGAGCATTATAGAGGGACAGGAGGAGAATCGAGGGAAATAGAGGAAAGAGCTGGGAGACAAAGGGCATTTATAGAGGTCTAGAAAAAGACATGTACATATGCAAATATATTTATGTGAGGATGGGGAAATAGATCTATGAGCCTACATTTATAGGTTTAGTATTAAGGTGGCAGAAGGACATTTGGCCTCCACTCAAGTACTCCCT
>NW_022103916.1:9632839-9633828 GCF_000313985.2 Echinops telfairi | reverse complement strand
TGAGAATGATGAGGGCAATGAATGTACAAATATGCTTTACACAATTGATGTGTGTATGGGTTGTGATAAGAGTTGTATGAGCCCATAATAAAATGATTAAAAAAACAAAAAAAGAAAAATAAATTGGATTAGTATTTTTTTGAAAAAAGTTTCCAGAATCTCATGCTCTACTTCCTGACCAAGCTGAAGGGTAAGAACTCCAGCACTAAAGAATCTGAGACCATCTCAAGTGGTCCATCCACTCTCTGAAAAGTAAATGCATAGCATGAATACCTTCAATTGTTGCCCTTCCTATTGCCTTCAGAATAAATTCCAGAATTCTAAACAGCTACTAAGGCCTTCCCTGACTTGCATCTCACATCTCTTTCCCTTACCCACTCCCTTTTCTAATCAAGCCTAATATTTAGAAACACATGGAACTGTCCTGAATTTCCCCACCTCTTGCCATCATACATGTTTTCTCACCCTGTCTCTGCTTACTGAAGTCTTATCTAACCTTGTGGTCAAATGCTCAGGGAATTATAGCTAAAGCAGTAATGAGTTTATGTTATGGCATATGAAAATTTTTTTGAAAAGAATAGTGAGCAAGGTAAAACAACATGGTCACTGTAGTTAAATATCATTGAATTGTAAAAATGTCATTATATGTATTTTATCACAGTATGATTTTTTTTTAATTTCAAATGTCTCCTGTCAGTAAAGCAGAGATTATAAAACAGTATTGAACCCTTGATGTTTCTAAAACACATAAGTTCCCTCACAGAAAGATTCTCAATCTATACATCACAACCTAAAGTTGGAAGCAACATTAAAATCTTTCTGTCTCCGCAAAATTCCTCAATATTATACAAGCTATATATGGAAAACCAACAGCCAATGTGGTAAACAATGGAGAAATGATGAAAACAATTCAACTGAAAAGGAGACCAACAGGGATGCCCCTTGTCCCCACTCTTTTTTAACATCGTACTGGAGGTCCTAGCTAACAA
>NW_022103916.1:9626902-9628278 GCF_000313985.2 Echinops telfairi | reverse complement strand
ATGAGGTGCAGAATAAGATCTGTAAATGGGTGTGTGGTGAGCAATGGAATAAATGTCTGCTTTCTGAATATCCTCTTGATATTCCACATTTCAGCCTCTGTTGTGTCTTACTCAGATTTCACCATTTAATAAACCCCTTCTAGATCAGTGCTTTTCAAATTAGCCGAGGGTCTTGTTAAAATTCAGATTTTGATTGAGTCGGTCTAGGTGGGTCCTGAGATTCTGTATTCCTTAAAAAATCCTAATTAGTATTGATACTACTGGGCTAAAGTCCACACTTTTTTTAATCTTCTAAAATTTTTTTATTTATTTTGTTGATGATTCTATTACACAGCAAAACACATACCATTTCAACCTTTTCTACATGTACCGTGCAGTGACATTGAACATATTATTTTAGTTACTACACTTTGAATAGCAAGGTTATAGATCCATTGAAATTTTAAAGGCACTGCTGTAATTGATTCATTAGGTAGTGATCATTTAGCTAATAATATTAATTGCAATTAACAGTTATATCGTGCTTGACTTATCCCCAATTTATAGGTTAGGCAAATGAGGCTTTAGACAGTTTAAGTAATTTGCCCAAACTTAAATATCTTGAAAAAGTCAGAACTGAAATCAAATCCAGATATGTATAAAACTAATTTCCTGACCCCATAATACCCTGTTCTGATATTAAGACATTTTCCTGAGACATGAGCCACTATTGACCTGCCTTTGAGAATCCTATTCACTTTACAAGCGAGAGACATACAAGTTGGGCCTTTTTGTATGCACTACTTGAGACATATCCTCACCACCCCAAAC
Organism: Echinops telfairi; assembly: GCF_000313985.2. Classification (NCBI taxonomy): domain Eukaryota; kingdom Metazoa; phylum Chordata; class Mammalia; order Afrosoricida; family Tenrecidae; genus Echinops; species Echinops telfairi. The sequence continues at coordinate 9,627,468 of NW_022103916.1, read as the reverse complement.
AAATGCAGACCTGAATCTTCCAAGAGGGGTGACGGTAGATAATATCTCCTCCACTTTCAAGACTTTACCTCCCTCCCAGTGATTTGTGGACTCCCAGGACTCCCGGAAACTTTCATACACATTTCAATAAGCATTTGGCACCTTCAGAAGCCCTGGTAGCGTAGTGGTTTACACACTGGGCTCTAACTGCAAAGTTCTGCAATTTGAGACCATCACCTGCTCTGTGGAAGGAGGAAGAGAGGACTTTCCATTTCCATAAAGTGTTCCAGTCTCGGGAACTCACTGGGGCAGTTCTACCCTGCCCCTTAGGGTCGCTCTGAGTCAGCATCAACTCAATGGTACTGAGCGTGCACTGGTTTGCTGGCTGTGTTTTACTAATATGGGAGGGCTCTTCTGTATTTGGAACCCTGGTGGCACTGTCAGGGAAGCATTGGTTGGCTAGTCATGAATTGGGTTCAAACTCAACAGCTGCTTCTCAGGAGAAAGATGAGACTATCTGATCCTCTAAAGATTTACAATCTCAGAAATGCTGTATAGAGTTTCTATGAGTTGGAATTGACTGGCTG
>NW_022103916.1:9603628-9626188 GCF_000313985.2 Echinops telfairi | reverse complement strand
AAGACAGCTTGATTCCCAAATTCTATCCTAACCATGATGCTATTCTATTAGATCCTGATAGCCTATCATGTCCACAGGTTTCATAAAATATACAAATTGGTCAAGGGCAAGTTGAGGTCCTATTATGAGGATTGTACTCAGCTATGATTCCTCTGTCTAGACCAAAGATTACACTTAGAGTCCTCAGGTCCCTACCTTTTTGGTGAAATACCATATAAGGAATTATATGTTTTGCTACAATACATAATTACCTTCTGAGTCAGATAAAACACACACACACACACACACACACACCTCTTGATGTAAGACTCCTGTCATCGCCAAAACCACTTTCCTCTCCTGACATCTAAAGTCAGCATGAATTCATGGTTTAGGCATGCCTGAGAGTTTCCTTTATCATCAGAATGAAGACATACTTTTCCTATCCTTGAACAAGGTTTTTACCACATTATTCCATGTAATGGTGGCATTGTGGTTATGGATTGGGCTGATAACTGAAAGGTAGCAATTCAAAACCACAAGCCATTCCATGGGAGTAAAAAGAAGGCTTTTTATTCCCATTAAAAACAAGAATTATAGCCTTGCTAGTTCTACCCTCTCCCAAAGTTTTGCTATAAGTCAGCATCAACTCTATGGCAATGAATAACTGGTTGAAAAGTAGTTTCCTCTAAAAGATACTTCCACTTGGAACCCAAAACTGTGACTTTATTTGGGAAAAATGATCTTTGCAGGTGCAATTAAGAGCACAAGATGAAACCATCCTGGATAATCTAGATGAGAGGTAAATCTAATGGCAAATGTCCTTATAAGGAGAGCAGACAAATACCACACATTTGCATACATCATAGACAAGTGAATGGATTTTTGTCTCATACTGAATTCTAGCCCCAATCCAAAAACAATGAATTCTTATGATATTGCCCTGCTCAGAGCTCGCCCTTAAGAAGATATGGGTGCTACAGCAAACTGTGGTGAAGAAAGCAAATGGTGCCTGGCTATCAAAAGTATTGTGTCTGGGGTCTAAAAGGCTTGGATTCAAACAATCAACCATCTAAGTGTGGCATCAACTAAATCCATGTGAAAGAAGTACACCAGCCTGGGGATCCAAGCATGATAAATAATAAATCCAAATCTGAAGGAGGGAATGGTATCAAAGCTTAAATTATGAACACCCAATTTGCAGAAGGCTGTGGATGGCAGTGGTAGCGCATAATCCATTTACAGGGTCCTCTGGTGAATTCCTTCTGACCATAATGGAAGGATGTGAATAACCTTGCTATCAGATAGAGACTATTGTGAACTCAAATACAGCAGATGTAATTAGGTTAAAATGTAATACCTGATCATTTGATCTCCCTTATGACCCATTTAAAATCTGTTCGAGTTTTTAATATTTCCTGATTTTTTTCCTTGACAGAAGTTTTTTCTCTGGTTTATTTTACTAGTGCTTTGGGCCTTTTCTTTAATTTTTATGTAATCACTCTTATGGGTTTTTATTTGGGAGGGTGTTGCTTTCTAGTATAGGAAGTGCAGGATAGGCAAGTATATAGAGACAGTTGATTGAAGGTTTTATCTGTTTTACTTTTGTTATGACTGTTAGTTTTTTGTTTTTTAAAAAATGTTTTTCTATGTAGGAAATCTAGGATAGGTAAATCTATAGTCAGTAACTTGAATAAAGGGAGAGTGGCAGGGGACGTTGGAAGAAAATGGGAGCTAAAAATGAGGAGTACAAGAATGAACAAAATGCTCTAAAACTGACTGTGGTGATTGCATAACTCTTCTTGATGTGATTGAACTGTTGAATTGTATGACATGTGAATTGTATTCCCCTCACTGCAAAAAAAGTGGTTAATAAAAAAGAACAGTAGACACAGACGGAGAATGTAAATGCATAGGAAAAGGTGATGGGAAGATGGAGGCAGAGAATGGAATGGCATAGCTTCATGCCAAGCAATGCCAAATATTGCTGGCATCCACCATCATGTAGGAGAGAGATGTGAAATAGATTCTTTCTCAGAGCCTCCAAAAGGAACTTACACTGTGAGACCTTAGTTTTGGACTTCTGGGCTTCCGAACTGTGAAAGAATACATCGCAGTTGTTTTAAGTTGTCCGGCTTGTTGTGATCGGTTAGGGTAGCTCTGGGAAATTGAGAGCAGCTACTGTCTCCTCAACTCCACATTCCTGGCAACCCCATGTGTGTTAGAATAGAACTGTGCTCTCCGGGGCTTTCAATGACTGCTGTTGTTTGGGGGTTGGGTTGTTTGTTTTTAAAGCAGATCCTCAGAACTTTCTTCTGAGTTAGCTTTCAGTAGACTCAACCCTCAACCCTCTTGGTTTGTTTGTTTTTTTCATTAGCAGCTAAACTCATTAACCATTTGCATCATCCAGGCATTCGCCCCTAGGAAAGTAATACACCTCAATTAAGCAGAAGGCATATCTTGCATTTTTTTAAAAATATTGAACACTGTACACATAGAACTCTATTTTTTGGCAAGCCTTAAAACACCCACTTTTTCCTGAAGATCATCATTCACTTCCCCATCCTTTTTTCCCATCCTTTCTCACACCAAAACAAACCCAAACCAAACCGACTTCCATCGATTCTGACTCACAGTAACCCTATTTCAGATTCCCAGGACTATAGCCCTTATGAGAGCAGACAGCCTCATTTTTTTCCTGAGGTGGACTTGAACCATCAGCCTTGCAGTTAGCAACACTCCAGCACACCAGGTCGCCTTTCTTCCAATACCAGTACCGTCAAAAAATGAAGATTCAGTTTATCTACATGGTCCAAGTTACTCTCCCGAAGGTTTGTGCCAGGCTGAAGCCATATACAACATTGCAACAAGGAAACAAAGCAACATTAGGGGCATAGGGAACTTTAAAAGAATGTGTACGAACATGAGTTTTATCCTGTATTGTCCTATGTAATGGGTTGAAAGGGCAGTTCCCCCAAAGGATATTTCCACATGGAACCCAAGCTCATTACAACTGCCATCCAGTCAGGAATCATGTTGGTCTGACGAGGCCTTTGCGCACAGAACACCCCGTTGTACTCTCTTTTCCTACTTGTCAACTCTCTGAGAGCAGAAACATTTTACTTTCTTCTCCCAATCTTTGCTTCTCTTGCAGTGATCACAGCACCTGAATATAATATAAGGATAAGCCCCAAAGTATTGCTAATATCCCTATTCATATAGGTAAGGATCTATTCCAAACACAACATGTTTAAATGGATGGCTGGAGACATGTTCCCTCAGTAATGAACCATGTCATACTCTCTTTGGGCTGCCCCCCAAAAGTACAATCAAAACAATGATTTCTGAAGGAATTGATTGGACCAGTTCAATAGAAAGCAGAGAGGTCAGCTCAGAAGGTGATGACAACTGGTTTTTTGTTTCTGTCTTGCTTGCTGGTTTGGGTTTTTTTATTCCAATGGGGTAATCTTGATATGTTTTCTCAACGGACACAGGAAGATCATAGGGACATATGAAGATGTATAAAAATGGAAAACTTCACTGGTGATACAAATCCAGAAAAAAATGTGGCAAGAAATTTTTTTGTATTATCACCAAGAATCTGTTGATTCTTTGAGGGTAGCAAGGATCTTGTCCTTTCAGATTTCTGTTTCCACATATCAAAGAGTATATAAATGGCACATAATTAGAGTCCCACGAGAGAGGCAAAGCTGCCGCTTTATTGGTGTAAATGGAACAGTCCAGGATTGTTTGGAGAAGGATCCAAGCGATGGAAACACTGGCTAGATGAGTATAGAGCTAAACTGAGGATACATTGAGAAATAATAACATCCTACTTGGATATTTTTGTTTAATAAAAATGTTTAAGGTTGTATGAGGAGCCCTGGTGGTGGAGTGGCTACGTGCTGGGCTGCAAGTTGTAACCAGCTGTTTGAAAGCACCAGCCTCTCTGTGGGAGAAAGGGAAGACTTTTGATTCCCATAAAGATTGACAGTCTCAGAAGTCCAGAGAGGTGGGGTGTTTTTTTTTTTCACTTAACCTCATAATTTTTGTTTTTAAACTCACTGCCATCCAGTCAATTTCAGCCTACAGTGACTCTGTATAGCCCTCTGAGTGACCAAGACTAAAACTTTTATTTTAAACCAGAGTAGAACATGTCATCTATGCTGGTGCCTAACCACAAAGTCAGTAATCCTCATAGGTATTTGATAGAAACGTATTCTTTTTATAAATATCAAATCATATCTCTCAAGTAGCCCATTGAATTATAGACTTGATATTCCTGACTCCCTTTATGTTTCGTAATGCACTATGAGCTTTGTAGGTAGCTGTAAGAAATGGTTTGGGATCCTAACAGCTCCCTCAATTTTGGGGAAATTTCCCAGGATTCATCCTTTCAATCCACTATCTCTTTCTGGTTCTTCTGTGCTTCTTCCTCTCACTTCATTGCTGATTCCAGTTAGGTCCCTCACCTGCTCCAGTGGTCATTAAGAGCCCACACAACCATGCCCTAGGTCTATGCCCCTAGCCTCAAATAGCCTTACCAAAATCAGACCTCAATTTCTGCTTGTTACAGATCTGCCTTGCCAGCTCACTTTGCCAAACTCAGTTCCTGAAAGCCCCTTCCTGGCCTAAGTCCCCAATTCTTCCCTCCCAGTCCCATTACAGTCTGTTCACCTAGGAAGGAAGGTCAAATGGCGAGATCTATTTCTCTTCTGCTTATCCCCCTCTTAGCAGTCCTTACGGTGTCAGTGTTTAACAAGATTTCAGTGAAGTTCATTGATCTAATCCTTGAAGGCTACAGGAGATCCCTACAGTTATTGAGATCTCAGTAGTGACAGAAATAGAGAAGTGAGTTTAAACATGTGTCTATTTTATAACTTTATAATCAAGATCCTAATATCTGTTATTAACTGTCTATTATAGGCTGGGCACTGTGCTGAATAGTTTGTAAATATTATCACCAGCACCTATAAGAACACACTTGGATGACAACAAAAGTTCTACTTTACATGGGAAGAAATTGAAGCACAAAATAATTACCCCCCACCCCCCCCCCCCCACCCCCCCGCCCCAACGTCACACATTTGGTAAATTCTGGAGCTAGAATTGGAAACCAGAACTTGCTCACCTCAAAGCCAGGGATTCCCCAGTTCCCTTAAAGACTCTCCAGTTTTTCCATAATAGCTGATCTTTTGCTTATTTGCTTAACAGACAGTGTTGCTGTCATTGTTGTCCGCTGTTGAGTCACTTCCTGACTTACGATGGCCCCATGCACAATGACAGCAAATTCAGTCCCCGCTCCTGCACCATTTCCATGACTTGTTGAGCATCACACCATTGAGATTCATAGGATTTTCTTTGACTGGTTGTCAGACATAGATCACCAGGCCTTTCTTCCTAGCCCATTCTAGGCAGGTAGTTCTACTGAAAGCTATTGCTACTTACTCACCATTTCAGAGAAATGTGCTCTTCTATGACAATTTTTAATGAGCCTGCCACTTCCCAGCATCTTTTGTAACCAACTCTATGCAGTGTCATCACTGAAAACCACCTACTCTGTGACCACACTTTCCTCCCTGGTGAGTAACAGTAGTCATTGTAATCAGTCTCTTCTGCCCTTTCCTGGACCATTATGAGGTGAGCTGTGACTGGCTGGCTAGCTGTAATTTCAAGGGTAAGAGAAGAAGACAGTGTCTTTGAAGGCTACCAGAAAAGTTTTGCCCAATTTTCGTACTACATCTTCTTCATTTAAAAAGTGCCGATATTATTACAAGAATCTCTAACTTTACTTCTACATAATAGCTTCCAAATGACACTTTCACTTCTCCAATATGAAGGTCCAAGTAGTAAAAAGGTGACTGCACAGAAGCAGACATTGCCACTCCCGAGTTAAATGACATCAAGCTTTACCTCACTGTTTTCCTTACCTGTAAGATCAGAATGATGAGTTTGTTGTCAAGGATTAGATAATATGCCAGGAGCTAGTTGGTACATATTAGGTATTTAAGCAGGTATCTTCCCTTTCACTATTGTGGATCACATAGGCTATTTCATTCATTTTTTTCAAAGTCAGATGCTGAAATCCAAGTAGCATTACAATTGGCAAGCAAACAATAGGCATGGATCTAGAAAATAAATTTTGGCTATGATGTTGGGAGAAGTTTTTTTCAGGGAAGAAACTGGTTTGAGGAGTCATACCTTTTCATCTACCCTAGTCTGGGTTTGTTAAAAAGGAAGGAGGGCTCTATGTTTTATTCCAAGTTTCTAAAGGTGAACAATCTCATTAAAAGAGACTCATTAGAGAGACAACCAGGCCAATTCTGATAAGTAAAAATTATAGAATATTGCAAAAAGAAAAAAAAACAGTTTTTGTTCCTGAATAAGTAGAGAAATTCTAATCTTGGAAAGATTTTGGTAGTTAAGATGCTGTTAGGCATATTTTCAAAAAATTATTTTATTGGGGACTCATACAATTCTTATCACAATCCATCCATCCATCCATTGTGTCAAGCACTGTTAGGCATATTTTATGGCCAAGGAAGAACATTTTATAATTGAAAGCACCATTTACATTTCCCATAAAACAACTGTTTTATTTGGTATAATCTGGGATGTTTCAAAACAGATTGTTCTCATGCAATTACAAACATCACTTCTACCATCTCCCTTTTGTGCTGTTATTTAACATGGCTTTCTGGAAGAAACAGAGGTGGATAAATGTATACTAAAGTTTGTTTCTAGGGCTCTCATTCAAGTAATGAGAGTTTGCCGACTTTCCGTTAGTGTGTCTCTTTCTTTGGGCTTCCCTAGACTAGCACTAGCACTAACGCCAAGGCAGAGGTGGCCCTCCATCAATTCTCCAAACCTTTCCAGATTCTTCTCTAGTTTATATACATGCTTCTATTTCTGTTCCTTCCCATCATTACTTCAATACTTTCTTTGCAATAATTCTTTTCTAAAAACAATTTTGATCATGGAAACAATTCAACAGAGATAGAAATCACCCAGGGAAAAAAGTAATGCTGAGTACTAATGTTGTCTACTTCTACGGGGGTGGGGAGAAGAAGGAAATAATCGCTCCAGTCAACCTCACCGAGGCCTACAATTTCTAAGCCATTACAGTTATAAAAGTGCTTCCCTTTCCTTCCTTCAATTTGTTTGCATTTTCTTTTTCCAAGAAGAGATTACAGCCTTGCAAAATTTTGAGTTAGTTTATTTACTCCCCCTTTTATCTTTTAGTTCTCCAAGTACATACAAGAAACAGATGGCTTTTCTTAAGTGGAAAAAAAAAATTTTTTTTCTCCCACATTCATAGATCTTTTTAATATCATAGATGAAATAATTTAACTCAAACACTGGATTCTCATATGAAAATAAGCAATCATCATTGAACTATAATCAGAAAAGTTGAGGAAAATTTAAAGCTACATAGAAAATACAACGTAGAGAAGTTAATGTATATGGCCTTAATTCTGATGACTGATGTAAAAGAATTCTGAACTATACTTATGTTTTGAAAAGTGAATGTCATATGAGGACATTTAAGTGGTTCTTTAAGATGAATGTGCAAAACTCTGAAGTTGACATAAACAAATGATTTTTTTTAATCACGTGGACCAACTTCATTCACATGACTATTTGCGTGAAATGACGGGTGTGAAATGTCTGATTCTGAATCCATTTCTCTCTGACTCTGTATCTCTTTTCTGGGTGGTCCAACTGGCAGGCCATTTTGTTGAACTTCTAAGCATAGTATTCTTTATTACACACCTCATCTCAAAACTAAAGCATCATTTATATGAGGTTGTTTGCTCAAAATGTATGCAGCCTAATCCAAGATAGAATGTGTTAGATAATCAATTAAAGATGATAAATGATCCAATGGCTATCTCCTTTTTTGAAATCATTTTACTTTGGTGAAAGCCACAATCACATAAACTACAAATAATGCAACATAAATAAGAAGACCTGCTGCTAACCGTGTTGTTTGGCATATACCTTGACTCTCTCCCTTTTTATACCTACTCGAGGTTAAAGGAGTCACAATGACTGGAATGCTTCATTTTTTTCTTAAAAAAGGACACTTTTTTCTCATAAATTTAACAGCCAGGGAGAAATACGCTTCATCTCTTTATGTTTAACAATAATTTTATTGTCAGAACATTTTAGTCCTCACTACTGACTTTTCTCATGATCATCCAGCAGAATCTGACTCAAAGCAACTCTATAGGACAGGACAAACTAGAACTGTGGGTTTCTGAGGTTGGAAATCTTTATAGATGTATGTTTAATTTTAATGAATCATATTATTGGAGGCTCTTACAGCTCTTATCACGATCCATACATCAATTGCGTCAAGCACATTTGTACATATGTTGCCATCATTTCCAAAACATTTTCTTTCTACTTGAGCCCTTGGCATCAGTTCCTCTTTATCCCCCCTCCCTCCCCCACCCTCCAACCTTCATGACCCCTTGATAATTTATGAATTATTTTATTTTCATATTTTACACCGTCCACTGTCTCCCTTCACCCACTTTTCTGTTGTTTGTCCCCCTGGGGGTGGGGGTGGGGGTGGTTGTATATCAATCATTATGATAGGTGCCCTTTTCTCCCCTTCTCCCCCCTATAACCCTTCCCCCTACCCTCATGGTATCGCTACTCTCATTATTGTTCCTGAGGGGTTTATCTGTCCTGGATTCTGGGTGTTGAGCGCTCTTATCTGTACCAGTGTACGTGCTCTTCTCTAGCCAGATTTGCAAGATAGAACTGGGGTCATGATAGTGGGGGTGGGGTGGGGTTAGGAAGCAATAAAGAATGAGAGGAATGCTATGTGTTTTGTTGGTGCTATACTGCACCCTGGCTGGCTGGTCCCTACCTTTTGACCCTTTTGTGAGGGGATGTCCAGTTGTCTACAGATAGGCTTTGGGTCTCCACTCTGATCCCTCTCGTTCACATGGATGCAATTGCTTGTTTGGGGTCTTCTTTTGCCTGATACCTGATCCCGTTGACACCTTGTGATCACACGGGTTGATGTGCTTCTTCCATGTGGCCTTTGTTTCTCCCTTGCTAGATGGCTGCTTGTTTAACTTCGGCGAGGCTGGAAATCTTTAATGGAGCAGAAAGCTTCATCTTTCTCCAAAGGAGAGTTCAAACTACTGACCTTGCCGGTTAATAGCTCAACATGTAACTCACTATGCCACCAGAACTACTCTTCATTGGCTTCGAGTAGCCTGAAAAGGGAAAGGCTACCTCTGGTGATTTTCCTCTAACCATAATTGAGGACTGTGAATAGCTTGGTGATCAGATACAGTGTTGTAGAGATGACTACAATATATTAAAAGTATATCTCTGAATTGAATGACTAAAACTTTGTTATCTGGTCTCCCTTTTTTTTTCCTGGTCTCCCTTTTGATACACTTTGTGCTTGATCTGGTTTTTAATATTTGCTGGGGTTTTTTTTCTTCATATAGAATTTATCTCTGTTGTATTTTGTCATTGTTGGTAGCTTTTTTGACTCTCTGTTATGTATTTTTCTGTTTTTTAGTATATGATGCCCAGGATGGATGAATCTATAAAGACAATAACTAGAATAAGAGTTCTGGGGGAGGGGAGGGGAGGGTGTTATGTCACGGGAGGTGGAGGAGGGAAATGGGGAACTGATATGAAGGAGTACAAGATGGAAGAAAATGTTTTTAAATTGGTTGTGGTTGTGCTTATACAACACTGCTCGAAATAATTCAACTATGGAGTGGTATGCTGTCTAGATTAGATCCTAGTAAATTGGTATGAAAGTGGGAGGGAGAGAAACTGGGTGATTGTGGAAATGGTCAATTAGGAAGCGTTAGTGACAAGATCCAAAAGACAAGAATCTGTCATTTTGCTTTTCTGTGTCTTGTGTCTTGTTGTGATGCTATGATACTGATGTCTCAAATACCAGCACATTTATAGTGGACACATTTCCGCAGAGCTTCCAGACTAAAACAAACTAGAATGGAGAACCTGGGAAACTACTTTTGAAAAACTGAGCAGTGAAAATATTATGAATATTATCAGATCATTGTCTGATATGGGGCCAGAGATGAACCCCTGAGGTTGGAAGGCACTCAGAATATGACTGGGGAAGTCTGCATACTCAAAGGAGAGTTAACCTTGATGTGGATGGATTAAACCTTTTCAGATCTTCATCTGCTGATGTAGTATGACTCAAAATAAAAATACACAACTGCAAACATTTATCAGTAATCCAAACATAGGTTATACAATATGTATCTAGGAAAATTGGAAGCCATCAAAAATGAAATGGAACACAATCATCTGGTCTACCATATATGGAATGACAAATGATGGAATGACAAATGATGTCATATTGATCATCATAAAGAACATTTCAAGATCTGTCTCTGGAGTCACAACAGCAAAAAGATGGAAATGACCTTCATGCTCATTAAAGGAAAGATGAATAAGCAAATTTTGGTATATACACACCATGGAATATTACACAACCTTCAAGAATAACAATGAATCTGGAAAACACCTCATAACAGAGATGAACTTGTATGATACAATGCTGAGTGAAATTAGTCCATCACAAAAGGACAATCGAGATCACTATTGTAAAATCATAAAAATCTGTCTTGAAAAACTTTTCACACTTAAAAAAAAAACTATCCTGAAGTACAACACTGTCAGTAATACGATGGTATCCATATACCTACAAGGAAGAGCAGTTAATACTATTTCAGTTCAATTTTAAACACAAACCACTAATATCAAAGATTAATAAGTTGGAGATTTTTATCAATTTCTGCAGTTTGAAATTAATCAAACATGGAATCAAGCTGATGTATTGGATATAAAGAAGAAGGACTGGTATTTGGAAAATATGATCCTGGTGATAGAAATAATGCTGGAGATCTCATGATAGAATTTTTTAACATCAATTTTGGAAGTCATTGCAAAAAATATCTTAGCAGTAACATAAATGGTGTGAACACACATGTGCCTTGCAATACGCAACAATCAGGTCAACTGTATTTGTGGAAAGAGACAATGGAGAAGCTCAACACCAGTTAAAATCGACCTAACTGATTGTGAAACAGACCATCATTTGCTGAAATGCAAATCAGATTAAAACTGAGAACAATAAAACAAGTCCATGAAAGCCAATGCACATCCTTGAGTATATATATCCTACCTGAACTTAGAGACCATCTCAGGAACCAACGGAGGAAGAAATCCAAGCTGCACTGAAAGCATTGACAAGGACAAGACGACAGGAACTCATGGCATACTAACTGACATCTTTAAACATATGGATGCAGTCTACAACAGGAGATTTGGAAAACTGTTATTTAGGAACCAGCTTAAAGAGATCCATGTGTGTGCTTATTCCTAAGAAAAATAACCCAACAGGATGCATAAATTATTGAACAATTCTCAATATCATATCCAAGTAAAATGTTGCTGAAGAAAATGAAAACTGGGTGCATGAACAGGCCTGCCAGAAATTTAAGCTAGATTCAGAAGAGTACATGGAACATGGGATATCATGGCTAATATCAGATGGGTCTTGGCTGAAAAGCACTTGCTGATGGAGTACAACTCCAATGGAAAAAACAATCTTCACAAATGAGCCAATCACCAATGTCATGGTAAATGGAGAAAGGATTGAAGCTGCCAAGAATTTAATTTTGCTTGGAACCACAATCGATGCTCATGGAAGCAGCAGTCAAGAAATCAAACAACATAACGAATTGGGCCAATCTGCTGCACAAGACCTCTTGAAGTGATAAAAACAAATATGTCGCTAAGGTGTGCCTGACCCCAGTCATGCATTTTCATTTTCCTCATATTTGTATGAAATCTGGAAAATGAATAAGGAAGACTGAAGAAATATTGGTTTCTTTGAATGATGGTGTTGGTGAAGAATATTGAATATACTATGAACATTCCGAAGAACAAACAAATTTGTTTTGAAAGAAGTACAGCCAGAATGTTCCCTAGAAGAAAGGGGTGATGAGACTTCATCTTAAGACTTTGAACATGCTATCAGAAGACCTTGATCCTGGAGAAGCATATACTGCTTTGTAAAGCAGTTGTTATCCTTGAGTGCCATTGAGTTGATGTTTACTCCTAGCTCTCCTATTTACAACATAATGAAACTTTGCACATTCCTGCGCCAGCCTCACAATTGTTCTTAGGTTTGAGCCCTTCGTGGCAGCCACTGTGTCAATCCGTCTTGTGGATGGCCTTCCTCATTTTCACTTCACCTCTACTTTGCCAATTGTGATGTCCTTCTCCAGGAACTGGTGTCCCCTCACAGCATGTCCAAAGTATGAGACAGCATGAGACAGTCTCCCTATCGTTGCCTCTGAAGCGCACTCTGGCTGTACTTAATTCTACTTTAAAGTAGCGCATTAGCGAAGAAGGCCTTCATAAAGACGAATTAACCCGGTGGCTGCAACAGATCATCATGATTTGGAACTGATTCAACGACACATCGTAACAATGACAAAAGCACAGTGTTATGCACAAGCCTAAAGGCATGATCCTCCCACAAACTGGCCACGTAGCTTAGAGTAGGCTGATGATCATAGTTTCCCACCCCGACCCAAGACATGTCTCCTCTCATGTTTCCAGGACTACCATCCTCACAGAGACGTTGGCCTTACCTTTGAGCTACACTTGTACAATGGGTGACTGATAGAATCAACATAGTGGTGCCTCATGCAGCGTCGAGGATCCGAGTCCATCATGAAGGAGCTGTCAGTTTTGCTGTCTGTATCTCCCATTATCGCCAGTAGGGAGAGCATAGAAAAGGATGCAGCTAGTACATGATTTCTCATTGTTGTGAGGAAAAAACGCTTCTCAAGAATAACAGCAGAGGGAGGCAGAGGACTACAAGTTTGCAAATGTCTTCAGCTCCTAGGCCCCAGTTCCTTTCAAGGAAAGGACAGGAGCTGGCGGAAGCTTCCTGGTTGTCATTGTCCTTTGTATGCTGGAAGGGTGTCTTACTTTTTGCACTTGCAATCCATCACAGTATCTGCCACACAGCTGGAATGAAAACAGAAATTATTTTCCCCAGAAATATTTACCAAAAAATAGTAATGGAACCTAGGAGGTACTGAGTAGAAAATTTCCATTTCATTTTGAGTGGAGAATATTAGTTTTGGAGTATTATTTGCATAAACTTTTATCTATGGCATGACTTCCCACCACCCGTGGCACCACCCATATTTATATTTGGAGGTAGACACAATGGTTTAAGGGAAGCACATGTTGACTTGAATTGCTGAAGTTCTTGTTCCTATGGCAAGAAAACTTTGAACCCATGGTAAATATTAAACATGTGGTTCTGGCCACAGCATCACTGAGTTGGGTGGTCTTATCCTTTTCTCTGGCTGATGGGAGTGGGCGGGGCTATTCAGTTTCTCAGTAAGCTTTGGCGTCAACATCAGCTCACAGCGCTAGAGGGAGGCAAGGGCTAATGAGCATAAACTATGTCCCCAGGGAAGCACATTTTCCATTTCCAAGTTCCTACCCACCCACCCACCCACCCACCCATCTAGTTTTCCACTTTTGCACTGTGGGCTCATCCTGTTTTTGTTGCACACTCGGTGCCACCCAGCATCAATGACAGTCTTTATGTGAAATACACATTATACTAACTGGCCTCCAGCGTGGCTAAGGCACCAGTACGTGTGTATGTTCCAATAAAGTCACACTTTTCTTCAGATCCTCTGTTGCCTGAGCACAGGGTATAATTTGAAAGAGTGAGTGGTCCTTGGAGCAGAGACTTACCATTAAAAACTGGGTCATGCTATTGTGATTTCCCTGAAATTCACTTTGCTCATTTGACCTCTTGAATGAAGGACTGAGATCTGGAGATCTCCTCCGCCTCCTTATTAATCCCCAACACTGATGCTCTTTATCAAACCAGAAGACAAAGAGGATAAAAAAGTATTTTCAGACATTCAGGAAAACTGGTGAGACCTGACATTACATCCAAATCAAAAGGGAAATGACAATGAAAGTTTCGGATAATATTTTTATAAAAGGTGGGTTATTTTGTTCATAGTACAGCATTTTTTAACTTCCCACTCACTGAATAAACAGTATTAGGAATTCAACTCATTGTGTATGCATTAATTTTGCCCTACTAGCATGGCTCTAGACTAGCTTCTATTAGCTACTTTGTAATGTGGTGGTGGTGGTGGGGTGTGGGGCGGGGCAAGAGTCCCAAGAGGAAAAGGATTTATGAGAGAGGCCTGCCCTGGCTATCCCAAACCCTCAGCACATGAAGTTCAGGGTCAATTGCAGAAAGGGTAGGGACTAGTAACGAAGGTTCCCACTCGGACTTCAGTGCTGACTGGCATTGTCATTATTGTGCTAGGGGACCTTGCAGAAGTCCTTTTAACTAATTTGTAATCCAGGGACTGTCCTCTATGGATTCATTGACCGTCATCTCCATGTACAGAAGATAATTCTCACATTCAGGTGACCATATTGTCATATAGCACTTCTGCACTTTCCTTTATATGCATGTTAGTGGAACTATCTCAATACAATTGATCAAACCTGAACTCACCGTTCTTCATCAGCACAGGGTACAGTGAAAACCTTTGTTGCTATTGTTTGCCTTTTCAACTGCATATTTTAAATCTTCCTATACATATTACACTGCAATTCACCAAGGTCCCAGCATGAAGAACCAGAACTTTCTTAGGGTTCACATTCAAAGGCTGTGATATTTCTGACCGCTTCATGAATTTCACCATGACTAAATTCTTCCAAGTGGTTAACTAAACATGGGGATGATGGTAACGGAATTCGTCGTTAGTGGAGAAATGCTATATGAAAAATATGGTCTTCTTTCACAGATCCAGTGTATAGGTCTTTCCCCCAAAGAGTTCTTGAGAAAGGGATAAAGAGAAGAGCAGATATTTCACACACAAGGTTTTAAACTTGCGAATGTCTTACTGCTTCAAAATCTTTATTTTAAGAAACCTTTGAAAAAGTATGACAAAATAATTATTAAGTAAATGAATATTGGATGCTTGTGCTAATATAATTACTTTAATAATTTTATTTTTAATATCGTATAGAGATGGAAAGCCAGTCTAGTCCCTTTTCTTAGTCAAATGTCTCATAGAGGGATCATTTAGTTCTTATTTACACACTATTGTGGACTTACAGATAACCTATAGATCAATAGAACTGCTCCATAGGGTTCCTGAGACTGTAAATCTTTAAGGGTACACAGAGAATCATCTTTCTCCCAAAGAAACTTTGTTGAGTTTGAGCCACTGATCGTGAGGTTAGCAGCCCGATGTTTAACCCCTGGTGCCACCAGGACACCGTGAGTGTGACTCGACTAGATGGCAGTGGAGGACTATTGTTACCTGAGAGCAGCATCCTACATTGCAAGCACGGGTATATCCCCCACTCCCTTTGGGAAGAGAGATAAAACATTTTGGTAAATAAAGATTATGAGGTTTATACTAATAAGGAGATTATTGTTAATACCACACACATTGCAACTTTATAATCTGATTTTCTTTTTAGAAATGAGAAGCTGGACCCACCTCTAATAAGAAATCGTTTTTCCATTTCAACACACTCACATATCACTATACTTTTGGGTCAGTTTTTAATAAAAACTCTGAAATAGTAATGCAGGCAGCAATGCGAAAATAGGTCAGAAGACTGAAAGAACACTCAAAACGAAATGTAAGATTATTATTGCAGCATAACACTGGGTTTGTTTGTTTGTTTTACCTAAAGTGTCCAAATTGAATGAACCAATACTGACATGTTGGAGAAGAAAAGAGCAATACTAAAGCCACACCTGATTGGTTGGCATGTTCAGCGTGCTGGGGAAAGCTCACAAAGAGAAAGATGAAGAATTAGAAAATGTTTACATCACTTGAGACCACAGCTTTATGGCATCTTAGAGCAGTTCTAGCTCTCCCTGGTAGGAGCTTTTGTCAAATTCTCAAAGCTAAATTTATTTCCATTTGTAGTAATGCTTTAAAAACTGTGTTATAAAACTAAATATCAAGACTTAGAACCTCAGCCTTACCAATGATAGGTGGAATGAGAAGACTACTCTCATGTTGAACTCAGTACAGTAGCCCTGTGGCTGTTCCACGCTCCGGGTACAGTCTCGTAGACTTGACTTGGCTAATGTACAGAGCCCACATTCTAATATCTCCAATGTGAAGCTCTTACCAGCAGGAGAAGCACGTAGGCCGGCGTGCCCGACTTTGGAGCTACCCTCCAAACGATACCAGTGGAAAAGAACAACTGGTGCCCAGCTCGTCCCACCTGTCATCCTTGGTGAGATAATATAGCAGAGCTTACCGAGGACCCAGCCTCCTGGGGGAAAGATGGTGTTGTGCCCACGGATCAGCTCCCTCTTAGGCTGACCTTCTGTCTAGCAGAGGGTAAAGTGCAGGTTTTCACACATGTTATTCCAGCAATGGGCTAAGACAAATGGCATGTACCAAGAAAGGTCTTATTATTGCGTTGTTTGCCTGGCAGAGGAAGCCAGTGCCTAGGCATCCATATCCTCCACACTGAGCTATTTCCAGCATTGATATATGCAGGTAACCCCCCCCCCCCACGGCTTCCTGCAACAAATACGTATTTGACACAATTCATTAAGCACTTACTACGTGCCTCCTTTTGCTCTAGCAAATCTGAGTTGATGGGGGTCAAGTCCTATCCTAGATCTCTCATCTATTTTTGCTGAACCCACAAGCAAAGCAACTTGGTCTGTTGCTTTCATATTCAAATTATATCCAACATGCATTGCTTTATTTGTAGGAATACTAATCACATAACATATACATTTTTGTAATGGAATTGGTGTAAAAAGAATAATCTATGTGTACTATAATTTTAAATATCATGATACAAGTAAGGCAGGTATATGGTAAATGGTAGAATACGGAGCCCATCTCAAGTTGCCAAACAAAAAAAATTAAGTGTGAAAGAAGGCTTGCTACTATGTAACATTTCATACTAGAATACAAAAAGCAACAAATTCCAGGTTTAATCAAAGTGTGAAGTGTTAAGTCTCCCCTTCCCAGAACCTCCAAGAATTCCAATTGGACCTTGTCAACTAGATGCCTTGCAGAATAAGTCAGGTGCCTCTTTCCCAAGGCACTTAATTTATCAACTGTAAGCAGCAGGTTGGATGTTATCAAATATCTTGCGCGCTCAGTGAAGTGAATACTTTGGAATATTCTTCCTAACTGGCAGTACATTTGCGTAGCCAAGAAACCATGTCTGGACAGACCCAGAGACAGAGGCAACAATCCAATTCCAACCCTTGCCATTCCCCTGGCCTCCTCTGGCCTGCCATCCCCAGAAATCTCTAAGGATGAATTGCCACAAGGTCAGTGAAGAGAGACAAGCTCCTGCCCTCATCAAGTCAAGAAGAGCTGTAGGCAATGACTTTCCCCACTGTGCCACCCTGGGAGAAAGAAACCAAAGTCCTCGTGATTATACCACAGTCCTCACTTTGTGAGAGGACTGAAATCAGCTGTGGAGATGCTGCAGGTAGAAAGAAGTGGGTGATGCCAAAGGGAAAGAGGGACGGGTATAGTTTGAGGAAACAGCCATCAATCACAATTTTGGGATACATTTTATTTTTGTTGTTAGCTGCTGTTGAGTCAACCTCATAGGAGATCTGGGAGTTGCAGTAATTTCGGGACAGGAGCCAACTGTCAAAAGTTCCCACCTTGGTGTGTGGCATTTGAAAAGTTTTACTGTCCGGCAAGGGACAGGTGTGGGAAGATTCACTCTTGAGACTGACTGAAATTTAGCATCTTGAATTTAAAGCATTGTCAGAAAGACCAGAGGAACCTTTCTTTCTTATCCAAACTCCCACTTAGCTACAATTTTCATCCTTTGCTCCTTAGGCCAATTGCTTGCCTATGTTGTTAATGTACCCTATTCTAGTATTTTGGGTTTATATAATATAAATACCCAATAGCTATTTCGCTGCATTAAAAAACCTAAAGAACATTCTACTATTGCATGATCTGACGCAAGGAGGGCTTCATCAAGCCCTGAGTCCTACCCAGCTCCAGCATTGACTTCGTGATCTTGACCATGTCACTGCCCTTTTCTGTGATATAGTTTCCTCATCTGCAAAATGCATATTTTGTTCTAGATCAGTGGTTCTCAACCTTCCTAATGCTGCGACCCTTTGATACAGTTTCTCATGTTGTGGTGACGGCCCAACCATAACATTATTTTCATTGCTCCTTCATAACTGTAATATTGGTGCTGTGATGGATCGGGCAACCTCTGTGAAAGGGGTCATGACCCACAGGTTGAGGACTGCTGTTCTAGATGTTCTCTAAGGCTTTAGCCATTTGTATCATAGTTTCAATTCTCTTCAATCTTCTCAGTGAATGTCACCTGCTTTGGGGCTGCATATTCCCAAAGAAACAGTTCCTTCTACCCTCAAGGAGTTAATGAGTGCCGACAAGCACAAACAAGTTTTAATGTGGATCTTTAGGCAACACTGAAAGGTGAGACCATGTTGGTGACTTAAAATGAAATTATACTTAATGAAACATTGGCCCCGGACTTGCAATGTACTATGTATGATCTAGAAATTAATAAGATGCATGTAATAAAAGGGATTGGTCAATGAGGATACTTTACCAGTTTCTATTTCTCAGTTAAAACCATCTCAAAACTTTTAGTGTTGTTTCACAGTTTTCATAAAGAATAAGTGTGGAAAGGACTAAAGCTAATTGTCCAGAATGCTAAGATTAGACTTCTGTCATTTGATGATCTAGTCCACGCTCACCCCTCCTGCGCCTAATGCACCTCTTCCTAATCCACGTTTCAGCCACAGATTCTCATGCCTTAGTGGGACTGCCTGTGACGTTTCGGGTAAATTCAAGGGAAGAAGATTGCTTAGAACTTCTTATCTTAGAAGTGTTGCCTTCTTCTTCTCGGATGCAGAGTGGTCCAGGTGGTCAAGAGCAAGGCACCCGATGGTAAGAGATTGATGGAACTTCTGGGCTAGGCAAGACACATTCCTGAAGACTTGGGTCTAAAAGAGTTGTCCATTGTGTGGCTCTGGGATCTTGTGGTAGGTTTCTAAGGATGAACCAACAGAGTACATGTAGTTTCTATTGAAATCTCAATATCTTATTCTGTTTTTAATGGTTGACATCGCTAACAAAATTTTAGAACACAAAACTTGCAGGAATTGGAAAAGACCAGGTCCAATTTAGATTATTTATGTAAATCTATCCACCCCACTAAAAGTTGTGACTGCTATTGTGATGAAGTGCCAGAAAATGCTTAGTGTGGTTTTTCTAGAGTACCACAAATCGACAGTAACTCTAAGTGTCACATACCCTTCCTTTTTTTTTTCTTCTTTCATACACGGGGACTGAAATAAAAAGTGAGCAATCTTGGAAAGTCCCACTAGTGATTGATTTTAGAATGTACTCTTTTGTTCTCGAGATCAGAACATTGTAATTAATAATATTGTTCCTTTTGATGTTGTAACTAGCATATTACTATTTTTATTTTATTAAGCAGGATGTTATCACCAATGTTGTACCCTGTAGCGCTCACTAACTCTAAAGAATAATGACATTATTTTTGAAAAAAAATGTTTGAAAGGTGAACAAGTCGCAGGAAAAATAATTGAGAAGGAAGAAAGATAATTTTTGATGTTTAAAATCTGCCACTGACCTTTCTGTTGGTTCAAATAGCACCATTTCTGAAGAAGGAGCTCTCTTTAATTTCAAACACACACACACACACACACACACACACACACACGAGAAGGACTTTCATGTGAGGAATGACACACAGTGTACCCCCCTTACCTCATGTAAGACCCTTTATAAATAAATCAGAAGAGCTATAAGATACTCAACCCAAGTCCTGCCAAAGCACATCAACATATGTGCTCCGTGTGGAAAAGAAAAGGTGGCCAGATGTTCTGGGGACTCTTGACTAAAGCCATAAAGCACTTGAACAGCCCCGGAACTAGTTCTTGTCTGAGCTAGTGCTTCTCCTAAGGCTGTGGCAAAGCCTTCAGAGAAGAGAGGCAGCCAATGGTCCTTTGGAGTCAAAGGAGTATGTTGGCTTTTCTTCAAAGTGTCCAGCAAAGTGTTTCCAAAGCTGTATTTGAATCTCCTCAGCAGCAGTGTTTTGGAATGGTGGGTAGTGATCTCACCTAACATCTGTAGAGCCCTTAGTTAGAAATTGGGTATAAACAATAGGAGTAACTCAGTCTTTCCATTCCACATCCTATTAGCCTTGTCTGCACTATGGTGGGATTTGAACCTTGAATTCAATCCTCTTGCAATTAGAAACACTTCTAGAAGCAGACCTGTTCCAAAAAGGCAAGGGTATGCTTAAGTCACACAAAAATAACTTTCCCTGTGCTGGTAAGAACCCTGAATGTATTGGGCTGTTGGTTTTCTGTCTGTATCTGGCTTTGCTTAAACCTTATTATATAGTACAGTTACGCCTTTTGATTTCGAGTTTTCCAACAGTAACCCTATCCTCTTGCCTTTGGGTTTCAAACTTCAATAGAGGAATTTGACTTTTAAGAGAAGTGATTTTCCATAGGTTGGGGGAGGATGACAGAAATGTATTAAATTATAAAACATCCCACCATTTTATAAAGAAAAGAGATAAAACTTTGATTAAGAATTGAATTTAAAAAAATAAGAATTGAATTTTTGACTTTTAAAAAAATTTTTGACTCTTAACAACCGTATTAGAATAGCATATACCATCATTTTATGTACATTTGACAATAGAAAGTTGTTTGTTTTTCCACTTAAGGAGTTAACACCTTTTTCTAACGTTGATAGAAAAGGCAACTTCAAAGTTCAAACTCTCCTTCCCAGAGGGGATGTTTGAAATTAAGGAAAGTTTCCCTTTCTGAAATTGCCCTATTTGAAAGGATAGAAAGAGCGTGACAATTTTGAACATAAAAAATAATCCTTCATCTTTCTCCTTTGTTACTTGTTCTGTGGCTTGTACACTTCCCATTTGGATTCTCTATAGACATAAGGATGGAAAGGGACTCCAAGTTTAGGGTCATTGTTAGCTTGTGGCACTGTAGAAAGACTACCTTAAGCATTTTGTGACAGCTCATCAACTTTCTTGAATACGTTGACCTGGTGCCCTTTCATTTTTAAAGGATACTGCAATTGGTTGGATCATAGCTTAAAAGAAAAAGTTGAGATTGAGCCAGACTTTGTAAGAGAGAAAATTGCTGGAAAATTCTTATATTTTGTGTGGGAAAAATATGTATCTATTACAAATCTTATAGAACTGCATTTAAAGCTACGAGTCAATGTTTTTGTCCAGATTTTGACATGGGGTTGAAATGGAAGCCAATTGGATAAATTCCTGATTATCAGCACTGGGGATATATTGCCAGCTGAAGTTACCCATTCTTTGAAATTTCTGAGTCAGCACTCTTCCTAACAAGAAAATAGTTGTTCCGGACTGTGAACTCCATCTAGAATGTTCAGTTCTTATTATCCAAAAAGGTCTAGGGGAATGACTCTCAAGGTTATCTGATCAGCCATTATGCTCTGGGACCCTCTGATGAAGCAGGAAGTAAGGATGAAGGGTGCCAATCAAACAATTGCCAGAGAGATAAGAAAAAACTTTGCAGATGAAGGGTACTTGGCATCAGAAATCATGCCATCGGCACAATCTTTCTCAAAAGCTTGAGTGTGTGGGTGTGTGAATTTGCAGCATGCAACCTGTGCAGCCAAGTAAGCATTCATTTAAGTATCAGTCTCCCCCACCACACAGCACACACATGGGGGCTGCTGAGGTGTTCCCCACCCTTTGTTTTTGCCTGCAACCAAAGAACAAAGTTCATGGCTGCTGATCTGATGAGTGAGGAGTGGGTACTACCAGTTGGAATGTAGCCACTGGCAAGGGCAGACAGGAAAATAGGAATGCTCTTAATGTCCTCCCAAAGAAAACCTTTGATGGACAAAAGAGTGGTTGTATTTTTACCCTCTCCCTTCATGCTGCCAGGCGTCTTTAAATAGATCCTCTAGCCTAGGGACTTGTATGGAATAATTCATATTAAAACCCAAGAAGGGGCAGAGAAAAGAAGTTGGTTCTTTCTTCTCTTTCTCTTTCATTCTTTCTTCTTTCTTTCTCTTATTTTCTTGTCAAGCTAATAGGAAAAGAGTCATTTTAATTCAGCTGTGTTAAATTTTTCCTTTTGAGTCTTTTAATGAACTTGAGCTAATTCAGGAAAGACTACCAAAGCCCCCAGGAAAAGAAAAGAAATAGGAAACCGCATTGTAGATTGTACTTTAATACTTTTTGGTCCCAAGGACATTTGCAGCATCTTTTAAGGATGCTGCACAGGGGGTGACATGAGGCTCCTAAATGGGAATTTCTAATTGAGAGGTCCAGTTCCTTCCATTTGCAACTAATAAGCCAAATTGCTGTTAAGAGAAAGAAAGAAAGAAAGAAAGAAAGAAAGAAAGAAAGAAAGAAAGAAAGAAAGAAAGAAAGAAAGAAAGAAAGAAAGAAAGAAGGGGA
>NW_022103916.1:9590943-9603240 GCF_000313985.2 Echinops telfairi | reverse complement strand
GTCTCCGGCAGCCTAAAGGGCAGCCGAGCCATGTGGCTGTGAGTGGGTTTAGACTCTGGTCTACAAACAGCCCCCCAGTCCTATCAGAGCAACAGAGCTGGTGCCAAGAATGACATCTTGGGAAGGCTATGGAGATGTGGAGACCTACTGGGCTATTCTCCCCTGAAGGCCCAGGACCCAGGCTGTCTGGAAAACCAGCAGAGTGGAAGAGTGAGCTCACAATGAAAGGAGCTCAGGCTAAGGGGAAAGGGGGCGGGGTGGGAGTGGCGGTGAGCAAGAAGGAGAAGAAAAGCCACATGCCACCCAGGGAGATTCCAGCTGATCCGGTTGGTAGAGGTGGCGGAGGAAGGGCTTGCAGGAAACAAGTGCCCAGACATGGCACTGCCAGTCTCACTGGATTCTTTTCTGAATTAGATTATACGAAAGAAAGCAGGGAAATATATAGCCTGCCAGCTGTTCAAAGGCTTACAACCTTGCTTTTATTGTCTGAGTAAGTTGATGAGGTGGGGCATCAGAAGAATTCCAAACATACCATCCCAGAGAAATTTTAATATGTTCCACAGTGTCATACACAAAGAGGAAATGACAGCTGATCACAGCCAGGACAGGCCACAGCAAACGAGGCCCTGGAGCTCACCCACCCTCACATGGCCCTACTTCCCTCCTAGGCGTTAACACTTCTCTGTGCTTCCACCTGCTTCCCCAACCCCTCCACTCCTAAGGGCCAAGTGAGAAAACCCGGAGAAAGGTGCATTCACTGGGGAAGCAATGTGCCTGTTATGGTTTCCTGGGGTGAATTTGGCACTCCAGGGAACATGAAGCATTTTAAACCCACCAAGAGAGTGTTGATGAGAACCAGGACCCTAGACTTCAGTGGTGATGCTTCCTGGATTTCTTCTGAGTAGCCTAACTGCATCATAAAGCACACGGCTAGATTATTTGCAAACAGCAAGCATGGTTCTTAGAGAGACCTGGATTTGGGGAATAAATTCAGGCAACTTATTCCCATGGGCTTTTTGAATGTCTTCCAGGTTCAGAGGTCACTGTTTTTTATCTTGGGGGTAGAACAAGTGGTGGGAGACAGTGACTGAATTTTCCTCCATGCATCTTTCTGATTCAGTGATTCATTAAGTGGCCCTGATGTTAGCCACTGAGGAGGTGACTCATCTCCATCCCTGATTGAGACAGCATGTGGCTCTACCCTGTTCAAGGGGCCAGAGATGAGATAAAAGAAGTCTTTGTACAGAGTTCTTCAACCCCGAGTGGTACAAACAGTTAACATACTTGGCTATGAACTGAAGGTTGGAGATTCGAATTCACTCATGGGTACCTTGGAAGAAAGGTTGGCAGTTTACTACTGAAAAAATCAGCCACTGTGAAAATGCTACACAGTGTGGTGCTACTTTGACACACATGAAGTCATCCAGAGTGAGAATCAACCCAACAGAAACTGGATCGTTCTACTCAGGTTGAAAAGATCCAGGCTATACAAATGACATGTACCCAATGATAAGGTGAAAAAAATCTAACGGGAATCCTTTAATCATCTATGGGGAAAAAATCCCATTGATGAGTACTCATCATTTCAAGTAAACATAGACACCAGTGAATATTTTAAATAATTCTTCATAACTGAGTTTATCCATTGGCAAAGCCCTTTTCGGTTCCAAATCTAAGTGGAGATACCATGCCAACTGAGAATTAGGCTGTAGAACAATGTCCTCCTCATCGTTAAATCATCAGGACTTAACAAATGTTTATTAAAAGGATGGTGGAATCACTAATAAAGAGTAGCACAAATAAAATAGTAGCACTTGAATCACAAATTCATAAAATAGCCTAAAATTTGCTGGTCATCATTGGTGGCTCTAATTCTGAAAAAAAAATTCATATTTTTTCAAGATCTTAGGAAAGAAAATGAGTTGGAAATAGTTAAATGTATCCAAAAAGTGCTTAGTTTTCTCTTGACAGTGTCTTTGGGACTCGAATCAAGGTCCAAAATGGGACAGGCGCATTTCCTTCTGAGAAGTTCAGCTGCTTGTTTCACACCCATCGAGAAAGCCCGTGTCCATTCCCCTTTCTTTTGACCCTTTACCTGCATTTTTACCAAAATGATGCAAACCTTTGCTCTTTGGGGATAAGTACTATCATATAACAACCTGAATAACAATTTAAGAAAATTATTTTGATTTGGTTAAATACTATTATAACAGCAATACTTTAAAAACAAATCACTATAAATATTTGTAGTGGTAGAGTCCATCGGATCTTTTATAGGCTTTTTCAATAGTGCTGGTTCGAAAGTTGAAAATTAACCCATTCAGAAGCCAGATTTTCATTTCAGCAATGTTTGTGAGGCTAATTTTGAGAGCAAATCAGCAAAGTCCACCATATACCATATCCCCTCCCCGAAATAAAAATGGTTGTTAGGACACTCAAGTTTACTGTCAGTGCAACATTCTTCAAATAGACAGGAATTATCAGAAGCCAGACTATGGAGAAGAAAGTAAGAGCAGATATTGACATTTGGTCTAAACCTTCAGTTGAAAGGTATTCAGCATACGCTGTTGCATTTGGTTAACACTCACAGACAACTCTGCATTTTAGGCATTTCTGTGCTTTAAAATGCACCTGGTAGTTAATAATAATTTGTTGGAGCAATTTTCCACCATCAACTCCTTGTATTTAAAATATGCTAATATTATAAACGAAAAGAAGTACAATCTGCAGCTGTGTAACATTTTAATATCCGATAGCAACCCAATTTGATACCAATGCTAGTTACACAGAACAGAGCATGGATTCTTATCTTTCCAAATAGGTGCTTCTTCTACACCTGAATCTCAGTACCCTTGGGAGCCTGTCTCTTTCCTGATCCATTACAATGACCCCCAGTTACAGGGCTTTTGAGGTCATTAGCATTCTGTTCATAGTCAAGTTTCCCTCTCCTCTGAGAAAGAGTTATGCTCAGGCCTCCTCCAGTGCAATTCTTGCTTTAAAGAGAACTGGTATTGAGGAGTTTGAAAGAACCCTTTGAATATTCCTCAGGTGTTTTTAGGAGACACCCCCACAGGTTCTGGCCCTTGTGCTGATGGGAGCATCCTTTCCTGGATACTCCTTGGGCAGCCAAATGTGGAGCTGGTTGTGTTGGAGGAACACCCTGCTATTAAATATACCCATTTGCCATAAGGCCAAGGCAAACAGCAGACATTGCCTCAGACCTCTATCCCAATCAAAATCATAGAGCAAACCCATTCTCATCTCTCCCCCGTGTTCCAGATTGTCTCTATGGGAGGGAAGTACTGCACGTTGGAAGAAGGGTGCAAAGGAACAGAATTCTTGCAAAGTGTGGCACAGAACGCTAGAAAGAAATGTTGCCTATTGTTTGAAGTCCTTCTAAGCGCTCCGGCAGAGCCCTGGCAGGAGATCAGCAGCATACATAAGTAGTAATAAAAGTAAACAGTGCGCTTTTAAACTCTCAGACTTGCCTGCATTCATAGTGCCCCATTGTAGTGGGGTGAGGGTGGTTGGGAAGATCTCTAGAGCTTCATGAACCCGGGTGGAAGACAGGCTGCTTCTCAGTGCCCTTTCACGTGGCCAAATAGAAGAATCATCCCAAAGTTATATAGAACTATCATCCAGAGATTTTCTAAAAAAAATATCTTAAAATCGAACCAAAAGGTAGTTTCAAGCCTCTCTGTGAAGCTCCCCTGTTCTGTCACAGACTTCCAAGACACGTTCATTAAAACACACACACACAGACACACACACACACACACACACACAATGCTAGCAGGCTACAGATTAATGCAAATTCAATTAATGCAAATTTAAGTGGTATTTAAGATTGTCTTTGTTTGAGAGGAGGATGAAATGCTCAGTTTGGAAAGAAGTCATTTCCTAGGCAAGCCGGCAGCGCTGGTTTTCCTGCTTACCTTGGGGAAAAGGCAGGGCTCCTTTCTTCTCAGACTTTGCTGAGAGCTAGAAAGAGGTCCTGTTACTTCCAAATGCTTTTGTTCTTCTGTCCCTCTGTCACATGGCTTGCCTTTTATATTTGCAACACACAAAAGTTAAGACTGTTGTTTAAGCGACAGAGAGAGAGAGGGAGAGGGAGAGAGGGAGAGGGAGAGGGGAGAGGGAGAGGGAGAGAGGGAGAGAGAGAGAAAGAGAAAGAGAGAGAGAATGTCAAATGGAAAAGTGCCATTGCAGTCATATATCAATCAGGCGAGCGGCCACAGCAGCGCGCTAGCAAATGGGAAGACCACGGAAATGCGAGGCGCTCGTTATCTGGACGCAGAGCCGCTGCCCACTGCTCGGCTCCCTTCCACAGAGCATCTTAAGATGGTAACAACCTAGAAGAACAAGGGAAAGGAAGTTTCTTCTATGTCTTTCTTTGTATTATGGAAATATGAAAGAGATATTGAAGATTCTGCATTTGATTCTTTTGCAAGCCTGTGATTGCATTAAGATGTGCACTCCGGCAATAAAGACACAATCCTTTTAGGAATACAAAGACGCTGAAGCGGCACGTCGCGTAATCAGTCAGCAACTGACTGTGATGAAGTTGAAAAACTGAGGAGGAATCTCTCTCAGGCATTGCTGTCGACGCGAAACGCTGCCCTCTTTCAGCAAGATGTGTGTGGGTGGTGAGATTTCTTTTTTCTGAGTTGATCATCCATTAAGTTATTTTTTAGCCGTATGTACATGATGAAATCCACAACGGCACTCTATTAAACGTGCTTATGTGCATATTTAGAATACAAATTTAGAGCTTATTTAAAAACAGTGAGAGAGTATGGTCCCTGACACCTTTAGCTGCCTAAATATGGAACTAATAGGTACCCACCCCCCCAAGCTTGTAGGAAAGTGGCAAAGATAACTAGGAGAGTGGCAGAGATAACTAGGATTTTGTGTGCTGCATGTCTGATAGCTACAAGCTATGGGAATAAAAAAGAAAAGATTTTGTAATCCTTGCCCTTAAAAAGATTAAAATTAAGACAAAACCATCAGCAGTTTTTATACAGAGAATCATTGATACATTTATAAATATTTTATGGCTAGTTGACCTAGACCCTAGAAGAATCTTTATTAACATTTATTAACAAATAAACTGGGAATATTTAAAATAATATTTCATAGTAGAGTAAATATTCATTAAAAAATAAGGAATTTCTCCTGAGATCTCCATTTAATTGTCAATGCTGAAATTGCTGTGGTCCACTGTAACAATTCATTATATAGATTAATAAATGGCTAACTGCATCATTACTGTATTTCCTGGAACTCTGAGTCATCATTGATGTCGACAAGAGATGTCCTAGGGTTTTCAGTGCTATCTCTATTCTTTAATAGGAAGCTCACTTTCTTTTACTCTAGCAGGAAACCCCTGTGGACCATGGAGCAGCCAGTTACAAACAGAATTTACTAACAAGGATAAAGACCTAGGTTTAAAGCCTTGAAAGTAAACTTGGCACTTGGCCAATGATGATATTGGCTAAAAGTCTTAAAAGCAGAAGATCAAAAAAGCAAATGGAAATTGGACCTTAAAAATGGAAATAATCTGAAAGGGGAAGTGACTTGCCGCTGAATAAGAGCCATGGAAACAACCATGAATACATTTTCTGACTCAAGCCTGTGGGTCAGATCAGAAAGGTCTTTGGCCACCAAAATTTTCAAATGCCAGAGCTTAATATCCATCCTTTTCATTCCACTTAATGAATAATTTTTGGCTTTCTTACAATATGTTCACCTCTGTCCCTTGCCGTCCTTTTCCTTTTGGCTCTCAACGTCATCCTATCTTCTCTCAAGTAACATGAAAAGGTGTGATTCTTACTGGGTGGAATTTTCCAGCCTTCTACAATCTGTCCTTCTGAAAGAGCACAGAAAATGTGAAGATTGCAAACATATTGACTCCCTGGCTGGAGAAAACAGGCTCTTTCCCAGATGGAACTTCCAGCCGTTACTCTGTCAGGGATGGCAATGAATGCCATCTGCTATCTTTTCCAAGTGGGCAGATTTCTCTCTGCCCAGTGGGCTCTTAAAGACCCACTACTATGCCTGTCAGTAGACTGTCAACAGCAACACTTTTCATCAGTCACCATGCTTTTAAGAAAGGCCACTGTGCCACATGTGGTTACTTTACCGGCATCATTAATGCTGTTAAGAAAGTCAAAAAATCTGGAAAAAAAAAAAAAAGAAAGTCAAAAGATCATTGCTGCCCAGTCAATTTTGACAAAACCAACCAGCCAAACACTGACATAGAGTTGATTCTGACTCAGACCCTTTAATTTTTCATCTGCACAAAGTGCTCTTGTTTGTTTTCATTGAGTCAGCTGCCTCGTGGTGAACCCATACATAACAAAATGGAGTGTCCCATCCTGCATCATCCTCAAGCTATGCCATGGTTCACTGTAACGGACTTTGCATACTTTGAGGGTTTTCTAAGCTATGAGGTCTCATCTCCCAGCAGTATGTCCTAGAACATTTGTTCTGATCCAGAAAGTTTTCAATGGGTAATCTTAAGGAGACCATCAGGCTTTGCTTCCCATTCTGTCTTTGTCTAGGAGCACCACTGAAACCTGTCCACTATGGGTGGCCCTGCTTATACTTGAAATATGGTGGCGTAGTTTCTAGCACCATAGCAACAAGCAAGTCTCCACAGTACAACAAACTGACAGTTGATGGACATGAAAAGACTTTATGGCTATTCCACACTCTAAGGTGAAGCATCTAAACAACAAATTAAAAACTGACTACTCTACAGTCTATCCCAACTCATAGAGACTCTATAGAGCAGTGTAGAATTGCCCTCCTGGGTGTCTGAGGCTGTGCATCTTTACGGGAACAGAAACTTCATCATGTTGTTTCCTACAGAGTGCCTGATGGGGTTGAACCAACAATCTTGTGATTAGCATCCCAACGTGTATCCCACTACACCATTAAATTTCTATTAATTGTACAAACAATTCTTTAAAAACTACTTTGGATCCTTTTAGTTCTAGTCCTAACTTCAGGTTGTATCTTCCTTTCTTGGTATCTCTAGTAGACATTCACAGTATTCTCTCAGTATCTAAACATTTCTGGGAGGATGGGAAATCCCAAAGCAGGTAGAAGGCAGGACTTGACTCTACTGTCACACCTAAAGGGAGCAGGCATTTCCTTTCCCTTCATCAGGACAACAGAAGAGCCAGGTGTGACCAAGCTTGGCTCACCAGATGTTCCAGCCTGGAAGCGTGGAGTATTTGGTGTGGTCCTACTGGTGTGGAAAGCCCAGAGGCTGTAGCAGCCTGTGTCTAGGGACAATGGAGTTGAACAATGTGCTGATGGGTGTATTGTAAACACAGTACCCACACAGCATTCCTTCCAGTTTGTGCTCCTCGGTGTGTTTCAGTCTGCCACCATTTTGTGAGCCTGGTTCTCTAGCTTTCCTGGTGATTCTGTAAACCACCCCCACCCTCAGCCCCGCCAAAATCCTGCCAATAAATTCCTTTCTGCTGTAATTAACTAAAGACAGTTTCTAAAGTTGGCAACCTGGAGTCCTGACCTGAATGCTACTTTTTCCAAATTTAAGCAAACTTGCATCATTAATATGCAAATGGAAATGTAGCCTCCACACACTCTTAGTTACTCTCTGTGAACAAATCAATGGTTTTCAGACTCCTTGCCAGGAGGCTATGGTGCAGGCTAGAACATTTAAAAAGCAGATGTTGCTTCGGTGCGTATCTAGCATGTTCCATGGTTGTTATGGAGCCCCTGGGGAGTCCAGATAGTTGTGGACACTGCCCTCAACCTTTCACTTAGTAGCAGGCATATTACCACATGTGTGTTGCCCAGGGACTCCATTCGCAATAATATTTCGTTGGTGGTGGTGGTAGGTGCTCTTGAGTTAGCTCAGATTCATAGATACCCGATGGGCTAAATCATGAAACAGTGTCCAGTCCTGCACCATCCTCACAATTGTTATTATGTTTGAGTCCATAGTTGTAGCCACTGGGTTAATCCTTGATAGTCTTCCTCTTTTTCATTTTTTATTTATTTATTTTTAAAAATCATTTTATTGAGGGCTCGTACAACTCTTCTCACAATCCATCCATCCATCCATCCATCCATCCATCCATCCATCCATCCATCCATTGTGTCAACCACATTTGTACATCTGTTGCCATCATCATTCTCAAAACATTTGCTTTCTACTTGAGCTCTTGCTATCACCTCCTCATTTGCCCCCTCCCTGCTCACTCTCCCCGCCACCCATGAACCTTTGATAATTTATAAATTATTATTATTTTGTCGTATCTTACACCATTTGACATCTCCCTTCACCCACTTTTCTGTTGTCTGTCCCCAGGGAGGAGGTTGTATGTAGATCCTTGTAATCAGTTCCCCCTTTCTCCCTCACCTTCCCTCCACCCTCCTGGTATCGGCACTCTCACCACTGGTCCTGAGAGGTTCCATTTGTCCTGGATTCCCTGTGTTTCCAGTTCCTATGTGTACTGTGTTCCTCTTTTTCTCTGACCTTCCAGTTTGCCAAGCGTGATGTCCTTTCCTGGGACTGCCACTCCTGGTGGCATAGTGCTTACAAGTTGGGCTGATAACTATAAGGTCGGCAGTGCAAAATCACCAGCCACTCCTCAAAAGAAAGACGAGACTTTCTACTCCCATAAAGAGTTACAGTCTTAGAAACCCACAGGGGGATGTTATACCCTAGGGTCTCTGTAAGTTGGAATCAACTCTGTGACTGAAATTTCGGTTTGGTTTGGTGTCTCCTGATTATAGATCCAAAGTTCCCGAGTTTTAAAGTCTCACCATCATTGCTTGTACAGAGCATCCTGGCTGTACTTCTTCCAAGACAGATTGGTTTATTCTTCTGGCAGTCCATGGTACTTTCGTTATTCATCACCACTGCCATAATTCAAATCCATCAAGTTTTCTTTGATCTTTCTTATTCAATGTACAGCTTTCATATACATATGAGACAATTGAAAATACTGCTTGGCTCCATCACACCTTAGTTCTCAGTTTTACATCTTTGTTTTGTAAGACTTTAATGAGATATTGTGCGACAGATTTTTTTCATTTGATTTCTCTTTTTAAAATCATTTTATTGGGGGCTTGTACAACTCTTATCACAATCCACACAAATATCCATTGTGTCAAGCACATTTGTACATTTGTTGCCATCATCATTCTCTTCATTTAATTTCTTAACTATTGCTTCTAAGAGCGTTGGCCGTGAATCAAAGTGAAAAGAAATCTTTGACAACTTCAACCTCATCTCTATTTATCCTGATTGTGAGGACAGGTCTTAGCGTAGTTTTCTTTATCTTGAGCTGTAGTCTATGGTAAAGGTTGTAATCTTTAAGCAAGTAAGGTTGTAACAAGCCATCTGCCTGTTACAGGTTGTTAATAAGCCTTCCTCCAATTCTGATGTCGTGTTCTTCTTTATATAGACCAGCATCGCAGATTATTTGCTCAGCATGCAGATTGATTAAATATGGTGAAAAGGTATAAACCTCAAACACCCTTTCCTGATTTTAAACTATGCAATATCCTATTTTTCTACTTGAACAGCTGTGTCTTGGTCTATGTACAGGTTCCACATGAACACAGTAGTGTCCTAGAATTCCCATTTTTGCAATGAAATCCAGCTTGTTATGATCCTTTGCATAGTCAAAAAATATGTAAGCATTTTTATGACATTTTCTGATTTCAGGCAAGATCCATTTAACATCAGCAATAATATCCCTTGTTCCATGCCCTCTTTTGACTCTAGGTTAAATTTCTGGCAGCTTACTGTCGACATATTTGTGCAACTGTTTTTGCAATATCTTCAGAAATACTTCGCTTGCATGAGATATTAATGATACTGTTGAATAATTTTCACATTACATTGGGTCACCTTTCTTTGGAATAGATACAAATATGGATCTCTTTGAGTCGGTTGACTATGTCTTGCAAATTTCTTAGCATAAACTAATGAGTGCTTCTAGCACTGCATCATGTTGTTGAAACATTTCAATGGGAATTCAGTCAATTCATGGAAACTTGTTTTTTGCTAATGCCTTCAGTGTAGTTTGAACTTCTTTCTTTATTACCATCAGTTCTTGATCATATGGTACTTCTTGAAACTTTTGAATATTAACCTTTTTTATGGTACACTGACACTATGCATTCCTTCCATCTTCTGGTGATGTTACCCACATCATTAAATATTTTACCCATAGAATTCTTCAATATTGCAATTCAAAGCTTGAATTGTTCCTTCATTTCTTTCAGTTTGAGATAGACTGACTGTGTTCTTTCCCTTTGATTTTCTAACTCCAGGTCTCTGTACCTTTCATTTTAATACTTTGATTTCTCCAGCTGTCATTTGTAATTTTCTCTTCTGCTCTTTTACTTCATCATTTCTTCTTTTAGCTTTAGCTACTCTACATTGGGAGACTGGTGGCCTCTATGCTATGAAAGTCTTTTGAGCTATTTGGCTCCATTTACCAGGGGGACTACAGTCTCACACTTCTTTTATTTCCTTTTCACTTCTTAGGAGGGTTCTCTTCTCTCTCTCTCTCTCTTTTTTGTTGTTGCTCCTTTTGTTCATCTGGGAGAAAGTCACGGCTTTCTACTTCCTCAAAGAGTTACAGTCTCAGAAACCAATAGGGACAGTTCTACTGTCCTATAGGATATGAGTCAGAATCAACTTGATGGAACTGTGTTAGATATTTTCATTCAAGGAAAGTTTCTAAATCTTTTCTGACTTATGGCATCCACTTTGTTGTTTTTCTCTCTTTGCTGTCTTTTAATGACCTTTCGCTTTATTCATGTCTAATGTTCTTGATGCCATTCCACAGCTCTTCTGTTCTTCAGGTCATTACTGTCCAGAGTCTAATCTGTTCTTGAGATGATCTCTAAATCCAGGTGAATCAAATCAAGGTCGTACTTTTGACTTCTTTTAAGTTTCTTCAGCTTCAGCTTCAGCTTACACACCAGCAATTGATTATCTGTTCCAAAGTCAGCCTCTCATTTTGTTTTGGCTGATGATATTGAACTTCTCCCTCACCTCTTCCCAAAGACATAGTCAATTTGATTCCTGTGCATTCCATCTGGCAAAGGTCCACATGTACAGTAACTGTTTATGTTGATGGAAAAAGGTGTTTGCCATGATTACGTGATCTTCAGCTTTGTTTCTATCACCAAAGCCTTATTTTACAAATTTCACATTCCAATCATCAGTAGTTATCAATGGATCTTGACTAATTTCAGTTGGAACATCTTGGTAGACTTCTTCCATTTCTACACCATTGATTTTAGTGGTTGGTGCATAAATGTGAATAATAGTTGTATTATTTGACCTTCCTTTTAGTTGTATTGATCAGACTTTATTACAAAAACCAGTGGAATATGGTCTGAGGCAATGCTGGACAATGAACCTATCAAGTTGTAAGGCACTTGAACTAAGAGTAAAGGTACGACTTTCCTCCATAAAGTAGACTTGAACTTAATGACATGGATGGAGCAAAGTTTTCAGGACCAAATCTGACTCGGAGGAAATAAAGATATTGATAGGATGACAATTCAAAATGAGAAGAAACAGCTGCAAACATCTCTTAGTGATTAGAATGTGGAATGTACAAAAAATGAATCTAAGAAAGTTGGATGTCATTAAAAATGAAATGGAATACATTAAGGTCTTTATGTGTTCACAAGCCCATTTCAACAGCAATCCCTAATAAAAGGTAACACAATTTTTTAAAAGTAAATGCTTCAGGCCGCATGAGACACTCAGCTAAGAGCATCGAGGGGGTGCTGAGAGGCAAGGGGCAGGGACGGGCGGTGCCCACCTGCTCCCAAAATCCAACTATGAGATTTTTAATGGCAGCAACTTTAATATACTCTATTAGAGCTGGAATTACCACGGCTGCTGGCACCAGACTTGCCCTCCAATGGATCCTCATTAAAGGATTTAAAGTGGACTCATTCCAATTACAGGGCCTCAAAAGAGTCCTGTTTTATTTTTCATCACTATCTCCCCAGGTCGGGAGTGGATAATTTGCATGCCTGCTGCCTTCCTTGGGTGTAGTAGCCGTTAACAAACCCAGGGACAAGGAAACAAAAAGTGATCCAAATCGGTGGTGAGGAGGGTGTAGGAAGCCTGGTAGGGCGTGACCAAGGGTAATGTAACTGAGAGGAATTACTGAAACCCTAATGAAGGCTAAGCATGATAGTGGGACAAGATGAAAGTAAAAGGAAATAGAGGAAAGAGCTAGGAGGCAAAGGGCATTTATAGAGGTCTAAATAAAGGCA
>NW_022103916.1:9586434-9590031 GCF_000313985.2 Echinops telfairi | reverse complement strand
GGGCTTAAGTGGAGAGCAAATGTTTTGAGAATGATGAGGACAATGAATGTACAAATGTGCTTTACACAATTGATGTATGTATGGATTGTGTTACAAGTTGTATGAGCCCCTAATAAAATGATTTTTTTTTAGAAAAAGGTAACACAATTGCCTGATAGGGCTATTCCAGTCTTCCATGTTTGAGACTGAACTAAAGATAAAATCTATTAGCAATGGTAAAGGATAAATGGCAATTGGGTAGATAACCAGTCATATATGCTACAGTGAGAGACACAATATTCATATATACACAAGGTGACTTTGATGTGTGACATATGCTATGAAAAGAATGAAGCAGTGATAAACTAGAAAGTTAATTGGGGTAATGTAGAAATAGAGATGAGTTAATAAGATGACTGTGATAGGTAGGTTTTTCAGGCACCCTCCACCTCAATAAAATTTCTAGAGGTCCAGTGGTGTGGGGCATGTCGAGATATTCCTACTAAAGTGAAGAATAAGCTTTTGCATCTGGCCCCCGCAACAATTAAACAGAAGGCGCAACGCCTAGTGGGTCTCTTCGGATTTTGGAGGCAACATATCCTCACTTGGGTGTTATACTTCGTCCTATTTATCAAGTGACACATAAAGCCTCCAATTTTGAGTGGGGCCCAGAACAAGAAAAGGCTCTGCAACAGGTTCAGGCTGCTGTGCAAGCTGCTTTGCCACTGGGGCCATATGATCCAGCTGACCCGATGGTGCTAGAAGTGTCAGTTGTAGATAGAGATGCAGTGTTGAGTCTTTGGCAGACCCCTATTTGTGAATCACAGCATAGACCCTTGGGATTTTGGAGTAAAGTCCTGTCATTATCTGCAGACTACTACTCCACCTTTGAAAAAACAGCTGTTGGCCTGTCACTGGGACTTGCTGGAGACTGAACGCCTCACCATGGGCCACCAAGTCACCATGAGGCCTGAACTACCCATCATGAACTGGGTATTGTGTGATCCACGGAATCATAAAGTTGGACGTGCGCAGCAACACTCCATTGTTAAATGGAAGTGGTACATACGACATGGGGCCAAAACAGGACCTGAAGGTACAAGTAAGCTGCATGAAGAAGTGGCCTAAATGCCTACAGTCTCCACTCCTGTCACATTACCTCCTTTCTCCCAGTCTGCACCTATTGCCTCCTGGGGAGTTCCTTATCATACTTTAACTGAAGAACAAAAAAGTCATGCTTGGTCTACGGATGGCTCTGCACGATATGCAGGTGCCACTTGTAAGTGGACAGCAGCAGCACTACAGCCCCTCTCTGGGATCTCCCTAAAGGACAGCGGAGAAGGGAAATCTTTCCAATGGGCCAAACGTTGAGCATTGCACCTGGCCATTCAGTTTGCATATAAGGAAAAATGGCCAGATGTGAGACTGTACACTGATTCATGCGCTGTAGCTAATGGCTTGGCTGGGTGGTCAGGGAATTAGAAGGAACATAATTGGAAAATTGGTGACAAGGAAATGTGGGGAAGAGGTTTGTGGACAGACCTCTCTTGAATGGGCCAAGAAAGAAAAGATAATCCTGTCTCATGTGAACACTCACCAAAGGGTTAACTCTGAAGAGGAAGACTTTAACAATCAAGTGGATAAGAAGACATGCACTGTGGAGACTGGTCCTCCTCTTTCCTCTGCCACTCCTGTCATAGTCCAATGGCACATGAACAAAGTGGACATGGTGGCAGGGATGGAGGTTATGCATGGGTGCTGCAACATGGACTTTCACTCACCAAGGCTGACTTGGCCACTGCCATTGCTGAGTGTCCTGCTTGCCAGCAGCAGAAACCAAAATTAAGTCCAAGATATGGGACCATTCCTCGGGGAGATCAACGGCAACTTGGTGGCAGGTTGATTACATAGGACCACTTCCATCATGGAGGGGACAGTGTTTTGTTCTTACTGGAATAGATACCTACTCTGGATATGGATTGGTCTTCCCTGCATGCAATGCTTCTGCCAAAACGACCATTCGTGGACTTAGAGCATGGCATCCCACATAGCATTGCTTCATATCAAGGAACTCACTTCACAGCAAATGCAGTGCGGCAATGGGCCCATGCCCATGGAATCCACTGGTCGTATCATGTTCCTCATCATCTTGAAGCAGTTGGCTTTATAGAACGATGGAATGGTCTCCTGAGACACAATTACGGTGCCAACTAGGTGGCAACAACTGGTGGGGTTGGGGCAATGTTCTCCAGGAAGCTGTATACGCTCTAAACCAGTGGTTAATATATGATGCTGTGTCTCCAAGAGCCAGAATTCATGGGTCCAGGAAACAAGGGGTGGAAGCTGGCATGGCACCACTCACTATTACTCCTAGTGATCCACTTGCTGCATTTTTTCTTCCTGTCCCAGCAACCCTATGTGCTTCATGCCTGGAGGTCCTGGTCCCGAAGGAAGGCACTCTCCCACCTGGAAACAAAGCACTGTTCCACTGAACTGGCAGCTGAGAATGTCCCCTGGCCAATTTGGGCTTCTCATGCCTTTGGTTCAACAGGCCAGGAAGGGCATCACTGTACTGAGTGGTGTGATTGATCCTTATTACCAAGGAGAAATTGGACTGGTGCTACATAATGGAGGTAAAGAAGAATATGTCTGGAATCCAGGAGATCCCATAGGCCGACTCTTAGTGCTACCATGCCCTGTGATTAAAGTAAATGGTAAGTTCCAGCTACCCAATCCTGACAGGATGTCTAATGACTCAGAGCCCTCAGGAATGAAGGTCTGGGTCACCCCACCAGGCAAAAAGAACACAGCCAGCTGAGGTCCTTGATGAGGGCAAAGGTAATACAGAATGGGTAGTAGAAGAACGTAGTTCTACCTATCAGTTATGAGCACGTGGTCAATTGCAAAAGTGAGGTTTGTGATTGTCAGTTTATTTTCTTTATATGTGTTTATTGAATATCTTTCCTTTGTTCATGTATGATGTATCAGATATAATTGGACTCAATGTGTTTTTATTTAGATGTATGATAGATGTTTGATGCTAAATATAAGTGTGATTTCATTAATGTCTAGAAATTATATATGGCTAAAGAATTTTGTACAGGAGCCATGTTGGCAAGGAGTGGATTGTGATAGGTAAGTTTATTGTGTCAACATGGTCAATGAACACATGTGGAATTAATTGAAGGCAGAGAAGTAAATGGCTCGGCAAGCCTCGCCTTTCTTGTCTCTTGCTCTTTGATGATCAGACCAGTGTGCCTCTGCCTTAGCTTGTTCTCTGCCTCAATTTTCAAGCTACACTACCTGCGGGACAGCCAACCCATGGACTGTGTCCTGTAGCTTGAGGTTCCTTCAAGACCTGCTTCACCATGCTACTGGAGTATACATTGCTTGAGCTGGGGCCTGTCGGACCTTGTCATCTGGCTGACTGTTGGTGACCTGCCTTGCTGTTTTCTACCTGTGCCTGGATAGCCTGAATTGCTCTAGGACTACCTGGTGTCCTTCAAGACTTGAAGGACTGCCAGTGTATTAGCTGTCTCATGGAAGTGAGTTGCACTGAATCATTTGTACTGCACTATAGATTAATTGTTTATTTCTTATGCTATATATATATATATA
>NW_022103916.1:9553110-9584717 GCF_000313985.2 Echinops telfairi | reverse complement strand
TTTCCTCCTGTCCCACTATCATGCTCAGTCCCCACCAGGGTTTCAGCAATTCCTCTTTATTACATTACCCTTATGCATCTAGAATGAGTATAGGATTGGTGAGGAAAAGAGAAAAGTCAAGGGTGATTTTTGCTCTGTGGTGAATGGTTATAAGCAAAGAATTGGTGGGTGTGGGATTGGCGTTCAGTTTAGTTTTACCTGCCAATTAAATATTCAGGTTCAAAGGTTAAAAAAAAATAAAGCCTGGTTTTCAGACACAGTCTCAGATCTGGAGTTATAAATGTGTAGATTTTCAACCTTTGGAAGGAGGAGGTTCAGTGATTAGAGTTCTCACCTTCTGTGCAGGAAACCCAGGTTAGATTTCCAGGCAATGCACCTCATGCAAAGTCATCATCCATCTGTCAGTGGAGACTTGCATGTTGCTATAATGCTAAGTGAGTTTCAGCAGACTCCAGACTATAAAGGACTAGGGGGAAAGGCCTGATGACCCATTTTCTGAAAAACTTCCAATGAAACCTTTATGGATCACAGTAATCTGTCTACAACTGATCAGAGATGGCAAAGGACTAGGCAGCCTTCATTCCATTGTGCATGGATTCTTCATTAGTTAAAGTCTGACTTGATGGCAGCTAACCACAGCACCAAATTAATTGAGATCAACTAAGGGGACAATATAGCTAAAGAAAAAAAATGCAAAATCAAGATGGAGCCCTGTAGTTCGCTTACATTGAATGAGATTGAAAAGGTCAGAAAGGTAAGAGGAAAACCAGAAAAACGGTTGTCAGGAGAAAGACATAATAGTTTAGGTTTTGCTTTTAATCAATGAAAGATGTTGCCTGAAATTAAAGAAACTGTGGCTTTAGAATTCTGATTTTCAACTTTTCTGGAAAGCTTTGAAAAAATTCTAATGCCCAGACTGCTCCTAGGCTAATTAAAACAGAACCTCTAGGGGTGGGTACTGGACATTTGATACTTTTGAAAGTCCTCCAGGGAATTCTAAAGTATAGGCAGGATTAAGAACCAGACTTTAACTATTATAAATGCAGCTGTCAATCAACCAAGTAAACAATTGCATAATGTAAATTCAAGCTAGGGAATCAACTGGGTGGGTGCTGCTATTAAATAGTAATCTTTTGGGAATCTTTACCACCACTTTATGAGCTTCTTCAAAGCATTGAGAATACTTCTTTTCATACAATATAGTGTACAGCTCAGTGAGGGCATAAATCAAGGGCAATTTTCAGTTTTTAAAAAGATGACAAAAATGAAAAAAGGCTCTTATCTCTAAATTTAAGCACATTTTAAAATGTGCTCTAAGAGCTACATTGTTACTGCAATAAAAACTAAGGTTTTTATCTAGCAATTTCCTTTTTAAATAAAGTCTTCTGTCCAAGTGTTACTCCACAAAGATAATTTTTAAAATGTTTTATCTGCTATTGTTAGGTGCTTAAGTCAGTTCTGACTCATAGTACAACAGAATGAAACACTATTGAGCACCCCACCAACCTCCCAATCATTCTTATGTTGAGTCCATTGTTGCAACCACTGTGTTAATCCATTTCACTGAGGACCATTCTCGTCTTCACTAACCCTCTACTTTACAAGGCACGCTGCTCTCCTCTGGTGATTGGTCCCACTGATCCATGTCCAAAGCACATGAGACCAAGTCTTGTCCTCTTCACTTCTAAGGAGTCTTCTGACTACCCTTCTTCCAAGACAGAGTTGTGTATTCTTTTGGCAGCCCATGTTGTATACAATATTGTTTACCAAAATCATAATTCAAAGTCTTCAATTCTTCTTTGGTCTTCCTTATTCATTGTCCAGTTTTCACATGCATATAATACAATACAAAATGTTATGTTTTGGGTCTAGCCCCTCCTAGCATTCTATGTGACATCATTACTTCTTCACACTTTAAAAAGACCTTTTGCAGCAGACTTGCCTAATGGATACATCATTTGATTTCATGACTGCTGCTTGCATGGGCATTGAACCAAGTAAAACGAAAGCCTTGACAACTTCAATACTTTCTCCATTTATCATGAGGTCCATTTGTAAGGGTTTTGCTTTCTTTATTTGGAGACGTAATCCACATAGAAGCCTTTGCTCTTCATCAGTAAAAGCTTCCAGTCCTCCTGACTTTTATAAAGCAAGTGAGGTTACATACCGAAGGTTTTTCTTGAGTCTTTCTCCGATCTTGATGCTGTGCTGTTCTTCTTATAGTTCAGCTTCTTGAGTTATTTGCTCGGCATACAGATTGAATGAGTGTGTTGAAAGGATACAACATTGACTCACAACTTTTCTATCTACTTTGTGTAGCGCAAAGACCTATTAAAAGATTCTTCATGAACACAATTAAATGTCCTGGAATTCCCATCTTTCACAATGTTATCCAAAATTTGTTATGATCTACACAGTGAAACGTCTTTTCAAAATCAATAAAACACAGGTAAACATCTTTCTGGTATTCTCTGATTTGGCCAAGATGTAAATTAAAAATGCAAGAACTCAAGGCAGTCAAGGAAACAATAATGAAAACGACTTGTCTTTTGAAGAGGTGACTAGAGCATACACAATGGAGTAAGCATGAACAATAAAAAGGCTAACAAGAAACCACCAAGAACAAAGAAGTAAAGAACAAAATGGAAACTGCCCAGCATCCAAGGCTACCAGACTAAACACTTGAGGTTGTACCCCTTATTGGAGTGAGTCCCCACGACCTCACCTATGACTACCCCCCAAAAATAACAACTGTATAAGAATCCAGTCAAGAGTCCAGAGAGGAGAACTTCTGACCACTGCAATGCAGCAGAATTTCACTTCTTCATTCTTGCTTCTAAGTCTTGCCTGTTTCTTCTTACCTTGCTATTGATATGTGTGAATGTCCACTGGAAAAACTTGGTTAACAGACTATTTGGCTCATTGTGTGTCTTGCTCTTGAAAGGAACTGATCTAGTCACGGTGCAAAGCTTAGAGGCAGAAAAGCCGCTGCCCTGGTGCATAAGCAAACTGATTCCTAAACCACCTACTAGGGAAGACAATTTGAGACTGCAAGGTCACTTTCCCAGGGCATAAACCAGCTGATTTCTTTGTTCTTGGAACTGTCAAAAGGTGCTTAAGACAAGAGGCAACTAATCCTTTAACATAGTGTATAGTCCAATTGCTGAAGACAAAATGGGTGCATAAGCAAATGTGGTGAAGAAAGCTGATGGTGCCCAGCTTTCAAAAGATATAGCATCTGGGGTCTTAAAGGCTTCAAGATAAGTGAGCGGCCATCTAGTTGAGAAGCAACAGATTCCACATGGAAGAAGCACACCAGCCTGTGTGATCACAAGGTGTCAATGGGATCAGGTATCAGGCATCAAAAACCCAGAACAAAAAATCATATCACTGTAAAGGAGGGGGAGTGCAGAGTGGAGACCCAAAGCACATCTGTAGACAATTGGACATCCCCTTAGAAGGGTCACAAGGAAGAGAGGAACCAGTCAGGGTGCAGGATAGCATCGTTGAAACATGCAATTTTCCTCTAGTTCTAAAGAACTTCCTCCCACCGCACAATAATGACCCCGATTCTACCTGACAAATCTGGCTAGACCAGAGCATGTCCACGGGTACAGATAAGAGCTGGAAACACGGGGAATCCAGGACAGATAAACCCCTCAGGACCTATATTGAGAGTAGCAATACCAGGAGGGGAAGGAGAAGGTGGGGGGAGAAAGGGGGACCCAATCACAATGATCTACATATAACCCCCTCCCAGGGGGACAGACAACAGAAAAGTGGGTAAAGGGAGACATTGGCCAGTGTAGGACATGAAAAAATAACAATAATTTATAAATTAGCAAGGGTTTATGAGGGAGGGCAAGTAGGGAAGGGAGGGAAAAAATGTGGAGCTGACACCAAGAGCTCAAGTAGAAAGAAAATGTTTTGGGAATGATGGGGGCAACAAATGTACAAATGTGCTTGACACAATGGATATATGTATGGATTATGATAAGAGTTGTTTGAGCCTCCAATAAAATGATTTCTTTAAAAAAACAACATAGTGTTTAGTCTTGCTTCACTCTGGTTTTAAGTTTAGCCTCCCCTTCTCTAGGTGAGAAAGGAGATTATTAAAATCACTCTGTTATACCAAACCATCATGCAGCTCCATTTTAGATATTAAGACTCAGATGTCCATTTACCTCAAGGATCTTTTTAATCACCCCACAGGGTCCTTCACTAGTAGTTGAGACAAAGTAGCAATTCCTCCTGAAAAGTCTTTCTTCTTTTCATCTCCTCAATGTTATAGGAGCCTCCCTGGCTCATCTGGCTTAACTGGTTGCCATGGAAGTGAATCCAATTCAAGTGTGTCAGACTAGAACTTGCGTTCTCTTAGGTTATCCACATCTTATGAATACCAGATCTTGCTTGGAAATTGCATCTGGGTGGACTCAAACCTCTCAACTTTCTGTTAGCAACAGAGTATTGATCGCTTGCATTACCCAGGGCTCTCACTGCCCTCCCCAAACAAAACAAAACAAGTTGCTACAAGTCAATTCTTACTCATCATACCTCCGTGTGTTATAGAGTTGAGCATGAATTTCAAGGTTCTAACCTTTTGGAAACAGGTCTTTTTTTTTCTTTTCGGAGGCACCTGTAGGTAGGTTTGAATCACAGTTGTTGACTTAGGCTGAGTTCTCTGGAGAAGTAAAACAACTGAAATTTATATATAAGCCAGATGCAAGCTCCAGAGTGAGCAAAATCTTAGCAAGCTTTGCCGGCACATCCATATAATGAGTGCAGGGCTCACCCCCATGGAAATGTCCTGTCAACTGAATGGCTCCTCATAGCAGATCATATCATGAAGGTTATTGTATCAGACAGAACTCCTCATAGGGATGACTACATCATAATTGCCAAACCACTAAGAATCAGTCCTCATCGTTGACACACAACTTCAAACAACAAAGTAGTCAAGTGCTTAACTTTCTGTGCCATCCAGAAACTTCTCATACTGACCTTCACATTCCTTAAGTGATGATATTTCTTTTCTTCGTAGCCTCAATTATCTTCTTGCATACTGCTAAGCCACCTGAGGGATTTTTGTGTTTCATGGTTCAAATGTGATACCTATGTCAATTTATGTTCTCAGCTTATTTTCCAAACTCTAAAACCAGAATTTCTAACAACTCTTTAGAAATTTCCATTTAAATATCCAATTGGCACCCCTCACTGACCTTGCAAGTCAAACTAATTATCTATTTCTCTAATGATACTCCAGTTTTAGTTGTCCTTAATGCAACAGTACGATGGTCACCCCAGTCTAGAAATTCTTATTAGCTCTACAATTTGGGGAATGTTGCTAATTCCGTACAAACACAGTTACTTAATCTGTTTTATGGGTAAAGAAAATCAATTTAGGAGACTTAGTGTGAAGGTTATTTAAGACATTGAATTACCACCACTTTAAATTTAAAACATTATTGTTCATTTTTGTTGTAAGACAATACCCTACTGGAGAACACCTAAGGAAATGGTGAGAGAAGTCCAAGCTGTCAGCTGGCCCAAGGTCTTTGGTTTATTTTATTTTGGCGCAAGGTCTTTGACTCCTGTATTATGATTCCTATAAAACTGCCAGCAAGCTAGGGGATAATAACTTTCTCCAT
The DNA here is from genome assembly GCF_000313985.2 of Echinops telfairi. Classification (NCBI taxonomy): domain Eukaryota; kingdom Metazoa; phylum Chordata; class Mammalia; order Afrosoricida; family Tenrecidae; genus Echinops; species Echinops telfairi. The sequence continues at coordinate 9,579,069 of NW_022103916.1, read as the reverse complement.
ATAATAAAATAGAAGTGACTTATTTATATTTAAATGCCAATTTCTTATGTTCTTGCTAGAAATTAATAGATTATACTGTCAAATCCTCATTTTCTCAAATTCTTAAATTTCACATTATTCAGAAAAATCCACTTCCTTTAGTATAAAAAATATTTTTAACTAACTTTGCATGTCTCAGGGATCAGGTACAAACGACCTTTATTAGGAGCTCAACAAACTCATGTTAGGTCAGTTTTAATGCTACTTAAGGTCAATTTCACATAGAATTATTGTAAAAGTTTGTTCTAAAAGCTTCAGGGCATCTTTTAAATCATGAGTAGCCATTGTCTAGATTTTCAAAGAAAGTTTAGATTTCTTCATATCCTGTCCCCACAAATCCTATCACTTATCATATTTAACAGCTTTATTTTCTCCCCAAATTATTTTTCCTGTATTGAATAGTATGTTTGCCCTAAATCTATGATTTTTTAATTAAAATTTTATTTTAAAAAATATCTTTGGCGGTTTGAGTTAAGAAAAATAATAGGTTTAGAGGTATTTTAGATGTTTTTCTATGTGAATGAATAAAGGTGTTTTTATTTTATCCACTCAAATATTCAAGATATAGCTATGAAGAACCTATTCAGTACAGAAAACTTGCCTTTACCAAATTGATGAGCAATTATTTTCATAAATATCCTCTGATTATTACAGAAATATGAGAAATTATCTTCAGACTTTTTTAGTCACACTTATTTATTTGTTCAGCAATTTAAGGCCCTACTATGTGCCAACAATTGATTTAGGGTTCAATGCATCAAATTAGTTCTTGAGAAGTTTTCTAAATTTGGGTGGGATAGATGTAGGGTTGTATTTTGGCCCTTATGGGCTTGTTTTAATTTTCTTCCGCTTTATTTTGAACATATATATGAGCAATTGTTGGTCTGTTCTACAATCGGCCTTTGGCCTGGTGTTAGCTGTTGATATTGAGCTTCTCCAGCATCTCTTCCCACAAATGGAGTCAATTTGATTTTTGTGGATTCCATCTGGATAAGTCTATGTGGACAGCTACCTTTTGTGTTATTGAAAATGTATTTGCTATGAACGAGTCATTGGTTTTGCAAAGTTGTATCATTCAATCTCCAGTTTTATTTCTATTACCAAGTCCATATTTTTAAACTACTGTTCCTTCCTCCCTGTTTCCAACTTTTGCATGTCAATAACTAATAATTATCAATGCATCTTGAATGCTTTTTTGATCAATTTCAGACTGAAGTCATTGGTAGAATTCTTTAATTGTTTCATCACTAGTTTTGTGCTTGGTGTAGAAATTCAAATACGAATTGTATTGGCTTTCCTTGAAGGTTGATAAATAAAATCCTACCACAGACAACACTGTACTTCCTGGTTGATTTTGCAATGTCCTTTTTGACAATAAATGCCATGCCATTCTGCTTGATTGGGCTATTACCAGCTTAGAAAATCACATGATTTTCTGATTCAAAATGGTCAATATTAGTTTATTTCAGCTCATTAGTGCCCAGGATATTGCTCTTTATGCATTTCATTTCATTTTAGACTACTTCCAAATTTCCTGAATTCATATTTCGCACATTCCAAGTTTCAATGATTATCAAATATTTTCAGCTGTTTCTCTTTACCTTGGGTCATGCTCCATAAGCACATGAAGATCTGGAAGGCTCCACTCCCACAAGCTTTACCGACTCAATTCACCACGGGCAACTTCACTCTGAGAATACACCTCCTCCTCAGTCACATTTCAAGTATCTTCAGACCCAAGGGCCCCATCCTCTGGAACCGTATCTGATAATGCTTTGCTGTCACTCATTAGGCCTTCAGTATCTGACAAATTCTTGAAGTTATGGTTGAAAGCAGAGAATACCAAAAATATCTTCACTTCTGTTTTAGGGACTTTATCAAGGCCTTCAACTTTGTGGATCATGACAAACTTGAGAAGAATAGGAGTTCCAGAACACTTCAGTGTGCACATGCAGAACTTGTACATGGATCAGGAGGCAGTTATGCAAGCAGAACAAGGAAATACTGCATGGTTTAAAATCAGAAAAGGTGTATATCAGGGTGTTATCCGCTCACCATAACTTATTCAATCTGCGTACTGAGCAAATGATCAGAGAAGCTGGCTTCTATGAAGAATGCAGTATCGGGATTGGAGGAAGTCTTATTAACAACTTTAGGTATGCAGACAACACAACCTTGTTCACTTAGTGAGGAGAACTTGAAGCTCTTGCTGATGAAGAGCAAACATTGTGGCCTTCAGCCTGGATTACAACTCAGTGTAGAGAAGATCCAAAGCCTCACAACTGGATCAATAGGTAACATGATGAATGGAGAAAAGATTGAAGTTGCCAAGGATGTCATCTATTTGATCCACAATCAATGCTCATGGAAGCAGCAGTCACGAGATTAAATGATACATTGCATTGGGTAAGTCTGTTGCACAAGCCCTTTTAGAGTATTGAAAAGCAAGGATGTTACTTTGAGAACTAAGGTGCATCTGACCCAAGCCATGATATTTTCAATTTCATCATATGTGTGTGAAAGTTGATCATTGAATAAGAAAGACTGAAGAAAGATCAATGCATTTAAATTATGCTGCTGGAGAGACATATTGAAAGTACCATGGCAAAAGGCACAACAAAACTATCTTGGAAGAAGTACAGTCAGAGTGCTCCTAAGAGACAATTATGGAGAGCTTTTGTCTCACATACCTTGGATATGTTATCAGGAGATACATATTATCAGAAGTGTGGAGAAAAAAAACCATCTCAATGAGGTGGACTGACAGAGTGGCTATAACCAGGGGCTCAAGCATGGGAATAGTTGTGAGGATGAAATGCTTTGTTCTGTTGTGCACAGGGTCACTATGGGTTGGAATGTACTGTATGGTACCTAACTGCAACAACATCAATCAAGTAGAGTCCATGGTTACAGTAAATGATTAAGGCACCTGGCTACTAACCACAGGTTCCATCCTGAATCACCTCAGAAAAAAGGTTGGGTTTTCTACTTCCAAAAACTCAGCCATTGTCAATTTTTTAAAATCATTTTATTAGGGGCTCATACACCTCTTATCATAATCCATACATACATCAATTGTGTAAAGCGCATTTGTACATTCATTGCCCTCATCATTCTCAAAGCATTTGCTCTCCACTTAAGCCCTGGCATTAGGTCCTCATTTTTCCCCTCCCTCCCCCGCTCCCCCCTCCCTAATGAGCCCTTGATAATTTATAAATTATTATTTTGTCATATCTTGCCCTGTCCGATGTCTCCCTTCACCCACTTTTCTGTTGTCCGTCCCCCAGGGAGGAAGGCCATTGTCATTTTTATTTCAGTTTTAATCTGACATATATGACGTTGTCATAAGTCAGAGTCAACTAGGTAGCAGCTGGTTTAATGGTTAAGCAAACAAATACATGCATCATAAATCTCGAACTGCCTACATAAGGTGCTCAGTAAAGGCTGCCTTGAGGAAGCTCTGCTTAATCTCTAACCCGAAAGACGGAAAGGAACTAACCTGTGAAGAAGAGACAACCATCTCTCAAGTAGAGTGGCAGCACGCGCAGGTGCGGAGAAGAGCTGATTTCAAAACTAGAGTCAACTGAGACTGAGTAAATTTGGGGAGGGGCACTGGCGATATCAAAACCCATGGTGACTCTTCTGTGGTTGTGTTTGAGTAGCCGTACTGAGTGTTTGGTACTCAATGTACTAAGTTATTTGTTGTTAATTCGCTTCTTGATAACTCACTCACTGCCATGGAGTAGATTCCGACTCACTATGACACTAAAGGTTTGAGTAGAACTGTCTCTAGATTTTTGAGAATTTAAATCTTTATGAGTGTAAACAACTTCATCTTTTTCCCTTGTATCAGCTGGTGGGTTCAAACCGCTGACTTTGTGGTTAGTAGTTTACTGCATGCTTCACTACACCACCAGGGCTCCTTTTTTAAAACATAAAGTTTCCTAGAAAATATGATGAAATCCTAACCGTCAGGACCTGTGATTATGACTTTGCTTGGATATAAACATTCATTAAGGTCTGGGCCAACTCATAGCAGCCCTATAGGACAGGGTAGAACTAACTTCAAATACTGTAACACCTTTTTTCAATTATTTTTTCTAGGCTTTAATTAACGTGTCCTACAATTTAATAGTTCAATCATATTAAGAAAGGTTATGTAATCATCACCACCATTAACTTTGAAATATTTTCTTCCTTCTTGTACTGATTGGTGTTGACTTCCCATTTCCCACACTCTCCCCCTTTGTGTCCCCAGTTAAATATTATTATAGTTGCTATCGTCATAAATTCTGGCTTCTATACACAGAAAAAAATGGGGAAAAAGGGACAAAGAAGAGAGATAATAAGGACCCAGTAACAAGATCATATAAAACAGTGAAAGATTTCAATCTAAGGAGAAGCAAATAATCTCTATGGGAGTAGAAAACCTCCTTGTTCTCTCATGGAGAGGCTGTTGATTTCGAAGTGTGACCTTGAAGTTGGTAACCCAACAGATAACCCACTACACCACTAGGGCTCCTTTGCCTTGAAATCGGTTGTTTGAAATTAAACAGTTAATGTGAGGTCAGATTAAAGTAGTTTGGGACCTACTCCAATATGAGTGATGTCCTCATAAAAAGAGGAAAACAGACAAAGGAAAGGTGACCAGGTGAGTATGGAGTTAAGAATGGAATAATGAATCTATCAGCCAAGAACACCAAGAATTTCTCGGAAGCACCAGGAGCTGGGAGAAGCAATTGAGGGTCTTCCCCTGGAGCCGTCAGAGAGACCACAACACTTTGGTTCCAGAGGAATACTCTCCAGAACTGAGAGGTAATATATTTTTGCTGTTTTATACTAGCTTATGGTGCTTTGTTAGAGCAACAACAGGAAACTAATATAGTCTTACATTATGAAATATATCTTGAATCATAGATACATGCAATAATAAAGTCTGGAGCTAAGAACAGAAAAACCTGCTTTCAGAATTCACGTGTGTTTTATTTTTTGAAAGTTAATGATGTGAGGGGTTTTTTTCTACTTTTAAAGGACCATTTATTATAGTCTTAAACAGGACAAGGGGAAGACAAAGACATATTATCCAGATGAGGGACACCATTGGTGCTGTGTTATAATAATGGTCAAAGTTTTTCTGACATACAGAACTTTAGAAAGAACATATGAGATAAAGGAAAATTATCATACATATATTGTTTTTGGCTAATTAAAACATCATATTTAGAGATGGGGTTACCAGAGCAGGAATAGGGATACACATATTTTGATAGACAGAGGAGCTTACAAAATTGAGCCAGGGGCCTCCCCAAAGCAGTTGGGGTATGAATCAGGTCTATTCAGACCCCAGTTTAGTGATTTCCATCAAAGACACACCCAGACAAACCCCCAAGGGAGACTACCCGTACTCGGGCTTATCAGGAGGGTGGAGGTCATTTTTATTGTGCTCTGTCTGAAGGCAAAAATTATTTATATAACTGGTCTATGTTTAGAGGGGATTAACTGGAGGTTTGATTCACATGGGACTTCTGCGGATGGATTTTGGGCATTCATTGTCATCCATAGCCTTCTACATACTGGGTACTCAGAAAGTAAGCTCTAATATGCATCCCTTCTCACTAGTGTTTGTGGTTGGGGCATACATTTGAATAATACTAGTTTGATTGGAGTTCCTTGAAGGCAGATAGATAAAAACCTATCACAGACATCATTGTACTTCATGAATAATTTGCAATGCTTTTTTAATTTAATTTTTAATCTATTATTAATTGGGAGTGAATACACATATCGCATTATTCCATAGTTCAATCATGCCAAGCAGTATTGTACAATTGCTACAACAATCTGTTTCCAAATATTCTTTCCCTTCCTGGACTTTTTGACATCGGCTCCCTTTTACCCCATGCCCCACCCCAGCCAGGGTGTAGTATAACACCGACGGAACACACAACATTCCTCTAGTTCTTTAATGCCCCCCCTCCATCATGACCCTAGGTGTACCTTAAAAATCCGGCTAGACCGGAGCATGTACATTGGTACAGATTAAGAGCTCTCAACACAGAGAATCCAGGACAGATATCGCCGTCCCTCCCGCGCCTCAGGAACAGTATGTTAGTCTGCGTAGACTAGAGAAACAAATTCATAGAGACTCATATGTGAATAAGAAATTGACAAGGGGTGGTCTGTGGTAGTTAAAAAATCTGGCGTCAATTTGTGAGGATTACGAGTAAAGGGGTGGAGTCTAGTCTGTCAGTCGGGTCATAGTCAAGGAGGCCTCTATGCGGGCATGGCCTTCTCCTGAGAATTCTGGGAACTCCTATATTTCCCTCTTGGAGGTGGGAGACATTTCTTTCTCTCGGCTCACTCCCTGAGAGATGCTTTACTGACAAGACACATGGTGCTACACCCTGGGAACAGGAGAAGCCACATGGACTTATTCTAATGCAACCAGATCTCTGGAGCCAGAGAAGCCACATAGAGACACCTGCCAGTGCTGAGATGCTTACAACGCCACTGGATCCACAAGACTTCCAACCCACTGGCCTGTGATCCTCCTGCATTCAGCATCATTGCATGTATTTCGTGAATCTGAAGAGGACTTTATAGATTGGTATCAGAAATGAGATAATATTGGACTTATGGACTTGATCTGGACTGGGCTGGGACATTTTCTCAATACTCAGTTGCTCTTGTATATAAACCTCTTTCTTATATACATATGAGTGTCTATGAATTTGTTTCTGTAGTCTACCCAGACTAAAACAATAATGGGAGTAGCGATACCATGAGGGTAGGGGAAGGTGGGGGGAGAAGGGGAAGAAAGAGGAACTGATTGAAATGGTCGATGTGCAAACCCCCGCCCCCACTGCCTGAGGGAGAGGAACATTAGAAAGGTGGGTGAAGGGGGACAGTCAGCGGTGTAAGACATGAAAAAATAATAATCTATAATTTATCAAGGGTTCACCAGGAGGGGAGGGTGAGGGAGGGGAAAAAGGGGAGCTGATACTAAGAACTGAAGTAAAAAGAAAATGTTTTGAAAATGATAATGACAATATATACACAAATGTGTTTGATCCTATTGATGTTTCAAGATCTGTAAGAGTCCCCAGTAAAATGCCTTATGAAAGAAAAGAAAAAGAAAGAAAGGTCATTTGTTGGGAATAACAAAGGCTATGGCTGAGGAGCCATATTAAATAATTGACTACATTTCAGTGGCCTTGTTTGAAAATAGAATCTTTGTTATCAGTTAAGCTAACATGAGCTCATACTGCAGTAGGATGTGTCCTAATTGAATATAAGTGTCCTTGTAAAAGAAAAAGACATACAGAGGAATAACAGCTAAATGAAAATGCACTTACAAGACTAGCGATATCTGTATCTATCAGAAGCTGGCCGAGACAAGAAAGGATATTTTTAAGAAGGAGCTCTGGCTGACATGATGATTTGAACTTCTAGCTTGCAGAACTGTGCGACAACAAATTTCTGTACTTATGGCCATTCAATGTGGGGTGTTTGTTTTATGACAGCCTTAGGTAACCAATATACCTTCCCAAAATCCCTTCCTATTACCTTTTAAACTTCTGGTTCACTGTCTGCTATTGGTAAAAATTATATACGTATGGTGGTTACTCAGTCAACATTTTGGATAAGGATGGCAGGTGGAAATACTGCGACTCCATGGTCGCATGAGGTCATATGAGCATTGAGGTTTGCATCCGGGAGCTTCTCTAAATAAATTTCATTCTCTTCATTCCCCATCAATCAATCCAGCTCATTCATTCAATTACACATTCCCCCTCCTTCTGTCACCACATTGTTTTGATATGAGGCCTAGCTCCCAACCATACCCTGGAGTGGTTATCCAACTTGTTGGCAGGCAAACGTGTAACTATGCTCTTGTTACATGTGTCCTCTAACTTCCAGCAAAGATTTATTCTCATCACCAAGTCCCCCACATTCTTAATTGGTTAGCAGCAAGTATCCACCTTGTAATTACTTAAAAATTAATTTTATGTATAATATCAGCACATAGCAACCTGATTAGCTAGCTTGTAAAATAAAATATATTGGGTCCTTTACATTTATAGATTTTTTTCTCATGTTATTTTCAGAACATTTCTGTATGTACATTGTAAACAGCACACAAAACATGACAAAAGTAACAGAATTTAAAATTCAATTCTGCAACTTTATTCTCTTCTGATTATGTTGTGCATTTTTACTGTAGACATATTGCTCTGAGAACCCATCTAGAATGATAATAAATAATGGTTGGGCAGAGCTGATAAAATTTCCAGTTAAAAGTATAGGGTAAAATAAAAATGATTTTGAGTGTACTACCTTGCCAGTTTGGGACAGAATGCTACTATTATTACTACCTGCTTTTCATTTTAATGTTTTCCATCAGATTTTCTGTCAAATAACTTCTGGCACCATGCTTGTGATTATGGCTATAAAGCCACAGACACCTGCATCCATGGGAGGTAGAAGTATTTTGGGGGCAGTTTTCTGGGACAGTGACCACTTTCTAACATGCCTCCATTGCATCTTGCCTTTCTTGTCCACTCCTACAGTTGCCATTGTACTGCATGTCAGACTCTGTTGAGATATCGATAAGCTTTGTGCTATAGATTGAATTGTGTGCCTCCTCCTCCCCCAGGCTATTGACATTCTAATCTCTGTACCTGTGAGTATGATCTTGTTTGGAAACAAGATTTTTCTTTTGTTGTATCACTGAGGCCATTCCAGAGTAAAATGGGTTTGAAACCTAATCACTTCTGAGGTATAAAGACAGAATAACAGAAATATCAAGGAATGCCAAGGAACTTCAAGGAATACCTATGATTGACAAAAGATACCAAAATTAAGAGAGAGGCTATGGAAGTAATTAAAATGGTCCTCATTTGAATTTTTAATGTCTGGAGCTGTGGGGGAAAACATTCTGTTATTCAAAGCCATCTACATGTAGTATTTCTGTATAGCAACACTAACTAACTAAGATAATTTGAAATATGCCAGACTTTTCGTAGATGCTCTTCTGTGGCAGTTACATAATCTCCTGTCAACTTGTGAAGGGGTGGAGTCTAGCCAGTCTATCAGGTTGCAGCTTGATGACCCCATTTGGAGGTGCGAAGGAGATAAATAGGTCATTGGAGGCCAGGTGTATTCTCTGCTTCTCTCCCTGTGAGATACTCCTGGTGACAAGCCACATGGAGCTATGCTGATGGCAACCAGAGCCTTGGAACTGGTGGAGCAGCGTGGAGACCCAAGCCAGTACTAAGATGCTTCCACCACCACTGGATCCACAAGACTTTCCACCCACTGGCCTGTGATCTTCCTGCACTCAGGGTCATTGCATGTGTTGTGTGAGTCGAAGAGGAATTACAGACTAGTATTGGACATATGGGACAATATCAGATTTAATGACTTGATCTGGACTGGGTTGGGATGTTTGCTTAATATACAATTATTATTTGATATAAAACTCTCTCTTACATATATATGAGTGTCCTCAATATATTTCTTCAGTCAACCCCAACTAACACACCTTCTAATCCCAAAACACACACCAACACAAATGCATACACATACTCAAATACATGTACATATATCCTATGTCTGCACAGTAAATGTCAATAATGTCTTTAAGAATTTCAAATTGGAACAAATAATAATTAATAAATGGATGGTAACCTTCCAAATAACACAATAACTTTTCCTAAATCTTTATTTTATATATATGAAATAGCCTATAGTTAGGATATATGTGCTATAACATACATATATATCCTCTAGTATGTTTATATCATATTTTTTAAAAACTCTCTGTCATCAAGTCAATACTTACTCATAGTGACCCCCTGTGGGTTTCCAAGACTGTAAATGTTTATGGGAGTAGAAAGCCCAGTCTTCCCTGAGGAGCTGCTGGTGGGTTCAAACTGCTGACCACGTAGATCACAGCATACATGTGTGTATATGTATATATGTATATGTATATATGTATGTGTATATGTATATAGGTATGTGTGTATATATATCATATATTCCTATAGTCTTGAATACAGTTAACCATTTCCTCTTTGAACTTTCCCCCTTCCCTGGGTACTATAAGAACAAATTCCTGCAGATCTCCTACTACACTGTGACCATTCATTCCAAAGCCACACCTATGCATTCCCATCTCTGTGGTTCAATTTGGAATCCACCTTACATTTCTTTTCACCAATTTATACATTATGGATCAAACAATGGCTTTTCTCTTTGAAAATTCCTAAGACCATTTAATAATTATTTGACCTTCTATTGACTGAATATTTTGTATACCACTTTGGTCAATAATCATATATAGTTTCATAACATTGATTGTAATGTTATTTTGTTTTATTTAATTTTGACACTCTTCTTGAATGAGATAGTGAGAGAGAGAAGGAAATCAATTTCCTATTTGACCTATGGGTCCTTCCATTGTCTGTTACTGTGCACATTACCCTTCTCCTCTTTTGGTCACAGACATCAGCACCTCACAAAATAAAGATTTGTTTCTAAATAGGAAGAAAACCTTGTGGCAGAGAAAATAGTCTGGGAGCAAAGGATTTTAAAAGCTCAGGATTATGGTCTTTTTCAACTTTAAAAATCAAGGATGCTTGTACAAAACATTTATGCTAAACCAAAGGCATGGATGTTCAGGGGGATAAAACTATGGCCTGAATTGCACAGAAGGAAGGAGATTCAGAACAGAGGAAGAGGCATCTGTAGGGAGTAGTAGATGAGGAAGGAAGGACCTCTGCTCCCTTCCTACTTGGATTAAACTACAGCCAATAAACTCTCTCACGATCTTGAGGGAGAACAGTTGAGTGGAAATGATGTTTGAGAACTAGAAGTGTCTAGGCAGAAGAAGAAAGGCCTAAGATAGACCTGAGGAGTCCTGTACACCCCAGGAGTCATAAGGAATAGCTTCAGATACTCTCAATCATAGATGTTTTGAAAGAGTAGTAGTGAAATGCTAGTAGTCCAAGTTTGGGTAAGGATTCTACAAGTGACAGGCAGAGACATTTGACCAGAGACCAGATGGGAATATCTGGGCAGATGCCATGGAACGCAACTACTACTGGCATGCACAGGCCATTAGAAAGAGTCCCATGCTGGTTTTTCTGTGGAAGTTCTTTCCCCAAACATGCTTCACACTGCTGGAATTTGCCTGCAACTCCAGGGACAAGGGTGGAAAGCTTTGAAATGACAATAAATAAATAAATAAAAATTTTAAATCCTGGATTGACTAAATTTCTGTGGAACTAACTAAAATTAAGTTTATTTTACCAAGCAGGATAGAAGCTAATCAGTTATTGAAAAACAGTTTGAGGAAGCTGTAATTGAAAAATAAAAAAAGTTACATGTTTTTGGTATTTGAGCCTCAGGCATGTTACCCACTGCTATGTGTGATTTCCAACTAAAACTGCTATCAATTTTCCTTCTTTTTTTGTGTTTCTCGTCCAAACATTTAGAAGACTTGTAGAAGCATGGCAAAGATAAAGATATATTGAACAACTGAATCATTAGTTAATTTGAAATCTAAAATATGGGATTTCTATGAAGTGGAATTCATTCAATGACAGTGAGTTTGATTTTTGGTTTGGTTATCCTAAGATTAAAACAATAATGGTGTGACATATATTTCACCTAAAAAGTGAGAAAACTACATTTTTAAATGAGAATCTCTCCCTTCTTCCTACAATATATTAATTACTCTGTCCAATTGTCTTAGACTAGTTTGACTAGAGAAAAAAAACCAGTGACACTCATATGTAAAAGAAAGAGTTTTATATGAAGAAGTAATTAAATATTCATAAAACATTCCAGCCTAGTCCACCTCAAGCCCATACATCCAAAACTAGTCCATAAGTCCCTTTTCAGGCTGACCCAGTCACATGAAGTGATGCACAATGCAGGAAGATCACAGGCTGGTAGGTGAAAAATCTTGTGGATCCAATGGCAATAGTTCTGGCATCTTTCTGAGTGACTCATCAATAGGAAGGTGAAGGCAGAAAGAGAGGAGGAAGTCCCTAGGATACCCACAAGGCGGCATCACCAGGCTAGACTCCACACCCACACTTCAAGTTGAAATGAAATTATGTAACCCCCAAACCAATCAACAGATTTCTTTCAGGGTTGTGCCTTGTAATGCCCTCTATTTTCATGGAACGCATAATGTCAACCCTGAAGGAATAAGGGAACCGAACTGCAAAGGATTATTGGAGCACCTGTAAAAGAACATCTATTCAGCTCATGCCCACAGTCATGAAGCAGAATCTCATTAACCAGATATGTTTTCAAGGCTGTGGCCTTTCAGTAGCAGACAGCCAAGTCTTTCTCCTGAGGGGCCTCGGGGTTGGTTGGAACCACCACTTAACCATTTATACCAGGGACACTTGTAAACTTGCTAATAGAAAAATCAACATTAATTAGTTCATATATAAATTAACATTTGAAAATATATAATATATGTACTATATTACATAAACATTTTTATTCTATAAATACATAAACAAACTATGAACTTAATAATAATAATATGTCATAATGCTTCATTCGTTATACAAATTGAACCATGTTAATGTAAGTTGGAAATACTAGGGAAAACTAGTTGTATAGTATATGGTAACTTTCTGTACTCTCTTCACCTTTTTCCCTATTAATGTGAAATAATTCTAAAAGTGAATTCTGTTTAAAACAAACATATACAAGGGCATTGTATAGTATTGCTAATATGGTTCCAGTTCATATATGCATGGATCTTTTCCAAATAAGATGTTTTTAAACAAGTCTCTACAATCAGTGGATTGCTGCAGACAAGTGCTTGCAATAATCCTTAGACTTGTCATGTTAGAGAGTGCCTTCAAAAATACTTTTTATATCATGGAATTAAAAGAGTTTGAGGCCAGAGCTAAGATCGACTTTTTAACAACCCTCAAGTATACATTTTCCCAAATCATTCAAGTTTATAGGAATGCAGCCTTACATAAAATAACCGTTTCTAAGTGGATCAAGTATTTTAAGGAAGATTGGAAATACTTCAAAAATGACCTTCCTCAATATTCATGAAGGCATAAATGAAGATATGAGTGCTATAGCAAATGGTGCCTGGTTCCTAGACAGAGTAGCACCTGAGATCTTTAACAGATAAGCAAACTAACAAAAACCAAACTCAATGCCTTTGAGTCAATGCCAACTCATAGAGACCCTATAGGACAGGGTAAAACTGTTCTGTGAGTTCCGAGACGGTAACTGTTTATGAGAGTAGATTTCAGTCTTTCAGGTTGTCTTAAAGCAAGCAGTCTTCTAAGTGAGGTGTCAGCTAAATTCACACAGAAGGAGCACACCAGCTTGTGTGATCCAGGGGTTATAAAGAATAAAGTCCAAGGCCAACTGAGTGAATTGTATTTGAGTTTAAATTCCAAGCAGCCAGTTTGCAGAAGGCTGTGGATGACATTGAGAGCCCCAGATCCATTTGCAGAGTCTCCATGTGGATTCAGTCTCAAACTGTTTGGCATCATTGACCAGGAGGTGAGTAGTCTGGTCCTCAGACAGAGTGCATTGGGAAGTGGAGTAGTGCAGATAGAGTTAGGTTAAAATGTAACATCTTACCGTTTGTTTTCCCCTTTGACCCATTTTTTATTTCGTCTAGTTTTTATTATTCCTACTTTCTGTTGCATTGAGTTTTTTCTGTGTTTTATTTTGTTGTAACTGGTGGGGACTTTTGTATGATTTTCTGTATATGAAATCCAAGGTAGGTAAATCTATAGAGATAATAACTAGATTAATAGCTCCATAGAGTTTTTTTAGGGAAGCCCCGGAGGAAATGTGGTGCTAAGAATAATGAATACAAGTATGAATACAATTATTTAAATGGATTATTGTGATCATTTATCACTTTTTAATATATTTAAACCATTGAATTGTATCATACACAAATTATATGTCAATAAAGTGGTTAAACTAAAAAAAGGAGCCTAAAGAGAGAAGACCCTCAGCCTTGATGAAGAAACTGACTGAAGTGTAAAATCTGGTGGAAGATTGTAGCATCACCATCGACTGTGATAGTTCCTAAAGTTAGGATTTCACATAGTTCATCATTTTCAACTTTAAGGGTACACCTTGACTTCAGCAAACTTTTGCTAGAATATAGAGTCTAGATCAGTGGTTCTCAACCTTCCTAATGCTGCAACCCTTTAATGCAGTTCATCATGTGTGGTGACCCCCAACCATAACATTATTTTCATTGTTACTTCATAACTCCAATTTTGCTACTGTTATGAATCGGGTGACCCCTGTGAAAGGGTTATTCAAACTCCAAAGGGGTCACGACCCACAGGTTGAGAATTGCTGGTCTAGATGGTTGCCAAAAGTGTTGTTCAGAGATCCGTTAGTTCAAAAAGTTGATCTTTCCATCAGTTTTTAAAATAAGATCAAAGTTAATAAAGACTTCGTGGCATGAATTGAAACTGGGGATGAGTCTTGTAGCTTCCAAGAGGATCTGCTGGGCCAGTTAAATTCAAAGCAGAGAAGCAAGTTCAGAAGGGTATAACGACTATTTTGGAGGATTCCAAAGGATTTATCCTGATAGATTTTTCTCAAAGGACACAGGAGGGTTAAGTTTAAAAAAAAATTGAAAATGCATGGGTGATAAAAAACAGAAACAAAATCAGGAAATTTACACCAAGGAAGTTTTTTCCATTACGACGATGCATCTACTCTTCCTTCAAGGGTATCAAGAACTGTCCTATGCGAATGTCATTAGGAAATATTACCCTATTCACCCTATAGCCTTCATCTTGCCCCTTCAGACTTCTTTTTGTTCCTTAAACTCAAAGAACATTCAAGAAGAACATAATTTGAATCACTACAGGATAGGATGCTCAAACTGTCATTTTTGATGTGGTGTAAATCGAGTGCAGAATTCTTTGGCAGTGCTCTGGAACATAGGATCCCCAACCTATTTAGCCTACTGCACCACTTTTCACGGAAAAAAAATTCAACCTCTCGCTGGCATTAAAATTGTTTAGTGCTATAGTCCACACTATAGAATAAAATGTAAGTATCTGTATTGCAACCCCACTAGATTTTTTAGGCACCCCCCCAAGGCCAGTATCACCCATGTTGGGAAACACTGGGTTAGAGAGATGGAAACACTGCCTTTAGAAATGTATAGACCAAGATGGAGAATATGTTGAGAAACTATCGCTTCATATTTTGAAAGTTTTTGTTTAATGAAAGTTTCTGTAATTTCTTAGCAGTAATTTTAAATTTAGATGTGTGTGTGTGTGTATAACAGAATTATAGTCTCTCAACATACTCCTCATGAAAGGGCTTCTCCAATCAAAATTTATTTTGAAGAAGTGCACACATAACTCTTCTCTCTTCTTATAAATTCCTAATTCATTAGTGTATTCTAGGCCTGAGTGGTCCTGCAGGAAAGCTGCTTTCATATTTCTTTAAACAAGTATCACCTCCCTGGCCTCATCAGCATACCTGGTAATATCACACAACCCAAATTTTGGGAAATACAATTCTAGATTTTTCCAACAAAGAAAACCCCAATCTATTTTTTTTATTTTAACTGTTTCATGAAGAAGGCATTTACAGAACAATCTTCTCTCAATATAAGTTGAATTAGCAATGTATCCTTCAAGTAGAAATGACATGATTTCTGGTGAGATAGTTCAATAATGCTAAAACAATAAAAATCCACTTCTGTTGGGTGGAGTTCAACTAATAGTGACTATCTTAGACTGGGCCCTCTAGAGAAGCAAAATCAGTGAAGCTTATATATGTATGCCTACAGAGAGATTTCTCTCAAGGAAAAGGCTCACAAGGTTGTGTATGCTTGTAAGTTCCAAGTTCGTGGATCATATGTCAGGCTGGAGACTTCTTCTGACTGACATAGCTGCAATGGCTGGCCAAGCCAATATCTATAGGTCAGATGGTAGACTTTTGCTGCAGAGGAAAACAATACAAGTTCAACAGACAAGATGGCAAGCTGCTAAGGATAAGGAATAAGGCAGGTCACTGACTCAAGTCCAAAAAAGTGGAAGTCAGATTATGAGCCAAATGCAGACTCCAGACCCAGCAAAATACAAGGGGCTATTGTCATTAGAAGTAGACCCATCTCTGAAGACACTCACTTTCAATTGATTGGCTGCTCATAGTAGACTTCATCATGGAGTGATTACATTATATTAGATCTCAACTTTGGGGGATACCTACATCATAAGTACCTAACTACTGAGAATTGTGGCCTAGCCAAGTGGACACACAATCTTAAGCCTCGCTCCAGAAAAAAAAAAAAAAAACCTAAAAAAAAACTTCTCTGCCATAGAGTCAGTTCTGATTCATAGCGACCATATAGGACAGGGTAGAACTAACTCTGTTGGTTTCTGAGACTGTAACTGTTAGGAAGCCTAATCTTACTACTGCAGAACAGCTGATGGTTTTGGATTGCTGACCTTGTGGTTAGCAACCCAATGAATAACCACTACAACACTAGGGCTCCTTAACCCTCACAGTGACCATGTAATATGGAATAGAATAGTCCCATAGGATTTCCTACTGCAATCTTTATGCGAGTAAGTTGCCACATCTTTCTCATATAGAGCACCTGGTGAGTTAAAACCACTGATTTTTAAATTAGCAGACTAGCACTTAACACTGCTCTACCAGGACTTCTTAAGGAAACCTCAAATAAACCCAATTCTAAATGAATAATGAGGTGTCATAGTAAGAATACATAATGGTATTCTTGGATAATACTTGTTTTGTAGGCAGGAGTACTATACGAAAACATTTATAGTTCTGGCCATGTACAGGTTAGTTAGTCATCAAATTCGAGATTTTATTCATATGTACAAAGTACATTTTATATCTGCTTCAGAGAATATGGCACAATATATGGACACAGAGAAAAGAGCTGGCTGTTTAATGGCAGATATAAAAATGTCCAATACCACAAGGATTTAATAAAGCAAAATTGTCCAAGACTATTTCTTCATTGAAAGTAAATGCATCGGCCCCCAATAAAATTATTTTTTTAAAAAGAAAGTAAATGCTTCCTAGTGAATCCTCACTACAAGACTTAGTATCTTAGTGTTGATTCAGTAATAGTTGACGCCAATAACATTATCTTTAGAATGGAATCAGCTATTTCATTATTGAAATATGTTATTCTCAACCAGAAATGGCTTAAAATGGGTGTGTGGGGAAGGATGTGCCTCAGTTTCCTAGTGCTGCTGTGTCAGAAATAGCACAAGTGGACAGAATTATATTTTCTCACAGTTAAAGAGGCTAAAAGTCTGAATCAAGGGGGCGGCTTTAGGGGAGGGACCATTCTCTGTCATCTTCAGATAATGTCTTCTTCCCCTAGTTGTGTCTGTATATATGCAGGTTAGAATTCCAACACATATATCAAAAAGACAAAATGTATACACCCTTCTCTCAAAGATGTATGCTTTAATATCCTGGAGGTATGTTTATTTGAAAATAAATTCTCAATATTATAATTACAGATTTTATTTTATGACCATAACTAGTTCACTTTGAAGATGTAGATTCGTTCACACAGTGTGGGAATATAGGTTTCTCAAATGGAGCCATGAGTTAGAAAAGGTGGGGAACATAAGGAGTATGTCGTATAGAGACAGATTTAATACAGACTGTCTATTTTCTTTTCCTCACCGTCCACGCCACACATTGAGTGTCTTGAGTTCGTAAGCCCCAAAGGCCCCTGGAGTCTCTGCTCCCCTGGTCAGAGTATGCATGGGTGGGCTATGGAAGTTCCAGGATGCAACATTCCAAAAGCCCATGTTCTGACTCAAGTTTTCTCTTGAGGAGCATCTGGTGCTGATTCTCAGAATCCCTGGCTTCAGCATCTAGGATCACCTGTCCTGCATTTTTTACTTTCTTCAAAGTTACAGCACCAAGACCAAATTCATTATTATTGCCTAGAAGAGTTGTATTGCAACAGTATCTTTCGCAGTAACTGTTCAACTCAAAATCTCAACCTTCGTGCATGGCCTGTTAGCTGATTTTGTCTTTCTGGCCACTGGTGCTAGGCTCTCACTCACTGCCAGAAAGACAATTGTGACTCCTGGGGACCCTACAGGATAGCTAGGTAGAACTGCCCTGGGGGTTTCCAAGACAGTAATCTTTACAAGAGTAGCAAGCCTTCTCTTTCTCCCATTGAGTGGTTGGTGGTTTCAAACTGCTGGGCTTGCGGTTAGCAGTCCAGTGCATGCTACCTGAATGAATCAGTTTCTTTCTTCAATGAATTTAGAATTGAGGCTCATAGGTATTAGTGAACGATCAAAGAAAGCCATATAATAGAGAGAGAGAAAACAGATACAGGAATGCCATTGTTGTTAGGTGCCATGATGCCATTTCAAACTATTGAGACCCTACCATAAAAGGAAACACTGCCTTGTCCTGCACAAATATGGATCTCTTCCACTTGGTTGGCCAGAAAGCTGACTTTCAAATTTCTTGGCACAGACAAGCAAGCACTTCCAGTGTTGCACCCATTTGTTGAATCAACTCAATTGGTTTGCTGTCAATCCCTGGGATCTTCTTTTACACCAATTACTTTAGTTAAGCTTGCATTTAACTTTCTTTCTTTTCTTTTTTTTAAAATTTCTTTTTTCATATACTACATCTTGTAACCATTGCACATCCTCCAATTTTATTTGACTCGGTGAATCTTTTTATTTCTTCCATCTTTTTTTTAATGCTTCCTCAACATTTTCCCCAGAGAATTCTTCAATATCGCAACTCAAGGCTTGAATTTCTTCTTCTGTTCTTTACATTTGAGAAATAACAAGTGTGTTCTCCCTTGTTGGTTTTGTAACTCCAGGTTTTTGATGATTACATTTTACTTTGTCTTCTTGAGCACCCTTTGAAATGTCCTGTGGAGCTGTTTTACTTCATTTTCCCCACTCACGTTAGCTACTCTGTGTTCAAAAGCAAGTTGCAGAGTCTCTTCTGACATCTACTTTGGTCTTTTCTTCCTTTTTTGTATTTTAAATGACCTTTGACTTTTTCTTTCTTTCCATGTATGATTTCCTTGATGTCATCCCCCAATTCATCTGGTCATTAGTGTTCAATGTACCAAATCTGTCCTTGAATTGAATTCTAAATTCAGGCAGGATGTACTCAGCTTTGGCTCTCATGGATTTGTCTTAATTTTCCCCAGCTTCAACTTGAATTTGCATATAAACATTTGATTGGTTTGTAGTCTGCTCCTATCCTTGTTCGGACTGATGATAGTGAGCTTTTCCTTTGTCCCCTTCCACAAAAGCAGTGGGCTTGAGGCTTGTGTATTCCATTCAGTAGGGTCCACATGTATTGTCACTGCTCATATTGTTGGAAAAGGTATTTCCAATGAATAGGTCATTGATCTTGCAAAAGTCTATAATGTGATATCACATGTCATTTTTTTCACCAAGGATAATTTCCAACTACTGAGCCTTCTTTGCTTCCAATTTTCACATGGCAATCACCAATAGTTATTGATGAATCTTGATTACATATTTGATCAATTTCAGACTGCAAAAATTGTTAAAAATTGTCAATCTCTTTGTCTTTGATGTGAGTTACTGGCACATACATTTGGATAAAGTCATATTAACTGATCTTCCTTGTAATGCTATGGATATTATCCGATTACTGACAGTCTTGCACTTCAGGAGAGGTCTTCAAATGTTCTTTGTCACAGTGAATGTTATGCTGTTATTCTTTATTTGTCAACCCTAGCATAGTAGACCGTATGATTGTGTGATTTAAAATGATCAATTCCAGTCAATTTTCACTGACAATTTCAGGTACATGTTGAACTTCTAACTGAAAGGTTGGCCGTTCAAATCTACCATTCTCTCTGACCGAGAAAGATGAGGCTATCTGCTCCCATAAAATTTACCATTTCAGAAAACTTACACAGTGTCACTTTGAGTCAGAACTGACTCAATGGCAGTGATGGATTAATGCCTAGGATACAAGTGTTCAAACATTCCTTTTCATTTTTTGACATGCAATTTTCCAAGATCCAAGTATCCATTAATTGTGTGGATCGTTATTAATTAGTATTATTAATGGGCATTTGCAGGTGTTTCTTCTAATTTTGAGTGGTGTCTTATCAGCAATTTAAGATCCTAAAAGCTTTATTGTATCTATACCATTAAATCCAACTCTACTTTGAAGAGACAGCTCATCCTCAGTCGTATCAACCTGAGGAGCTTATATTCTCTAACTGTACCAGAAAATATTTTGCTGGTATACATAAGGTGTTCACTGACAATATTTTAATGAAATAGGTTACCTGGTCTTCTCCGTCTGTTAGTCTGAAGCTCAACTTAAGCCTGTCTATGATGGGTGAGCATGCTGGCATTTGAAATACCACTGGCATAGCTTCCAGCATCACATCAACACACAATCTGTACAGAGATCAGGAAGTAGTCCTTTGAACAGAACAAGGGATTCTTGCATAGTTTAAACATTGGGAAAGGTGTGTGTCAGAGTTGTGTCCATTCACCATTTGTATTCAACCTGCAGTGTCAGGATTGAGGAACATTTGCTATCAATCTGCAGTGTGCAGATGACACGACCTTGCTTACAGAAATAGTAGAGTATTTGAAGTATTAACTACTGAAGATTATAGACTACAGCCTTCAGTGTGGATTACATATCAACATAAGAAATCCTCACAAATAGGCCAATAAGCAACCTCAAGGTAAGTGTAGGATATACTGGCATTGTCAAGGATTTAATTTTATGTGGGTCCACAATCAACACCTATGGAAATAGCAGTCAAGATATCAAGTGGCATATTGCATTGGACAAGTCTCCTATACAGTGTTACAAAGTTAAATTGTTACAAAGTTAAATTGTGTTACAAAGTTAAATTGTTATTTTGAGGACTAAAGTGCTCCTAACCCAAGCAATAGTGTTTTCAATCATTTAATTTATGTGTGAAAGATGGACAATGATTAAGGAAGACTAAAGAAGAATTGATACCTTTGAATTATGGTGTTGCAAGGGATATTTATTATACCATAGACTGTCAAATGAATGAACAAGTTTATCCTGGAAGAAGTACAGCCAGAATGTTCCTTAGAAGTGAGAGGGGAGAGAGTCCCTGGAGAAGGGCATCATGTTTGGTCAAGTAGTAAAAAAACAGCAGAAGACCCTCAATGAGATGGACAGTGTCTGCAAGAACGGGCTCAAACCCAGCAACAATTTTGTGGATGGCATTGTTTCTTCCTGTTGTTCATAGGGCATCTATAAGTTGGAACTGACTTGACAATATTTATCAACAGCAATTCTAATCAACACTTTTAAGTTGAAAGTTCTAATCATTCTACTTTGGGGTCTTAAAACTGTACAAACTTAGTAGCAACTCTAAAGAAACATAGCTCAGCTCAACCTCAGACATATAATTCTTCAAGGATCTGATATGAAAGCATTAATGTTATTAATAATTTTGAAAGTTATTACTGAAGTCCCAAAGCTGTTCCCGAACAAAGGAATGAGTGGGGAGAGTAGAGACAGGATGAGAAAGTCTTTGAAATTGTTTTACATTAAAATCATTTTAATAGAGTTAGTTAAACTGCAAAAGCAGCTCCAAGGCCTGGACCAGTGAGATTTGGTGGCAGGAACACGGGAAGCAAATTAGAAGGTCTGGAATCCCACCCAGTTTTTATCATCAACTTGTAGGCAGTAAGTATACGTATGCTCCTTTCAAGTTTTATCGTCTGCAAGGCAAGAAGGCAGACACTTGACATCAACCACCTGTATGCTCCACAAGGTCTGAAGAGCAACTTGCTCCTCTTACAGTTCATAGTAGATTATGAGGGAATGCCCTTCTGCTTGTAATTCTGTAATAGTTTATATCTGATGGGACTGATTAGTGAAATGAGTTGACCTGGATGATTTCTAGTAAGTTGTGCCACTGCTCTACCCTCAAATGCTTCAACTTCTTCTATGGCCAGTGCCCAAGCACTATGCACTCTATCTTCTCTGTGGTCTGATAAATGGTTTTAGACTGATCTTCTTTCTTCCTCCTTGAAAGATGAATCACCATTCATTATTATGGCTACTTTCTGGAGGGAGCTAAACAAATGTGAGTGTGAAAGTGGGTAAATATTTTCAGGTGTTTCTTTTCCCAAGAAGTAAACAATGGTATTTCTGAGCAATACCAGATAAATATATTCCACACTCGAGTTTACATTCTTGGTTAAAAAAGGACAAACTAGTGTATCTCCTCTTTCTTTTTTACTTTGTAAGTTTCAGTAATGCTGCATGGGATTTGTGAATAAGGAATCCACAAATAAGATTCAGAGACTAAAAACAGAGAGGAGATGGAATGTTGCATTGACTGAGATGAAGAAAACTATGTATGAATTATTGAATGTAAAAATGATTATCTGTTCTGTAAACCTTTACAATAAAGAGTTAAAATGAAATAAATGGAATCATACAACAACAACAACAACAACAAAATAGCCCATTTAAATTTTGTATGAGTGCATGTGAGTGTGCAGAGTCTACAACTCTAATCAGATTTTCAACGGAATCCACGTGCCAAGGAAAACTTAAGAACAACTAGGAAGGAGAGAGGAGCCCTGATGGCATAATGATTGCTTGCTGGTCTGCTAACCACAAGGTCAGCAGTTCAGGAATCACCAACTGCTCCACAGGAGAAAGACAAGACGCTCTACACCCATAAAGACATATGGTCTTGGAAGCATTCAGGGGCAGTTCTACCCTGTCCTATAGTGTTCTATATACCCTGTGAGTTGGGATAGACACAATAGCACTGAGACTTTTTTCTAGTTTGTCTTTTTATTTTTAATGTAGGAGAATGTTCCATTGTTAGAGTCAATATCAATTATTGCTATCATTTTAGGGAAAAAGCTTGGAGAACCAAAGTAATTGCAGGAGTAACATCATTAACAATTTAAAGCATTTAATTTTAAATATAATAAAAATTATCTTCATCAAACTCATTCATCAGATTAAGCAATGTTCTTCATTTCATTTCCAAAATACATTCATAGAAGTTTCGAGGTTTGACCCTAGCACTTCCTTTCACTGTTAGCACTGCCACCACTCCATCCCCACTGAGTTGATGCTTACCAAGAGAGTGTGGTCACAGCCCATTCTGTTCATGCAGCAGTATTATATTTATGTGATTTAGCTAAAACCCTCAAATACCAACTAAATATGAGCATGAAAAGAAAATTTGCAAAGTTTAGTTCTTTGTAGATTTTTAATTAAGGCAATTAAAATTTTTATATGAAAAAGCTGTTGAATTAGGTGTGGGTAAGACAATTGCAGAAAAATAAGTAAACCACAAAATAGATTCAGTACTCTGAGTGTGCCACAAATATCTTTTAGTTTCTGCTTCAGTGAAGATTACAGATACATTAGGAACATGGCTTATATAAGCAGAGTGATGCTCAAGCATAAACCTTAGCCCTTTGTTAAACAATTAGGAAATTAATTCAAATTAATTTTTGCATGACTTATTTTTATGATTCTTAGCTTGAACCAACATTTTATATTAGTCATAAAACTATCAGTCCCCTTTGAATTTAGTGTAATTATATTAGGATCTCTGATAGGGGAAATAAATGCACTCATAGTTTCCAAGGATGTCAGTATTGGTGTATTTTTATTGATACTAAAAAAGAAAGCAAATCAATATTTTCAGTTCAACAGATGACTGCATAATCAGGAACAATATGTTATTTATAAACAATTTAGGGTTTTTTTAAAAATCATTTTACTGGGGGCTCGTAGAATTCTTATCACAATCCATACATACAACGATTGTGTCAAGCACATATGTACATTTGTTGCCATCATCATTCTCAAAACATTTGCCTTCTACTTGAGCCCTTAATATCAACTCCTCATTTTCCCCCCTCCCTCCCCCCTCCCCCCTCATTCATGAACCCTTCATAATTCATAAATTATTATTATTTTGTCATACGTTACACCATCCGAAATCCCCCCCCTCTTCCCTGCTGTCCATCCCCCAGGGAGGAGACTATACATGGATTCTTGTAATCAGTTCCCCCTTTCCACCCCACTTTCCCTCCACCCTCCAGGTATCGCCACTCTCACCACTGGTCCTGAAGGGATCATCTGTCCTGGATTCCCTGTGTTTCCAGTTGCTATCTGTACCAAAGTACATCCTCTGGTCTAGCCGGATTTGTAAGGTAGAATTGGAATCATGATAGTGCGGGGAGAGGAAGCATTTAAGAACTAGAGGAAAGTTATACGTTTCATCGTTGCTACCCTGCACCCTGACTGGCTCATCTCCTCCCCACAACCCTTCAGTAAGGGGGTGTCAATTTAGGTTTTTAATGTTAGTTTGACTCCTCCAGGAAGTTGTTGCTAAGGTGAGATCAGATGTTCAGGGGATTTAATGAGGGGCATTGTGTTATGGAGGAAAGGGGAAAGCAACAGGTAGGGAAAGCTTTATGACAAGATGCAGGTTTGGCCACTGTGACAGGAGAGGAGAAAGGAAGAATAATGGAATAGTAAAAGCCTCCAAAGGCCAGGCTGACTAGAGAAACAAATCCAGTGACACTCATATATATTTAAGAAAAAGCTTTATATCAGGAAGTAATGATATATCAAGAAAACATCCCATCCCAGTACAACTCAAGTCCAGAAGTCTGATCCTAGTCCGTAAGTGTCTCTTCAGACTCACACAGTGACAAGCAATGATGTAGAATGTAGGCATATCACAGCCTGGTGTGTGCACAGTCGTGTGGATCCAAAGCCGGTGCAAATGTGTCAGGACTCCAGTAGCTCTCCGGGTGGCCAGAAAGCAAGAAGGTCAAGGCAGAGAGAGAGAGAGAGAGAGAGAGAGAGAGAGAGAGAAAGAGACTGTCCTCCCAAGAGCTATATCTGTTGGTCACACCTCCAAGGGAGGTCATCAGACTGTGATCTGATTGACAGGCTAAGCCCCACCCATATCTTCTTACAGATGCCATATTAGCACAAAATCACCCCCAAACTATCACACAATGCAATTCTGAGAAAGTCTTGACCACATAAATAGGGAGCCTCAGAGTAAAACTTGCCCACAAAAGATGCTCATTGTAAGACCAAAATGCTCTAGCTATAATACTCTTACCCCTCAATCCTTTCTATGCTCAGTGTTTGTAGACTGTGAATGTCACAGAGGATCTCAAAGGTACAATGGTTGGAGCATGTAGGATAATATATTTGACCGCATGACCATTACTATTTTTTCTGTTACAGAGGCTTTCATTGGAAATAAACATCCCTCTCTAGGTGGACTTGAACCAGTAAATTGCAGAAAAGATGGAGAATCCAGTCATTTCTAGGCATTTGTTTCAGGAACTCTTTTTTTAAAGGATTTCTTTTTTTATTTAATCATTTTATTGGGGACTCATACAGCTCTTATCAAAATCCACCCATCCATTGTGTCAAGCACATTTGTTGCCATTATCAGTTTCAAAGCATTTTCTTTCTACTTGAGCCCTTGTATCAGCTCCTAATTTTTCCCCTCCCTGCCTGACCCTCCCTCCTTCCTGAACTCTTGATAATGTAGAAATTATTTTTTGTAATGTCTTACGCTGACCAATGTCTCCCTTCACCCACTTTTTTTGTTGTCCATCCCCCTGGGATGGGGTTATATGTAGATCATAATGATCAGTTCCCCTTTTCTCCCCCTACCTCTCCCTCCCCCTCCTGGTATGGCTACTCTCAATACTGGTACTGAGGGTTTTATCTGTCCTGGATTCCCTTGCTTCTAGCTCTTATCTGTACCTGTGTACATGATCTGGTCTAGCCAGATTTGTAAGGTAGAATCAGGGTCATGATAATAGTGGGGAAGGAAGCATTAAA
>NW_022103916.1:9511909-9551160 GCF_000313985.2 Echinops telfairi | reverse complement strand
TAGGCTGGTGTGCTTCTTCCATGTGGGCTTTGTTGCTTCTGAGCTTGATGGCCGCTTGATTACCTTCAAGCCTTTAAGACCCCAGACGCTATACTTATTTCACATCTAGCAATTTCATATTTAGCAAGCTTTTACTAAGATTCTATTATAGATACAGCAGGCACTGTTATAGAGATCTACAGTAGCATACTACACAGACAATAAATAGTTCATGGAGCTTACACTCTAGTAGGGAAGACAGACAGTAGCAACAAACAAAAAAAAATCAATGGACAAGATAACATAAAGCCTGTGAACCAAATAAAATAGTGTATTATGTTAGAAAGTGACTGGGAAGAGGTGATAGAGGATTCTAGAGACCTAACTCTCTGAGGAGGGTGCATCTAAGATGAAATTAAATTGGATTAGCTGGGTGATATTTTGAGGCAGAGGAAATTAAAAAAGGCAAAATAATAATGCAAAGGAGAGTTTAGCATATTGGTTGAAGAGAAAGAAAGCCATTTGTAGGACTAGGATCCAGCTTAGTTAGGGTTTATGGGTCATGGGAAGGAGTCTAGAATCTATTTTCAAGTGTAATGAGCAGCTTGAAATGTTCTAAGTAAGACAGTGTGGAAGTTACATAATCTCATGTCAACTTGAGGGTATTAAAAGCAAGGGGGTGGGGGATAGCCTGTCAATCAGGTCACAACTTGATTGGAGGGACACTGAAATATGGCTCTCCAAATCCAGCCTCTTTCTCTTTTTCTCTCTGGTGGCAGGCCACACACACTGTCTCTCTCTGCCTTCACCTTCCTATTGACAAGACACTGGGTAACTTGATGAGACCTCCCAAAGCCCCTCTCTCTGCTTTACCTTCCTGGTGGGGAGTCACACTTGGAGACCATAGGAGCCAGGTGGAGACCCATGCCAGTGTTGAGATGCTTCCACCACCATTGGATCCACAAGACTTTGCACCCACCAGCCTGTGATATTCCTGCATTTTGCATCATTGCATGTAACTGTGTGAGTTTGAAGAGGAATTTATGGACTAGTAATAGACTTATGGACTTGATCTGGATGGGTTGGGTTGTTTTCTCAATATACAATTGCTCTTTAATATAAAGTTCTCTCTTACATATATACTCTGGATTTGTTTATCTAGTCAACACAGTCTAACACAGGCAGTGACATGACTGGATTTACATTGTAATATTAGTGATCCCACTGTGTCCTGCTAGCACAATGGTTAAGAGCTAGGCTTCCAATCAGTAGGTCCGTGGTTGAATCCCACTAATAGTTCCATGGGATAAAGATATAACAGTTTACTTCTGTGAAGATGACAGATCACAAACCCTGTTGTACTCTCTAATAGGGTTGGTATGAATCAATACCAGAATTTCTATACGGAAGGAGCTTGAATGTGGTATGATGTTTAAAAGCAGTATTTTATTTAACCTAGGGTAAGGAGGATATTTTAGAAATCAAGATGGGAGATGTAATAACACTTTGTATAAAACCAAGAAAATGTCCATTATGCATGCCAAAATATATAGGGGTAAGGAACCAATGGAGATTGTGAGGTGATTAAAGTATCTTCAATTCAGCAGGCGCTCATTCCCTGGCACCGCTAGAAAGTTTCTTTTAAATTACCATGACTGCTGAGAACAAATATGAAGGATGCTTGAAAGCTAGTTATGAGGCTTGTTGCAATGATACAGGTGAGCGATGATAGTGTTTTGGAATAAGCAGGTAGCAATGGGAATGTAGCAAAATGGATTTATCTTTGCTATCCCATGGGGACATAACAGAAAGTCACTGTTTCTGTGGCATCTTGAGTATTGCAGGAGATTCCCTCAAGCTGTGCTCTTTTCCCTATTTGGGAGATAGTGGGGGACAGAATTCAGACTTTTCTCAGAGAGTGCTCTGCTCTGATCATCTGCAACTGGTTTTTGTTGTTTTAAAATCATTTCTGTATGTCCAACTCTTGGATTTAGTGTGCTTTTCTCCCCCAAGAATAGCCTATATTTGAGGTACTTCTTAAGAAGATTTCCCTCTAGCTTTATAAGTGCTTTGCTCAGTTACATAGACAGCTTCTAAAGTCTGGGAGTTTACATCTCTCCCACCGCAACCCCACTGCCTGGTCAGCCCTTGGTCAATGAGTGACAGTTACAAGAGTCTGAAACCCAACTGCCTTGTCCTGAATAGGGACAACTCTGAGATGTACCTTACCCTCCCAAATTCCCTTGTAAGATCAAGTTGAAGCTACCCTCAATAGATACTTGCTTGACCTTAGAACAGGCACATTTTCATTTGGCCTCTGCTCCTTCACTGTCCTAATTCATCACTGTCTTATTATGGTAGCATTAGGATAAGTCAAAACTGCCCCTGTGAGTTTCCAAGACTGGAACTCATTCTGGGAGTAGAAAGCCCTATTGTTATCCCGAGGAGTGGCTGGTGGTTTCAAACTGCTGATCTTGAGGATCATAGCTACTATGCTGCCAATGCTCCTCACTGTATTTACCTAGGTTAAAAGCATTTTAAATCCATTTTAAACCCACACCTTAGATAATGTTCTGGAAGCCTGACCAAGGGGGCTCAGAGCCTCTCCTGCCCAGTCTGGCCTGTGATACCTCCAGGGCTGTCCCTTTGAAATTCCATTGCAATCTTTTATCTCCTGTGTTCATTTAAAAATTACCCTGGTGGTGCAAGCAGCTAAAGTCCTTGCTGGCTAACCAAAGGTTTGAAAGGTATAGTCTCCCCAGGGGCTCCTTAGAAGAAACACCTGCCAAATTACTTCCAAAAAAAACCATCTGTTGAAAACCCTATGGAGCACAGCTCTACTCAGACACACCTGGGATTGACACGAGTCAGAATCAACTCGATAACAACTGGACTGAAATGGATAGATTGCAACCACAACCCCTCTCTCACTTTGTCTTCCTGTGATGATTGAGTGTTGCTATGATGCCACTGGTATCTCAAATAACAACAGGGTTACTTAAGGTGGACAGGTTTTAGCTTCAAGATTGAGGGAACATACCTGACTATCAATTTCCAAAAATTAGCCAATGAAAACCTTGTGGATCACAGTAGAATACTGTCTGATATAGTTTTAGAAGATAAGCCCCCTAGACTAGATGGAACTACAAAATAATGCAATAAAGGACTACAATATACCAATGATCATGAAAATGAACAATATTTTATTCTAACATAGATAATGTTACCATGAGTTAAATTCAGCTTGATGCCAACAACAGGTTTATCAAACTTTGCCATTACTTGTCTAGAAAGCATAAAAATAGACATCCTAGGAATTAGTGAGCTGAAATGGACTGATACTGGCTTTTTTGAATCAGAAAACCACAGATTTCCTATGCTGGAAATGACACAGTCAAGAGGAATGGCATTGCATACATAGCCAGAAAGGACACGTAAGATCTATTCTGAAGTACAATGCTGTCTGCTATACATCTTCAAGGAAATACAGGCAATACAATCATTATCCAAATTTATGCATCAGCCATGAAAGGCTTATAGCAACCTGAGATGCAGAAAACACAACTTTGCTGAATGAGGAGAACTTGTGTCACTTGCTTATGAAGATCAATGATTGCAGCCTTCAGTATGGATTACAACTCAATGTAAAGAAGACCAAAATCCTAACAGCTGGACCAACAGGTAACATGATAAATGGAGAAAAGTTTGAAGTTGTCGAGAATTTTCTTGGTTAGCAATAATCAAGAATATTTAAAGTACCATGAACAGATTAAAGAACAAAACACTCTTTCTTGGAAGAACAGTGAGTACTCCTTAGTGGCAAGGATGGCAAACTTCTTTCACATATTTTGGACATGTTGTCAGGAGAGGCAAGACCCTTGAGCAGGGAACCATTATTGGTAAAGTATAGAAGCAACAAAAGAGAAAATGTCCTCAACAAGATGTATTGACAGAGTTGTTGCAACAATGGGTTTGTGGCAGTTACATAATCTCCTGTCAACTTGCAAAGGGGTGGAGTCTAGCCTGTCAATCAGGTCCGAGCTTGATGACCTCATTTAGAGACACAAAGGAGATAAATAGCTCACTAGAGGCCAGATACACTCTCTGCTTGCTCTTCCTGCTGACAAGACACATGGAGCTACGCTGATGGAACCAGAACCCTGGAGCTGCAAGAGCCATATGGAGAGCTACACCAGTGCTGGGATGGTTC
Organism: Echinops telfairi; assembly: GCF_000313985.2. NCBI lineage: Eukaryota > Metazoa > Chordata > Mammalia > Afrosoricida > Tenrecidae > Echinops > Echinops telfairi. The sequence continues at coordinate 9,546,971 of NW_022103916.1, read as the reverse complement.
CACTGCCCCTGGATCCACAAGACTTTCCACGCACTGGCCTGTGATCTTCCTGTGTTTTGTGTCATTGTATGAGCCTGAAGAGGAATTTATAGAGTGGTATCGACATGTGGGCTAATATCGGACTTATGGCCTTGAACTGGACAGGGATATTTTCTTAATATGTAACTACTCTTTTATATAAAGCTCTCTCATACACTTTTGAGCCTCCCTGGATTTGTGCCTCTAGTCTACCCAGACTCACACAGGGTTCAAGAATAGAAATCATTGTGAGGATGGTGCAGGACCAGGCACTGTTTCATTCTATTGTGCGTAGGATCACTATGGGACAGAGCTAACCCTATGGCACCTAACAAGAATGACAGCCATTACTTTGCATGTTTTGTTTTGAAAGAGTTGCCTAATCTCTTAGTCAGTTTCCTTATCTACAATGATAACAATATTTAATTTAAATGTTTTTGATATAAAACTATTATCATAATGCTAAGAATAAGATGTAAGTAGTTAGTAGTTTATATGAGGAGCCTTTTTAGTACAGTGACTACGTACTTAGCTCTAACCAAAAGATTTATGGTTCTAATGTAACCTCCATTGAAGAAAGATGTGGCCGCCTGCCTCTATAAAGATTTACTGGTGGTAAACATGTACTGATTGTAAACATATACAATCATTGTGGAGAGAGATGTAGTGCTTAACTTGAAATAGAAATACAATACTATACAAAAATACCTCTGTTGGGCATATGACCCAAAGGAATAAGAGGCAGACCATGAACAGATGTATGCTCTCCTCTGTTCATTGCAGCACAGTTCACAATAGCAAGAAGCTGGAAACAGCCTAAATTCCTATCAAAAGAAAAGTGGTTTAAGAAACTCTGATACATACGCACAATGGAATACTGTGCATCCCGAAGAAACAGTGATGAAACCCTGAAACACCTCATGACCTGGATGAACCTGAAATTAGTCTATCACAAAAGGATAAATACTGTGTGAGTCCACTACTGCAAGGATAAAAATTAAAAACCAAGACAAAGGCAGGCTTCTGTTCTCAAGTCATGTAGTCTTCTAACATGGTCCCCCAAACAATGAGGTAGTGTGCCTGTCGAGTCATTTGCCATGCCCTTATTTTTAAAATCTTTAGTCACTTTAAGAGAGGTGACCTGACTCCAGACAGTCTGTTCCTCATGTGGTAGGAAGAGGGAGAAATCAATCCGTTCCTGCCATGCAGCAGAGTTCTGCAGTCATCCCAAATCAACGGGAGCAATTAGTGAACCTTTCTGGGAACTTGAAGCAAGAGGAGTCTAGGATATGACTGGATCAGACAACTCACCATTGGGAAAAACACTTAACGTACTTATATACACCCCAAGGGAAGAATATTCCTGATATTATGTTTTGAATTGGCACTTTTGACCTATTTCTATCAGCCCTTGGCGACCCTGGCAGTGTGCTCTAGACAACTGGGACTTTAAATTCTGCCCTTTCAAGGTGCACAGCACCCTTCATAGATCACACTAGGAGAACCCCAATTGGAAACTCTAGTAAGTGAACTGGTCTTTACCTTAAACTCACTTGTACAAATCTAAGGAACTGAAATATTCCCTTGTATTTAAAGCTGAAATGCCCTAGGGGTTGAAGAAGTAGATGACCTCTATCCCAAGGTTAGGGAATTGGTGTTCATTGAACTTTGGTTTAGTTTGGATCTATTAGTTCGAGTTGCCCAAAGAATGGCATCCTGAGATCAACATATGTTTGCTCTTTTCACTCTCTCTGCTTTTTTGTGACATGTGCTATTTTAACAGGCTCTGTTCTGCCTTTGTAAATGAGTGTTACTGAAAATTTTTCCGTTATCTTCAACCCTCATTGTTTGTGTAATAACTGTGCAGCCACTTTAGTTTTGAATCTGTACAAGTCAACAATTCATGTATTGTAGTCTAAAACAGTATCCTACACATGTATAAACTCCTTTTTTCAACAGTGTTTTAAATTCTATAGCATTTGACTAAAAGAATAATACATCCCATGGGGAAGATTTATGATGTACTCTAATAAAATGATAATAATGTCTTTAAAATGAACCAAGAACACACATAAACCATAGATATAGGAATGGATTTTGAGCTCTCACTTGATTATACCCCTATTATAAGAACAATTTGTTCTTGTGACATGGTGCTACTCTGTACTCTCCCTAATGAGGATATCATTGAAGAGATATGTGCTATAGAAAAATGTGGTGAAAAAAAATCACATGGTGCCAGCTATCAAAAAGAATAGCATCTGGGGTCTTAAAAGTTTCCCTCAGAGTACCCAGCTAAGTCACATGGAAGAAGCACACCTATCTGTGCGATGCAAAGTTTGAAAATAATAAAATCCAAGCCTGGAGAAGGGCATGGTAGCAGAGGTTAAAATCTAAACACCCAGTTTGTGGAACTCTATGGATGATAGGACATTGAAAGTACCATGGACTGCAAAAAGAGCAAGCAAATCTCTCTTGGAAGATGTGGAGACAAGGATACTGAGATTATGTCTTTGGACATGTTGTCAGGAGGGACCAGTCCCTGGAGAAGGACATCATGCTTGGTAAAGTAGAGGGGCAGTGACAAAGAGGAAATCCCTCCATGAGATGGACTGGCACAGTGGCTGCAACAATGGGCTCAAGCATAGGAACTATTGTGAGGAGGGCACAGGACTGTGCAGTGTTTCATTCTTTATGCATGGGGTCACTATGGACTGGAACCAACTCGATGACACCTAACAACAACAACAAAAATGGATGATAGTGGAAGCCCAAAATCCATTTGCAGGGGCCCTACATGGATTGAGTCTCCAGTGAATTCCTTCTGATCATAGTATCAGATGGAGAGCATTGTAAAATGGACGTTAGCAGCTGTAGTTCGACTGGAATATACCACCTTGTCATTTGATCTCCCTTGTGAACCACTTTGAATTTCTTTCATCTTAAAAATATTTTCTGCTTTCCTTTTAATTGAGGTTTTTCTCTGTTTAATTTGGTCATGGCTGCTGGGTTCCTTTTTGTTTCTTTGTTTTGTTTTGTTTTTCTGTATAGGGAATTCAGGATGGGTAGTGGATCTATGAAGACAACAACTGGATTAATAATTACCTGGGGCCATGGAAGGGGAGGTGCAACAGCAATGGGTACAAGAAGGAAGGATAGGTTCTAAAGTTGATTGTGGTGTTGGTTGCACAACCTTGCTTAATGATTTAACTGTTGAATTGTATAATATGTTAAATATGTATCAATAAAACTATTTAATAAAAAATTATGGCAGTTCTACTGAGTCATAAAGGGTTATAAATTGGAATCAACTCAGTTACAAGCATTGTGGATGTTGATGGACTTGAGCCAATCTTCAATATTTTCCACACAGTTTGTGGCAAGATGAAAAAGAAACTGAAAACAGTGCTGCGTACTTTTCCTAAAACTATAACCACAGCTTTTAATGTCAAAGTGACAGCAGTATTAGGTAGATATTGTAATTGTATTTCCAATGGTCACATGTTTCTGCCATGGCTCTTTCGAGACTCATGAACACCATAGGGTAGTAATAAGAGGGTCTTGGACATCTTTTAGGGTAGCCTTTCCTCCCCACTCAATAGGTGAGAGGAGCATTAATACAAGTTGCATCACTTAGTCCTAATATATTCTATGAAACAGGATATGTATAGGTAGATTCCATACTCATATATTAAAATTGTTGTAGGTCTCCACGAGCCTGGAGCCTCTGGGTTTGCAAACTTGCACACGTGCAATTGCTTTTCTCTGGGTTCCTGGTGCTCTCTGAGTAGCCCCCAAGGAGCAAGATTAGCATTCAAAGCCTTGAAATGGAGTGGACGATCAGCAGTCCAGCAATTTTCCATAGCACCCACCTTTGGGCTGGTTGGCCAGAGCATGTGCTAGGGAAAGCCAGGAGCAGCAGCTCAGGGACTGCAAACTGTGCCCATGATGAGGGGGCCTACAGTCAAGCCAGGGCAGCAGAAGCTGAGCCTCAGCTGGTGTGGAGCCTGGAACTCCAAAGCAACCCACTTCTTGGCATCAAGTCCCTCCTCCCAGCCCCAAAGATGTATAGTCCTTTGGAAACTGACCTAGCAGACATTATGTGGCACACGTTGGTACAAACATAAACTTGATTTTTCATTGGTTTGGTTCTAATAAAATATTAACTAATAAAAGCTATTATTAATGATCAAAAGTCTTGGTGGCATAGTGGTTATGCTTTGGGCTGTTAATGGAGAAGTCGGCAGTTCAAAAGCACCAGCCACTATGTGGGAAAAAGATGAGTCTTTCTACTCCCATAAATTGTTACAGGGGAAACACACATGGTTTTATTTGTTTTAATTAATGGCTTTTATCTATATTCTATCACTTTTCATATTGAAAAAGCTTCAGTGGGTAAACCGTGGAGCTACTAACCAAAATGTTGGCAGTTCAAATGCATCACTGCTCCATGGGAGAAAGGGAATGTTCTCTTGTAAGGATTTACAGTCTTGAAAACACTGTCCAAGAGGGTTTCTATCTGCTGGAATATTCTCCATGGCACTAGTAGGGTATTTTTTTCCTTTAATATTAGAGAAAAATAAACTATTGCTTTTTAGGTATTATTGGCTTTCTAATTATTTTTAAAACTTTAAATTTTGATTTAGGTGAACGAATACATAGTATATCAGCAATTTTGCATTAAACAATTGATAAACAGTTTCATCTCATCCATTTTAATCCCTTCAATGCACCATCAATTATCCTAATTCCTTCCAGGGTTTTCTTTTTCCATTACATCTTCTTTCCTAACCCTTTGTCCTTGTGTATAAATGCTGCCTTTTAAAATATTGAATCTATTTTAACCCTCTGAGGGACTGAGTTACAGGGCCTAGGGTGTCAGGACCATAGTCTCTGAGGACACCAAGATCAATTGGCATGACATAGTTCAAAACGATAATGTTCCTAATCCTATTTAGTAAGTAGCAACTGGGGTCTTAAAAGCTCAAGGACAGCCATCTAAGCTGAAAAACATTGGTTTCACCAATCTTCTGCAAAGAAGACTGCAAAAATGGATCACATAGAACCAAATCGTCCAATGAACTAAAGGACCACGTGAACATTAGTCTCCACAATTCTGGTTTCTGGCTGCCACTACCAAGTGCTCTGGAAAGGGTTACATTAGGAGTGTCATAACAATGAGGAGCAGAACTAAAATCACAAAAGAGACCTCTCTTAATAGTTTGATAGAGAATGGTGTGACCCACCAGGCTATGGCCCTTAGTCACCCTTCAGGTTTGAATCTAAGTATTACTCATAACAAAAATAGAAACCAAATGGCAAGAATAAACAAAGTTGTAGGTACATGACTATGAGGAGATATTTCCAAGTAACTCTAAAATAAACAAGTACACATGACCTTTATAAACACAGATAACCTCATGTGAATTGCATTCCTAATGTTTTACACAACATAATGATTGGATCTCTTACTAGAGTCATCCAGTGGTATCAAATGCCTTGGTATTTGCAAAGAAGAGTGGATGTTCCCCCACTCACTTTCCTTCAGGGGATTTAGCCACAAAAGCTTGCTCTGCTGTGGTTGCCCAACTTGAATCAAGTGATGCTTTGAGTCAAGTTCCTTTTTCCTTAACTAAGAAACCAAAGACAGACCACAGTTAACAATAGTCTTAAAAATAACTTCTTTGGAATAATCATCACATGTTCCTTTACTACAGGAAATACATTCCAAATGTCACATTGTATTTAAACCTGAAAAGTGGGCAGAGTGTGGGCAGACAATTACATCAGAGGCTATTTAAGGAGGGCAGGTTTTCCATGACTGGCAAAAGTTGGCATTAGAACTCCATCTGTTTCTAACTTAACTTCACAATGTAACTATTAGCATAGGTGCCATTGGTTAATATTGTAGAAACGAATGTGACTGTCATGAAGACTTTGGGACTTGAGAAACTCGTTCAGATCCTTCTGGCCTGACCACACGAGGAGCAGAAACAAAGAACAAGTCTGCAAGGAGTATGTCTGTGGGTTTTTTTTTGTCCTTGGCAGCAGAGACATGAGTTTAATTTAAAGGTCCTTTGAATACAGAGGCCCTTTTTCAACTCTTCCCACATCTCCCCAAAATATGCTAGCCCAATACTATAGAGGATATGAGAACCAGGTATATAATCTATGATGTTTAGTACAGAATTTTTAAAATAAATAAATAAATAAATGAAAAGGCAGGACTTTCTTGTCCAAAAAAAGCAAACAGATGAGGGCAATGAATGTACAAATGTGTTTTACACAATTGATATTTGTATGGATTGTGATAAGAGTTGTATGAGCCCCTAATAAAATGAGTAAAAAAAATTTTTTAAGAAAAAAAAAGTATCATTAAAGGTACTAAGGAGCCCTGGTGACACAAGTCAAAGCTTCTAGCACAAAGGTTGGCAATGTCGTGGTAGATATAACACCCACCCAATGTCTCCGTGGGAGAAAGACCTGACAATCTGTTTCTTCAATGATTTCAACCAAGAAAACTCTAGGGAACACTTCTATGCTGTCACACATCAACTTGATGGCACCTAACAACAATAAAGGTATTAAAATACAAAGCTCTTGCCATTTATCTCCTGACTTCTCGTGGTGTTTTATATTTTTCTGTTTAATGCCATTTTAAGTAGAGACATAACTATTTTAAATGATTAGTATACATTTGCCTTCATCTTTATATTGTGCAATGCCCATTTCTAATGCAAATGGGAGAGCATTGAATCTATCTATATATGTAATCACTGAACTCTCTCAATTCATATTTCATAGTTCATTCATACATGTGTATTTTATTCTTACCAGAACAGATGGAACACTTACACTGCACAGAACTACCAACTGCTTTAATTTCACTTTTTCCTTTGTGCAGTGTCTTAGTTAGCTAGTATGAACGGCTTTAGCAGACAGAAATTTATGCTCTAACACTCTAGGAAGCTAGAAGTCAGGACTCTGTTTTCAGAAGGCTCTGGAGAAACTTTGACCTGCTCCTGGGCAATTTTCAAGTGGCATAGCATATTTCTTCCTCCATCTCTGCCCAACTCACTTGCATATTCTCTTTTATATCTCAAAAGAGATAGGCTGAGAAAGACACTAGCCAAATCTCCTTCCTCATTAACTTAACAAAGAGATCCCATTCCCAAATAGAATTATAACTACAGGTATAGAGGTGAAGATTTAGGGAGGGTAAATATTTTTAGAGAAGCTCAATTTGACTCATAACAGTCTGGTTATCATTGATGCCATCTAAGGACCCAGTCCCAATCCAGGGGTGTGACGTGATTTTCAATGGCACATTTAAGATTTGGGGTGGCCAAAGAGAATCAGCAGTCACAAAGGGCAAGTATGTCAGTGGCCCAAGTGGACGTACAAACAATCTGTGTTGTTCTCTGGATTAACTTAAAACATTAAGGTCTCCAAAAGCTTCCTTTAAAGTGGAAATGCACCCGCCCCCCAGGAGTCATTATATATGACTATCATGTGCATTAGCATAGAGCAAATAACTGTCATTTAGTTGTCACCTTGACAAGTAAAGTGTCTCCTAGCTTTGAGGGACTTAGAATAAGAAAGCATACATGGTTTTCCAAACTTTTTATTGTAAAGCTCCATATTGTGGAATACATACCAGATCATCGTTTTTGCAGTCAAGAAATGAAAAAATTATAAAACATCATAATGACTTGCCCTGTTTCCTCAAACTAAAACTCACTGCCATAGAGTAAATGCGGACTGATAACGACCCCCTGTGGGTTTCCAAGACTAAATGTCTACGGGAGAAGAAAGTCTATTCTTTTCCCCCCAGAGCTGCTGTCGATTTTAAACTGCGATCCGACTAGACAAATCGGATCACAGCCCAGTGCTTATTTACTACCCACCCTCCCTTTTTTCCATCATCTACCTCTCATAGAATATTATCTTCTCTGCCCTTTCACCCAAGTGGACACCTGTCTACACTGTAATCTATTTATTTCCCTTCCCTGACTTCCTCTCCCACCTCTGTTAACCATTAAGGTCTGTTCTTTCAGGAGAAAAGTGTTTATCTTGATTTTCTTTTTGTAAAATAATGGTGGTTTCATCCAATGATATCCTTATTGTTGTGCTTTGTTGTTGTTAGGTGCCATTTTGTCGGTCCTATGTACAGCAGAATGAAGCACTGCCCAGTCATTTACCATCCTCAGAATTGTTATATTGGAGCCCTTTGTTACAGTGGCTGTGTCAATCATCTCATTGAGGCTCTTCCTCCTTTTTGCTGCCTTTTTACCAAGTATGCTATCCTTCATAGTATTGTGTTGTTATTATTCTATATCAATTGGTTCTGTGGTGATGTCACCTATTTTATTTGTGAAATTTTCATATGCTCTTTTCCCCCCTTTGTGTTAGTCTAGGTACTTTAGAGAAACAAATCCACAGAAATTCATGCATAAGAGAGAGTTTTAAATAAAGATTCAGTGCACATCAAGAAAACATCCCAACCCAGTGCTGCCCAAGCACACAAGTCCAACATTAACCCATATGTTCAACACCAATCCACAAATTCCTTCTCCATCTGACAAAACACACGCAATGGCTCTGACTGCAGGAGGAAAGAGGAATCAGTGAATGTGTAAACATCTCAGTGCTGGCAGGGGTCTCCACACGACTGCTCCAGCACCCAGGGCTGCATCAGGGTAGGTCCATGTGGCTTCTCCTTGGGGATGTCTTGCAGGAAGTCAGCCTTGCCAGCTGAAGCAGGGAACTGGGTAAGGCAGCTACACCTTGGTCCAACCACCACAAAGCAAGAGACCTGAGAACTAAAAAGGTGAGGCTCACCAAGCCATTAATCTCTCCGCCGTTCAATTAACCCCACATGTGTTTATGGGCCAGGTTGGCACAATAAACTTTTAACTATCTCACCCTTTGTTAGGTTTCCATTGCTTTATCAATTTTATTAATCCTTTCAAAGAAGCAAATTACAATTTTTGCTGATTTTTTTCTATTGTTATTGTGTTTTCTGATTCATTTATTTCTGGTGACTGAAAGTTTATTTTTTTGCTCTTGATCGAATTGTTGAAGATGTTGGGGTAAGGTGTTGATTTTGGTTCTCTCTTCTTTATTAATGTGTGTGCTTATTGCAATAAATTCCCCTCTGTCTATTGCTTTTGCTGCATCTGAAAGGTTACGAGATATTGTCTTTCCTACTTGTTTTTTTCAAGTAATTAAAAAATTTAATTCCTTATTTCTCCAATTATCCAGAGGTTTTTAAGCAGGGTGTTGGTCAATTTCTATGTATTTTCTTTTTCCCGTTGATCTTTCCATTGTTGATTTCTAATTCTATAGTGTCGTAGTGTTGTTATCTGAGAAATAATCTTTAACCTTTCAATATTTTAAGATTTAATACATTAAGGCTTACTTTGTGACCTCTCATGTTATCTATTCTGTATAATGTTCCCCGTGCACTGAAAAATAATGCATATTTTTCCACTGTTGGATGCAGTGTTCTGTATATTTCTAAATGATCAATTTGTTTTATTAGTATTTCTAATTCTGTCTTTGTTGAATTTCTTTCCAGTTCTGTCCTTTCTCAAGAGTGATAATACTGAAGTCTTCTATTATAGGAGAGTTATCCCTTTTTCATTTCAAATCTATAAGACCTTGATTAATGTATTTTGTATTTTTTATATTGTGTGCATAGATATTTATCATAGTTATTCAGCTGTCCCTTTGTGCAGCTGGCCCTTTGATCATTATGAAGCCTCCTTTATCTTTCATGATGGATTTTGCCTTGAAGTCCATTTTATCACTGATAAATATTGCCACTTCAGCTTTTAAATATTGCCATTAGGTTGATATATTTCGCCATCTCTTGATTTTCAATCTATTTCTGTTTTTGTGTCTAAGGTGTGTTTCTTGTAAGCAGCATATTGATAGGTCCTTTTTTCTTATCCATTCTGGTACTTTCAGTCTTTTGATTACTGCATTTAATCTATTTACATTCTCTGTCATTATTGTTAGGTGTGAATTTATTGCTGTTATTTTGCCATGTGTTTTTTTGGTTGAGTTAATTTTGTTTATGAGTTATTTTTTCCCCCTTTGTTGTTGTTTTACTATGTACTAGTTCTTCTTGCCTTCCCTTTTTTTATTGCAAAGTTTATCCATTCTCTTTGGGGTTACCCTTTTCTTTCTTTCTTTCTTTCTTTCTTCCTAAATTAAATCTATTCTGTTTTGAATGTATTTGACTTCCTCTCCATTAGAACGCTTTGTAGATACATCATTACCTCTACTTACTTTTAAATTATCTTCATGCCACATTGATACTTCTGTCCCTATTTTCAGTTTTGTAAGCTTGTTTTACTTTGAATACTATAATAAATGGGTTGAGTCCTGGGGGATATTATCTTGTATGCTGTTCTCAGGTTAATGCCTGCTGCTGCTATTGATTCTCTCCCCAAAGAATACTGTGTTAGTCTGGATGGGCTAGAAAAACAAATTTATAGACACTCATATGTGTATAAGAAAGAGCTTTACATAAAAGAGCAATGTACATTGAGAAAACATCCCAGCCCCTGTCTAGATCAAGTCTATAATTCAATATTAGCCCATATGTCCAATACCAGTCTATAAATTCCTCTTCAGACTCACACAGCACATGTAATGACTCTGAATGCATGAAGATCACAGACCAGTGGGTGGAAAGTCTTGTGGATCCAGTGGTGTTGGAAGCATCTCAGCTCGGGTGTGGGTCTCCAAGTGGCTCCTCCAGCTCCAGAACTCTGGCTCCATCAGTATAAATCCATCTGACTTGTCATCAGGAATGTCTCCTAGAGAGAGAGTATGTCTGCCTCCAGGGAAAAAGGTAGGAGTTCCCAGAATCATCAGAAGAAGTCATGCCCACACAGAGACTTCATAGGCTATAAACTGATTGACAGTCTAGACTCCACCCCATTCACAAGTTGACAGTAGATTATGTAACTGCCACAGATACCCCTTAGTATTTTTTGTGAGTTTGGTTTTATTTTTCCAAACTCCTTGTATTTCTCCTTATCTGGAAATACCTTTATTTCTTCCTCATATTTGAGGGACAGTTTTGATAGTTATAGGATTCTTGGCTGACAATTTTTGTTCAGAGTTTTATATATGCCATCCCATTGCTTTCTTGTCTGTATGATTTCTGCTGAAAAAGCAGAATTTAGTTTTATTGGTTCTCCTTTGTAAGCAACTCTTCTATGTGCCCAACTTTTTCACAGAATTTTTTTCTTAGTCTTTGATTTTGGAAAGTTTGATTATAATATGTCATGGTAATTTTCTTTTGATGTCTGTTCTGTCTGAGGTTCTTTCAGCTTTATCAATGGATAGTTTCTCCTTTTTCATGATGCCTGGGAAGTTTTCTTCCAGCAGCTCTTAGACAATTTTCTCTGTGAGTTTTAGTTTCTTATAGTATCCCCTCATAATTCTTAGACTCTCTTCAGATTTTTTTGGTTGTTTTTGTTGTTGTTATTTTGATGGACCATCCTTCATAGAGTTTGGTACTTAGAAAATTGTCTTCAAGCTCACTAATTTGGTCTTCCACTGCTTCAATTCTAGTGCTTAGACTTTCAATATATTATCTATTTCTAATATCTTAGCATTAAACTTCTGGATTTCTATTTGATGCTTTGTATAGTTTATATTTTTTCATCTGTTTTGTCAGATTGCTATTGTAGTGTTTTCTTGAACTCTTTTATAGTTTTTTTTTCTTGTTGGCCCCCTTGCCCCCATCCCCTAGTACTCTCAATCTTTTTATCTGTCCATTGAAACTAATTAAGAATCATTATTCTGAATTAGGTTTCTAGTAGTTCCAATGCCTTATTTACCTCAGAAAGAACTTTTGGCTCTGTATATTGGTCACTTGCTTGCATCATTCTATTTTATTTCTTTGTATAAGTTGTAATTGCCTATTGTCTCCAGGATACAGAGGTTGTGTCTGTGTGTGTGTGCATTAATTGATTAGTTGGTTATGGGGTTGGTGGTAGTCTATGGTCATTAAGTATAGCTGTTGGAGTTCCAAGAGTGACTGGCTCATGTGAGGACAGTTGTCTCGATTTTTGTCTTTTATTTTTTTAAAAGATAGATCTACAACAGCAAAAAAATTACACAAAAAAACAGATGAGCCAACAAACAAATGCACAGACAAAAAGCAAAATTAAAAGAAAAACAATAATAATAACTTAATAATAAAGAAAGACATAGGCCATAGCAAGTACTTTCTTTCTCTTTTTCAGTCACCAGTATGTACATATCAAGATCCCACTCTCATGTGCATCAAAGGAGCGCTGCCACGGGTATGTGAGATTGTGGGCTAGTGGTTTATCTGGAAACCAGGGGGTTATGGTGAGTCTGAGATATTCCAATACCTTGCAGCCAGTGCTTCTCCTCTAGCAGTTTATCAAACGAACAAAACAAAACAAATGGAAAAGCAAAAACAGAAATGAGAGAAAAGAGGAGGAAGTTCTGAACTCAAGTCAGCACCAGAATACTGATAGCCTCCCTGGGCAGTGACTTGAGCGTTTGCTGTCACCACTATCATGGAGCTTGCTGTGGTGTGAGCCTTCAGTCTCTAGTTCCACTCTTCCAGTTTTAAAATACGTAGTAGTCCTAAATAAGCATGATTAGGCCTATGGCCTCACAGCCCACGAATAGCAACCTGTTACTTCTCCAGTTTCACAATAGCCCTGACCCAGCTCGATCAGGCCAAGGGCTATGGATCCTAAGAATGGGCATGCCTCATTGTACTACCGGTTTAAACATAGTCCTCCAGATCCATCAGGCTTTTGGCCTCATACTTATGAAAGCGCAAACCCTTTCATTTTAAAACATAAGTGCAAGCCAGCTTAAACAGGCACAGGGCACTAGTCCTATCCACACTGAGTAGGGTTTTGAAGCCACTGCTGAGTGCATGAATGTGGGACCAAGACCTGTCCAGGTACCAAGGAGCTGTGGGGAACCAGTGATGATTCAGTACCCCTCACAACAACCTCCCATGTTATTGGCAGTCAAGTCCCTTAACTTCTTTTCTTCTTCTCCATTAATACAGAATTCAAGTTTTTCCCTACATATTTGCTTTCTCCTGTCTTTGTTGAAGAACGTTTGTGTAGTATATTTGTTTAGGTGGCAATCTTTACCAGTAGTTGAACTCATATATTTCTGTTGATTGTATAGAGAGGATGGAGAGAGAAAGACTAGCTGAACAGGAGTGTAGGACTCTAGATCTGTTTGTGGGCCTTGAAGAGTAGTAAAGTATTGGGAAGCGAAAGAATGACTGTAATGAAGGTACAGGAACATCAAGAAATAAATTCATTTAACTAACAACTTGTCCATAAAGAATTGCCCAAGAGTGCTACATTTGGAAGATAAATGTTGATATAACCCATATTTTGTATAGTATGAAATAATTTTTTATTGTCAAACAACCTCTATGACCAACAAAAGAGATTATTTTCAATGCAATTCTTTAAAAACTGGATTCAAATGGTTCACACACCCTGCTGCAATATCGCTGTTTAACAGAGAATAATCTAAGCCTGGATAAAATAGCAGCCAAGCTCCTACAAAACAAAGAGAAGGAAAAATATGTTTGAAAAATCTTCTGAAAGTCAACCAGTTATGGAGTCACTCAGCTTGAGGGACTGTGTACTCTTTGCTACTAGACAATTGGGACAAATGGATATGTGAATCAACCCTTTGGGAATTGGTGGAGACCAGGGTGGGGAAAAATGTTATTTTCTTTACTTTATCTTTATTTTCCCTATATCCCTGTGGTTCATGTTGATTTAACTATGGATGTTCAGATAAGCTCAGGGCAAGCCCACAGGAGGGCTGATTATTTTTCCATTCTCTGTTTGGTGCGTGTGTCTATTTTGCAACTAGCCATGCTAGTTATCCTAAATGAACTTTTGTTACCCAGGAAATTCCAGAGATGCCAGAATAATTGAGTTCAGTGACAGAGAAATCCACACCTCACCTGATCTACATATCTGTGGCGACAATTTGTTCCAGAACACTCTGAGAACATCTTCACAGGACAAGTCAGGTCTTGGAGAGATGCACTCCTATGCAGAAACAGAGGATGCACTCCTCAGGGAAAATTGGAATTAATAAGAATCTTCAAATGATATTATTAATAAAACATTCACCAGGGTGTAGATTCCCAGGAAAGTCACAATGTCTTCATTACTTCCTATAATGTCTGATAGTCTCTGGTTAACCCTTTGTTCCTTTCCTACCTCCATCACCAACACAACATATACCATTGTTGAATATTTTATGTGCATTATTTTCATTTATTCCCACTGCGACTTGTTGGTTAAGTGCTATTATCATTCTGTGTTTCATCAACGAGTAAAAGGAGATACAGAGAGGGAAAGCAAATTGCCATAGGCTACACACTGAAGTAGGTCTGGCACCCATAACCCTGGAACTACACATCTCATGTTCTTCTCACAAGCTCATTTATCTCCCAAGTATCTTAGTTTCTCTGGGAAGTAGGAGACTTCTGATTTTCCACTTTAAACCCTATGCTCTCAACCCTGAATTTAGTGCCTCGGAGCTGAGAGAGGGTTGAACTTCCAGGAAAGAAATCCCTTTCCCTTTGCATGCCCCAAAAGCAAATTCCAATAAGGCCCAGGCCCGTCCAGCATCAATATCTTGCTTTGGGCCCAAGACACTGAGTCTGGCTGCCAGCTAAAGAGTTTGCATCCCTAAGGGAAGACAGCCCAGAAGAAATGGCCATCTGGGAACAAGCTTCCTGATGTTCCTTTGGCTACACATATTGTTGATTTCCTTTAGTGTGTTTTATTAAGAGGTTTCTGTTTCTTTTCTGGCTTTGTTTGTGCCTTTACTTTATTTCTGTTAATTATTATTATTTGGCCAAAAACATTGTTTTCATCTTTTCCTCCCTCAGACTTTTGCCAAATATATTACCTGCAGCTTATTTTGCCATACAAGATGCTATCTTGTGTGTCCTATGGCTGAAGTCCTTAGAAGTCAAGATTTAAACACCATTAAAATGGTATAAGTGCAAATGTTCAAACCTTTCAACTTAGGCAAAATTTTTCTTGTTATTAAAGTAGGTAGCTGTGATTTAAATAAGGAAACCTCAATTATTTTTTCACTACTTTCACAACTGATAAAACTACCACTGAAGAAATAGCATCAATAACAAACACACAAAAATAGTGAAGTGTTTCAGATTGTTTTCTTTTAGAAATTCAGGATGAGGCAGGAAATATTGGGTGATTACCAGTCCAGAATTTTGGATACTTGAGGAGAGTTAACTCCCATCATTGAAAAGCAAGTGTGTACCTGCCAAGATGGAACAGGGAAAAGTGGAACAGGGCAGAGTGCCCTTGGTCATTTCCCATAGAAAAGCATCCATTACGCTGAATGCGGTATATTGTGTCTATGTGTTGAACCTCTAATCCTAGATAATGTTATAAAGTTTTCTGAAATGCTAAGCTAATTTGGAGTCTGTCTGAATCTAATTATTTCCCTCACACATCCAACAATGTATTTGTGAGCACTTCATTAGAAAACATGGGATACTGAATAATACAAAGATAGATTATAGTTTTAATGCTATTAAGAAAAAGAAAAGAACACCATAACATGCTTCCAAAGGTGCAGTGGAAAAGATCTTGTAAGTGCCACAAAATACACAGATCTGAGATATAACTAAATATATTGGGCAGTGTCAAGCTTGAAATAGGGCTGTATTCTTTTGTTATTTATTTAGAAGTCTTAAGATTTCTTCTGTGATGATAAAATAGGCTTTGGAGTCAAGGAGATGATGCTGGGATTTTGATTACCTTATGTATAAAATAGAAATGTTAATGTTTTCATTAGGGTTGCTGGGAAGCTTAATTGAGATAAAATACATAAAGTACTTATTAACATATCGACAAGTGATAATTCTTTATTTTCTACTACTGCGTTTATTTACTGTTAGCATTTGTTGGCCCCCTTATACATACAGTATAAAACCCTACAGTTTCACGACTATTGTTAAAAACCAAATGAAAACCATGAAGGAAGAGTAGCTTAATATTCACCTAATAATATATTTATAGAGACTAAATTGAAGGATCATCTGCCCAAAGGCTTATGGCAAAGTACAAGGGAAAGACGAGGGCCAACACAATTGTTTTGTTAAGTAGAAAGTCGTAACTAAAGGAAAAGGAGAAGAAAAGTGTACAGCTTCCACTCAGTTACTAATGTTGTTACTTATAAATGCAATTAATTTTTGAGAACCTTTACAAAACAATGGTGTTGCTAACCAAAAATCCCAAAACAAAACAAAAAATTAAAATCCCAAATCCATGGTCATTAAGTCAATTCCAACTCCTAGTGACCATCAAAGACAGAACAGAACTGATCTTTAGGGTTTCTGAATTTAAAATGTTTTACATTAATAACAGCCTAATCTTTCTTCTGAGGAGTTGCTGCTGGGTTTGAACCACTGGTCTTTCTTAGTCCATTGTACCACCAGAGTTCCGTAAATTCTTGTTAATATACATATCAATTAAGAAACATTACCTTTAATAATTAACTTTATTTGTCACATGCTACACTATGAGCATATAAAATTTATACTGAATATTTTTATATTTAAATCATTTTATTGGGGGCTTGTCCAACTCTTATCATAATCCACACATACATCCATTGTGTCAAGCACATTTGTACATTTTTTTCCCTCATCATTCTCAAAACATTTGCTTTCTACTTGAGCCCTTGGTATCAGCTCCTCATTTTTGCCTCTCCCTCTCCGCTCCCCCCTCCCTCATAAACCCTTGATAATTTATGAATTATTATTTCATCATTTCTTACACCATCTGACGTCTCCCTTCACCCACTTCTCCCCTGTCCGTCCCCCAGGGAGGAGGTTATATGTAGATCCTTATCATCTGTTCCCCTTTTCTCCCTCGCCTTCCCTCCACCCTATCGGTATCGCCATTCTCACCACTAGTCCTGATGGGTTCATCTGTCCTGGATTCTCTGTGTTTCCACAGGGATACTGAACATTTTAAAAGATTCTGTATAGTCTGGTATGGGAAGTAGTCTATGGAGGGGAGGACATGACACCATGAGTTACTGCACTGGGTGATATCAATCTAGTGATGCTACTAGTAGTAGCATGACTCTTCCTTTGGGGGCTGATCTTCTCTGACTTCATCCCTTGATTCCCTAAGAGATAGCCACCATGGTATTACACCTATCTGGTCAGAGATAAGGGTATGTACCAGACGCCATCCAGAGTGTCATTCTCCCCTGGGCTAATTCCAGGTGTTCTTGGGGTCAACTCCACCTCTGTTCTTCCTAGTGTTTGAGCTTATAAGAGTTGTGTTTCTGCTACTTTTACCAAAAGTCTTAAATAATACAGAGTTAATTAATCCAACAAGGTGCATTCAAGAAAAAACTGAAGGGGCATAGAATTCATACACAGAAGTAAGGATATTTTTAGAAGGGGGGCTATCAATAAAAGTAGGGGAAAGAACATAGGTATAATCCTTGCATATATAACCCTAACTCCTTGGCATATAATCAATACAACTTTCAGTATAGAGAAGAGATGAACTTTTGTTTGTTTGTTTTTTTAACCATGACAACAAATTGGGTTCTTTGTCTCTCTCAAGTTTGGGGCTGGCTAAAGAACATAAGGAATGTTATTCAATCCTTTAGGGCAGTCATTTTTCACTTTTGTTGATCTCTTTGAAGTAGCTAAGAAAAATCTACATTTGCACACACACTTCCACATTGTGCATAGTATTTTGAGAGATTCACCAGTCTCTCAGAACTAATTTAATTACTTTCCTACAAGGGCTATATATAACATGCAATTAATTCAAATGATGACATCATTGTTGTGTGCCATGGAGTCGATTTCTGACTCATAGCAACACTATAGTACAAAGTCGAAAGATAGTGATTCATATGTCCCCTTTTTTTCTTGCTATTTATACATTGTCATGTAATCTTCAAAGTCTTAGATATCTCACTGAAATAATGAAAATGCTGAACATAACAGTAGAGTACCAAACATTTAACTGGATGACATACATGTGCAAAGCACTTATTATGGTTAATGGAATATTGTTGTTATTTGATAAATGGAGGTGTCATCATCAACATCACAATCATTAGGTAAATTAATGATGATTTATTCAGTTATGATGCATTTCATAATAGACTTTACACTTAATTTTGAACATGTCCTTCTAATTAAGTGTCATTACAAACACTGGAGCCCTGTAATGGGAAAACTCTCTCATCCCATAGATCAGTTGGTGGATTAGAACTGCTGACCTTGTGGTTAATAGCCCAGCTTGTAATCCACTATACCACCAGGAGTCCTTATAGCAGAACTTAGTCTTATAAATAATTTCTATTTGTAGCAACAATTTTAGAATTTGCTGTAGTTTTAGCTGAACTTGCTTTGTAAATCTCACAAGTGCATTTCATGGTTTTGCTTTTATGATTGCACTATTTAAAGAGAAGAAGCTATAATTCAGATAAGTTCAGTAAGAAAGCTTAATTGCAGAGGCACAATCCAAATGGGGGCCATTTAACTGGCATTTCTATACTCTGTTCACTAGCTTTTTCTGTCTCTTTAAAACTTCTATTTTATATGTGGAAACTATCTCAAAGTATTAAATGTATTTTTCACAAAGAGAGTGGCAACCTACTGCTCATCTATTGTTAGTTGCCATTGAGTCAATTCTAACTTTGTATCCAAGCTTGTATTTATGTATTGATCACATGAAAAAGATGAATAGAAAACAATGGGATTAGATATAAAGGTGTATCTCCTTTTCAGAGCATCTAATTAGTTAGAGATCTACAGGTCTCAAAATGTTTCTACAGTAGGATGGGAGATGATAATCAATGAAGGATCTTTTCATCTTTATAATTCTATGGTATTCCGAGCAGACATAATTTAAAAAGAATTGATATGACCTCTCTCTCCCTGTTCAATGAAGTACATTTTTATTAGAGTAATAAGTTCAACATCTCTTAAATACTTGACCCGCAGTAGTGCTTTAATACAGAACATGAATGAGAGTAAAACTGAATGAGAAAATGATTTAAACAGTAGAATTCAGTACTGGCAAATTGCTCTACCATCAGAAAGTTAATTCGAACATATGAAATTTCTGCATTAAAATCAATAAGGTCTTTTTTATTTGGAACCCATTGATTTGTGATGATTTAATTCAGGTCAGGCTATTGCTCTTCATCCAATCCAAATGCTTTATTCTTCTTCATATAGTCCAGCTTCTTGGTTTATTTGTTCGCATACAGATAGAATACATATGGCAAAAGGATACAACACTGACATACACTTGTCCTGATTTTGAACCACTTAAAATGCTCTTGTTCTGTTAGGACTACTGCCTCTTGGCAGGACTAGAGGAAGCCACATTAACAACTGGCAATATGCAGAGGGCACACCCTTGCTTGTTGAAAGTGAATAAGACTTGAAGCACTTACTAATGAAGATCAAAGACTACTGCCTTCACTGTGAGTTATTCCATCACCATAAAGAAAGCAACATTTTGGTAAATGGGCCAGTGAGCAACATCACGATAAATGGAAGAAGTATTGAAGTTGTCAAGGATGATTTTACTAAAATCCACAATCAATGCCTTGGAAACAACAGTCGGGAACTCAAATGATGTATTGTGTTGGACAAACCAAAGGCCTCTTCAAAGTATTAGAAAGTAAAGGTGCCATTTTAAAGACTAAGGTTCTTTTGATCCAAAACATGGTATTTTCAATTTTCTGATATGCATATGAAAGCTGGGCAACATGAATTTGATTTATGACGTTGACAAAGAATATTGACTGTACCATTGACAGAAGAACAAATCTGTCCTGGGAGAAATACAGCCAGAATTCTCCTTAGAATTGAGGATGGTGAGACTTCATCTCATGTGTTTGCACATGTTATCAGGAAGGGACAGTCCTTGGAATAGGACATCATGCTTGCTAAAGTGGAGGTCAGTGAAAACTGGTTCCCACATTCATTAAGCCTCTGGCAAATCCCCTCTAACTATCTTCCAGATATGTGAATAGCCTTGTTATCAGACTGAGAACATTATAACGTCAATTATGGCAGATGTTGTTGGATTAAAATGTCATATATTATCATTTGCGCTACCTTTTCAGCGTTTGAGCCATTTAAAAGTTCTATCTTTTAATATTTTCTGTTTTCTTTTCCATTTGATGTTATTCTGTAAATATGATATTTTTCACACAGAGAGTGGCAGCCTGCTGCTCTTCTATTGTTGCTATTTGTCATTGAATCAATTCTAACTTTATATCCAAGCTTGTATTTATGTATTGAGCACATGAACAAATGAATAGAAAAAAATGGAACTAGATATAAAGGTATAGGTGGGATCGCCTTTCCAGAGCATCAAATTAGTTAGAGATGCACTGGTCTCAAAATGCTTCTACAGCAGGATGGGAGATGAGAATCAATTAAGAATCTTTTCTTGGGGGTATGGCAAGTTAGGTTAGGGGAAATACGGAGCTAATAACAATGAGTACAAGAAAGAAGAAAATGTGTGAACAGTTGAATCGTCCGATATGGGAATTATCTGCCGATGAAACTGTTTTAAGGAGAGAAGATGTGCAATGAGATGACTGACGCAGTGGCTGCAGTAATGGACTCAAACATAGAAAAGATTGTGAGGCTGGGGCAGAGGCCAGCCATGTTTCCTTATTTTGTACATGGGGAACTGCTATGAGCTGGAACCAACTTAATGGCACCGAGCAGCAACAGACTGAGGTTTACCTCTGCATTTTTTTAAAAAGAAAGAGTGTGCTAAATTAATTATGAGAGTATAAACAAAAATGAGTGAACTCAAGCTCGTCTGATCGTAGCAACTTGGAATATTTATGGTAAACCAGTTGTATTCAACTTAGTACGTGTTCATCGGGTGGCTAGATGTTTCTCTTTGTAGAGTAAATCAGTAAGTCCATTAATAAAATGTATTCAGCTCTGTGACCTATAGAAGGAGGTCCAAGAGTGTGTCTACCCACCAGGATAGTGGTTCTCAAAGTTCCTTAAACTAACAGCAGTAGCATCTGGGAACTTGTTTTAAAACATCAGACTCCGAGGCCCACATAAGGACAGGGCCTGGGAATCTGTGCATTAATCGGTCCTCTGGATGATTCGGGTATATACTGAAGTCTGAGAACCACTGCATAGGAAACAGTTATTTGTTACATGTGTCAGTGTAGTTAATTAGGCTTGAAAGCAATAGAGCTATATTTCTAAGCATTCTGTTTTTGAACTCTTTTACTTATTGAAAGTGACCATCTCCCCAATGAGTCTGAGTTAAGGAAGACCATCCATAACTGGGTATTTATCTATAAAGCTTCTCAGAAGCCAAACAGATGCCGCAAGTCCTGACAGAGGAATGACTGGCAGCTGCTGGGTCTAACAGGACCCCTGCTGATAGAGGATAGTAGAAATTGACCAGGATCTGTAGCTTTCAGATTGTTTCAGTACTTTTCAGATCTCTTTTTTCCTTTCTCTTATTTTTGTTTCAAGTGAGATTCAATCCATATTTCCCACAATTTACATCTAAATTGTTCAAATGTTAAGCTGGTAGGAGATGAACCTAATAAAACTTTTTCTTCAAAACAGGAAGTACACTTTACCCAGTGTAAACAAAAGACCTGATTTTTATTTAGCATTGTTAGTCCAGAAATTTGGAATCAATTTTAATTTTCAAAACACGTTTTCTATCCCATCCTCCTTTTCATTCTCCATTTCTCTATGTAGCATCTCCAATTTCATATGCTGCCTTATCCTGCTTCTCTTATAAGCTATGAATGCTCTAAATATATTTTTCATAATCGTATGCTTGTCTCCTACGGCTAAGGGGCTGTGGCTCTCTATAAGTTTACTAAGTGCATCTAACTTTAATTCAGTTCAACAGCCACTTATTGCTGCCTATGCAAGGAATTAGAACTGCCTGTGGGGAGGGAGAAAATTAAAAAATATTTTAGGAGTGAGCTGATCTCAGTTGAGGAATGACTATTTGTTGCTCTAAATATATTTTGATTGCTACATTTCCCCAAGTTGTTTGAGAATTTTATATGGACTGCATATTAGATTTATGAATCTTAATGGAGATTTTAAAGAGGGTCTCTATGTTTGGGAACAAGCAATTTAATCAGTACTGACTGTGAAGAGGAGATGGAGGAGAGAGAACTGTGGCAACCTCCTTAGGCCAGGACACAGTGCAGGCCGCAGTTTGGTACTTGATTCCTCTGTGTTCCCATGATGTTTTGTACATGCTTCGTTGTTGCACAACGCCTCAAGACAACTATTGGTTTACTCAGCTATTTCTCCTAAAAGGATTATGAGCCCTTTCTCAATGAGGTTCTATGGATTACCCCTGTTGCTTGTTACTGATTACACTCTTTATCTGATTCTCCTAGGAAGTTTACAACTCTGAGGCCTCATAGGAGATTGAAGCTATATTGTAACTTTCATCTTAAACTTTAGAGGCTCCCAACCCGTGTAGAGCAAGGCATGTCTCAAACAAACAAACAAGAAAACAAACAAAAAAAGCAAACTCACTGTCATTGAACCGATTCTTTCTTACTTAAAGGAATCAGAATTGAGAAATAAGAGGGCATACTGACAAATGTGGAAGCAAATGGAATCCTGAGTAAATAAGTAAATGAAAAATAGGGAAGGGAGAGAACTTCCTTTTCTTTCCCTTCACCTCAACTCACCTTTCCACTCACCTCAACTTTCATTCCAACTGCCTTTACATACTTCATCCAGTCACTACTTCTACATAACAAATCACCTCAAAATCTAAGGGCTACAAATCACACAGTCAATTTTATAGTCTCCCAAAGTTTCTGCATGCCAGGGATTTGGGAAGGTCTCTGATGGTAAGTTCTGGTGTAAGATTTCTTTCTTTTGTTTTTATTTTTAATACTTTTCTTGGGGGCTCTTACATCTCTTATCACAGTCCACACATTCTTCCAATGTGTCAAGCACATTTGCACATATGCCGCTATCATAATTTTCAAAGCATTCTCTTCCCACGTGAGCTCCACATTTCTTCCCCCTCCCTCCCCTGCCTGACCTCCCTCACCAACACTTGATAAATTATAGATTGTTATTTCCATGTCTTATATCACCCTCCATTGTTCCTCACCCAATTTTCCATCATTCGTCCTCCTGGGAGGGGGTTATAATGGATCCTTGTGATTGATTCCCCCTTTCTCCCTCACCCTCCCCTAATCCTCCTGGTATCCCTACCCTCCTTATTGGCCCTGAGGGGTTTATCTATCCTAGATTCACTGTGTTACTGGCTCTTATCTGTAACAGTGTGCATGCTCTGGTCTAATATGATTTGTAAGGTAGAATTGAGGTCATGATAGTGGAGTGAAGTAAGCACCAAAGAGGCAGAGGAAAGTTGTGTGTTTCATTAGTGCTATACTGCACCCTGACTGGCTCATCTGTTTCCTGTGACCCCTCTGTGAGGGGTTGTCCAATTGTCTACAGATGGGCATTGGGTCTCCACTCCATGCCCCCCACCATTCACCTTGGATATGGTTTTATTTTGCATCTTAGATGCCTGGTACCTGATCCCATTGACACCTCATGATCACACAGGCTGGTGTGCTTCCTCCATGTGGGCTTTGTTGTTTCTGAGCTAGATGGCCACTTGTTTATCTTCAGGCCTTTAAGACCCCAGATGCTATATTTTTTGATAGCTGGGCACCATCAGCTTTCTTCACCACACTTGCCCATGCATCCATTTTGTCTTCAGCAACCGTGTCAGGAAGGTGAACATCACAGAATGACGGATTGTTAGAACAAAGTGTTATTGTGTTAAGGGAGTACTTGAGTTGAGGCCCAATGTTCATCTGCAACCTTAATTCTTAGCATATAGATATGAGTACATAGTTCTATTCCCTTCTCATTATATATATGTATATATGTGTGTGTGTATATATATATATTTACATATGTACATGTCTGAATTGAGGCCTCTGTAAATGTCCTTTGCCTCCTGGTTCTTTCCTCTATTTCCTTTTTACTTGCCTCCTGTCCCACCATCGTGTTCGGCCTTCATTCAGGTTTAGTAATTCCTCACTGCTACATTGCCATTGATTGAGCCCCACTAGGCATCCTAAGACCTTCTTTCCATTGATTTTAGTTTACTTGTTGTTCCCTTTTCCCTGCATTGGTTCCCCCCTCACACCCTTCCTTTCTCCCACCTTCCCTTCTCCTGTATCCCCCTGGAACCATTGGTCTCATTCTTTTTATCCCAAATTATTTATTCCACCTATCTTAACTAGATAGACATGCAGATACATTAATAAGTGTAAAAACCAGGCAAAGCCAAATAAAATAGCAAAGAAAGTCAAAAGCAACAAAACTATAACAACAGCAGAAGGCAAGAACAAAATAACAATAACAAAAAGAAAGCCACTGACAAAAATGGAAAAGCCCGTAAATAGTTCAAGGTCTGTTTGTTGGCCTTTAAAAGTGTTTTCCAGTACAGTCTAATGAGGTACCACACTCTGTCTCCCAAGTCTATTTTTGGTATTCCCCGGGGGTTTCATCACTCTGCTCCCCCTCCTGCTCTGCTGCATGCCCCCAGTGCCTCGCCCCAGCATGATGAGGCCAGATCTTGCGCTATTCCCACACTGTATCTCCGGTGCTGTTCCCTGCAGTACCATGGTTCAGTGAGGGACTTCGTGTCCCATGGTGGGGCCAGCCCTACAGTACTACCGGTGCGTTGTCTGCTCTGAGCCTGAACATCGCCCTTGGGACTTGGGCCAGGATGTCCTCTCCAGCCTCTCCATCCCTTTGTCATTCTCCCATATGCTCTAATCTGACATTTCACTCTCCCCAAGCTGTAGCCCCAGAGCTGTCCTCTGGAATGCATTCTTCTGAAGGGGGGTTGGTATCCACATAGTCAGGATTGGGGCCGGCCTGCAGACATCTCTATTGGTTCCCTGGTACACCCGGTATGTTGTATTCACATCTTGGCACATTGGGTTGAAGCCTGGTCTCTCTCTCCTCCTGTGGAGATATAGACAATACTCTCCCCTAGGGAGGATTAGTGCCCTGCTCACCCCCTACCCATGGCTTTTTTTCTCTCTCTCTTTCTTTCGCCCAACTATGTAGTTGGCTGCTGTATGTATCCCTGGATTGGGTTTGGCCCCTGCCATAGTTGCTGGACCTCACCTCAGGAATGTATGTATATAGTAGCTTTTCCCTATGGCCCGTTTTTTGTTTTGGTTTTAAGCTTACCTCAGTGGACTTATGTTGTACTTGTCCTTTTGTGCTTGACTTACTTCACTTAGCATAATTTCCTCCAATATTTTCCATGCAGCAATGTGTTTCATGCGTTCATCACGGCATTTTGGGAATGCGTAGTACTCCATTGTATGCATATACCACAGTTTTTTGATCCATTTGTTGATGGGCATTTGGGTTGCTTCCACCTCCTTGCAATTGTGAACTGTGCTGCAGTGAGCAATGGAGCACAGATGACTGGCCGTGGTTTGTTTCTTGCCTCTTCTGGGTATATGCCCAGTAGGGGGATTGCTGGGTCGTATGGTAGCTCAATTTCCATCTGTTTTGGAAAGCCAAATCGATTTCCATAGTGGTTGTACATACTTACAAGTCCACCAGCAATGGATGAGAGTTCCTGTCTCCCCACAGCCCCTCCAACACTTGTTACTTTCTGACTTTTTGAATTGGGCTACCTTTGAGGGTGTTAGATGATATCTCATAGTTGTTTTAATTTGCATTTCTTTTATGTCTAATGATCAGGAACATTTTCTCATATGTTTATTGCCCATTTGGATTTCTGCCCCTGTGAAACTTCTATTCAGGTCCCTTGCCCTCCTCCACAGTGGGCATTTAGGTTTTTTCTTATTGTAAGCTTGCAAAGTATTGTGCATTTTAGTAATAAGGCCTTTGTCTGATGTGTAATTGCTAAAGATGTTTTTCCAGTCTGTGGGCTCTCTTATTACTCTCTTGGTGAACACAGAGAATTCTTTCGTTGTACACAGGTGATTTATCTTCAGTGTATCCCACTTGTTAATTTGTGACTCCTCTGTATTTGTGTTCTTCCCTATTTCTGATAGCTTGTCTATTCCCTGTCCCAAAGTTCTCACATTGGTCCCAAATCTCTCATTGATGGCCCTAATTGTTGGGGGTTTTATCTCAAGGTCCATGATCCACCTTGAGTTTATTCTTGTGCATGGAGTGAGGTAAGGGGCTTGCTTCATTTTTCTGCAAGTGGATATCTATTTTTTCTTGCACCACTTATTGAAGAGGGCAACCACTTCCCACTTGATATTTTTTGGGCCCTTATCAAAAATCATTTGACTGTATGCTTATGTTTTTATTTCTGGTTCCTCAGCTCTTTTCCATTGGTCTGAATATCTATTGTTCTACCAGTGCCACACTGTTTTGACCACTGTGGCTATATAATACATGCTAAAGTCAGGTAGAGCAAGCCCTCCCACTTTGTTCTTCTTGAGGAGATCTTTGCCAATTCTGGGCTTCTTCCCTCTCCATATGAAGTTGGTTATAAGTTTTTCCAATTCTTTGAAGAAGGATGATGCTGTTCATATCAGGATAGCATTGAACTTATATAGTGCCTTGGGCAGAACTGAACTCTTTTGCTATATTGAGTCTCCCAATCCACTATCATGGGATATTCTTCCATTTGTTGAGGTCACTCTTGGTTTCTTGAAATAGTGTTCTATAGTTTTCCTCATACAAATCTCCTGTTTTTTTAGTCTGGTATATCCCTAGCTATTTCCATTTGTGCTTGGCTATTGTACAGAGTACTACCTTTTTAATTGCCTCTTCTGTGACCTTGTCTGATGTATATAACAGTCCTATAGACTTCGGTTTGTTCATCTTGTATACTTTACAGTTTCTAGCTAATGCAGT
Organism: Echinops telfairi; assembly: GCF_000313985.2. NCBI lineage: Eukaryota > Metazoa > Chordata > Mammalia > Afrosoricida > Tenrecidae > Echinops > Echinops telfairi. The sequence goes on along the minus strand of NW_022103916.1, from coordinate 9,519,949 downwards.
GGTTGTCAACCTCCCTAATTACAGTTTCCATCTAATGCTGTGGTCCTCAATGTTCCTAATGCCGCGACCCTTTAATACAGTTCCTCATGTTGTGGTGACCCTGCCAACCATAACATTATTTTCATTGCTACTTCATAACTGTAATTTTGCTACTGTTATGAATCGGGCGACCCCTGTGAAAGGGCCATTCGATCCCCAAAGTGGTCGTGACCCACAGGTTGAGAACTGCTGATCCAATGTATGTGACTTTAGGTTTCATACAATTTTGAAATACCACAGGTTTGATGATTCACAAACATTTCTGAGTAATGTTCCCAAGGAAATGCTATTTCAAGTTCTCTATTACAAAAATAAATAAATAAATGAAAATCCATGCTGATGGGTAGTGCTGCATGAAAAATATGTTATAAGCGATTTTACCACAGAGGTAGTTTCCTGTGGAAACTGTGACTTGTGGTAAAAGTCAGTTTTTTAGATACAAGCCAAAATTTTGGGTGGGGAAAAATCAATTGCTATTGCCCAAAGAAAAGCAAATGACTTAATACTTACAGTATAAAATATAAGATTAAAGTATGTATCTTTTCTAATGACTATTGTCGCATGCTTAATAGTCGTTAGGGTGTGCTAACAATTACCTAATGAATTCAATTAACAAATTACAGGCACTATTTCCATTATTGTAATACTTATTAGTAAATAAAAAGTTATCAGATTTTAAATTTCCACTGAACATATCTAAAGAAAACATCAGATGACTATTGTATTATTTTAGTGAGATAATAGATTTATATTTAATACCTCATTAAAAATCTGGTTTTTGTTCCATGTATTCTATATACAAATTGTTGCAAAGGAAAATTTCATGCTATTACAGATTTTTATAGGAAACATTAACTATTTTTGCCACTATTTTCTGCATTGATAAGCTGTGTAATATTCAGAGAATCATCTTAATTAGCAGTAAACCAGGAATAATTCAAAACATTTTTTCAACAAGGAAGAGAAATCATTACACAGAGCTGGATAATTGAATTATATAATGTTGAAGCTTGACTATTACTCTAAAGATATTTTCAACTAATTATCACTAGCAGCATAAATAATTTTGTAACATTCTACCTGAGTCAACATTAGTCAGATTTACAAAGCACCAAGGAAAATAAGCAATTAGCTGATTACTTATCCAAGAAAAGCATATTAGTTACTTGCAAGTAATTCCAAAGCTCCCAAAGGATTACGTGGGTGTAGGCTAGTTCTGTGTAGGCAGTGACTCAATTATAAGGGAATGTGGTAGGGGACCTGTCCATCAGAAGGCCACCTTCATAAACTACAACTCAAGATGGTTTTACTTTTTGCAGACTAGAATGGTAGCACAAAGCTAAAAAAAACAACAACTGAAATATGAGCATTATTAATATAGCCCGAGGCAGTTTCCAGAACTTATCCATAAATAGAACCCGAAACACTGTCCTTGATTACTCCCAGTCAGGTTTTCAAAGCACCTTTTAAACATCTTCAGAACTACAATCAAAAAGCCTCACAATAGCCCACACAATCATGCTATCAATTTATTTGAATAAATATTTATATCAAAACAATAAGGTAGAAATGGAAACCCTGAGAATTTATAAAATCTCCTAATATTATTATTGCAAATTTTAATGCATGTGCGTTCATTATTCCTTTTCCTGTCAATAGCTTCTGGCAGTTTTGCTGAATCCTATATTTATTGTAGACATTTTCCTCTTAGGTAAAGGAGGTTTGATGCATAGTGGGGTTATGAGTCGGGCTGCAAACCATAGTGTCAGCAAGTCCAAACCAACAGCTGTTCCATAGGAGAAAGATAAAGATTTCTGCTCCCATAAAGATTTACAGTCTCAGAAATCCGTAGGTGCAGTTCTAGTCATTCCTATAAGGTTGTTATGAGTCTAAATCAACTTTTGGCAGTGTTTTCTTTTCTTTTTAGAACAAAATGTAGGATGGACCATTCTAAAGTTAGCATTCAGATGGATGTCTATGTTTGAAATCTCATTTATCTAACATTCTGTTATTTTAGTAACCCATGATTCTTGTGGATAAGGAACCAGCTAACACAGGTGTTGAATGGTTATGGTCTCTGCTCAGTCTCATATTGGTCAATTGCTCTTCACTGAAAGCATTTCTGCTTGGCTCTGTCTTAATTGTTACAGCTGTTTCCTTGAGATACATTATGGGGCATGGTGCCCTAGTTTCTCTTAGGAATGCGCTCCCCTGAATAAAGGAAACGCATTATCTGCTTCCTATCTGAGTATCTGTTTATAAATGCATACCTGCCTCTAACTTCATCCACATGCCAGTTCTGGATCAGCCCAAGGCACTAATTTGTTTTCTTGACTTTAGAAACTCTGTCCCAATAATCTAAGAAAGCCTAAATCAGTAAGGACCATTAAATTTCTGGGAAAATATTTTGTAAGATCTCAGGTATTTTTCAGAGGAGTAATTTAGCCTGCAATTCTATGGATTATAGTAATACAAACTATCTACATAACCACCATTTTGTTTTCCCCTAAATTGCATGTCGTGTTCAGCAAATGACTTGGCACATGACTCTAATTATATTGCATGGTGGTTATATGTTGAAGGTCATTTCATATGCCACAGTTTTATACTTTTGGACTGATTAGTACAGGTTAAAGGAATGAGTTGGAAGTCATTAAAGTCATATACAAAGGACAATATTTATTTAAATGCGCATTTTAATTTAAAATGTCATGCCTATTAAAGCAATATATACATGATCTATACACTATATATACATCAATCATTTTAATCTTCTAAATTAGACAGCGTTTCTGGTTTTTGCATCTGATTTTTCGAATGAAACAAAACCCGCTTTCAGGCTTACTTTAAGGCCTCAGAGGCTAGAGCTCTGTGCACTGACAAACCCACGCAGACATCTTGGTGGTACTCTGGGAGTCACTTTTAGCTAGACTTTTGTTATCACCTGGACTCCGAGGAAAATCCGATTTAGGACTTTGTGGTTGACACAGGGGTTAAGTGTTGAGCTATGTTCCCTTGGCTTGTAGGAAGGAGAGAATATAGCCATCAGCACCTTTTCCTCAACAATCAGGAATCAGTTCCAATGGCTATATCCTTTATGCAAAAGTATCTTTTAATAATAATTTTAAAAATCCACAAAAGCAAGCCCTTAATCTTCCTGTCATATTTACTCCCCCTTTGCATATAAATGTGGAACCATAGCAGCCTATGAGTAAAGTGTTCATTTGCTAACCAAAAAGGTCAGCAGGTTCAAAGCCACCAGCTGCCGTGTTGGAGACAGATGTGGTAGTCTGATACCATAAAGATTACAGCATTTGGAAACCCTATGGGGCAATTCTACTTTGTCCTATAGGGTTGCTGTAAGTCAGAATCAGCATGACAGCTATGGGTTTGCGTTTGGATAAAGAGATAGTAGTGAAGAAGAATGGGGAGTGGGGCACAAAGACATGCGCGCACGCACAATTTCTTATTGCTTTTCCATTCATGTAGTTTGCTTTCTCACAAGAAAACTGTGCTATTCCCAATCACACCCTTGCCATTAGGTAAATTCCAGCTCACATGGATTCCATGTGTGTCACAGTGAAATTGTGCTCCAGAGGGTTTTCTTTCTTTTCCTTTTATTGTAGTTTGGGTGAATGTTTACAGAGCAAATTCGTTTTCCATTCCACAGGTCATATACGTTTTGTTTCGTGACATTGGTTCGAATCCCCTCAATGTAACAGCACTCGCCCCACTTCTTCCCTTGGTTCCTTTTTTTGAATTTGATCTTCTTTCTTGCCCCTTCCTGTTTTCTGAACTTTGTTTTGGGGCAAATGCTGCCATTTTGGTCTCTCATAGTGGATTGTTGGATGGATCATATTCCATACAAGTGTTATTGTTCACTTTATAGGCCTATTGTTTGCCTGAAAGTGATCCCAGGGAATGGATTCAGTTTCAGGTTTTAGGGTATCTAAGGACCCAAACTCTGTGGTTCCACAGGCCTCTATTGGGCTAGTAAGTCTGGTCTTTTTATGATTTTGAATTTTTTCTACATTTTTTTCTCCCTCTCTTTCCAGGACCTTATATTTTTATGTTCACCACAGCAGTCAGTAGTGTTAGTTGGGGACCATTTAACTCTTCTGGTCTCAGGGTAGTGGAGTCTGTGGTTCATGTGATTTACAATTATCAATGAATGATTTTTCAGAAGTAGATTTTTTTTTTCTTGAGGTGTCCCTGAGGCCAAACCATTTATATTGACCAGGGATTCCACTATTCTCAATCCAAAGATTTTCCTGGGCTTGCTTTGTTCACAGTGAGTGCATTACTAAGGGAAAGGTAGTCAGCCCCCAAGTTATGACTTCAGTTTGCAATACAAATTTAACGTAAAAACAGATCTAGAAATACAAATTGTTTGTAAGCTGAAACTGCCAGTATCATGTTTGTAAGTAAACAATGCTCATGAATACTATGCTTGTTTGCCAATCACACGTTTTCCCTAATCAAGTATCTCTTTAAGTGTGCTATGCTCATTCTTTTTCTTTTTACAGCAACATACAAAAATTGTTATAGTGTTGTGTTGGCTAAGCTATATTTTCTAGTTTTACATGTAGGTTCTAATATACACTGCAACGGTTACATAGGTCTAGACAATATTCATGGTTAAAGAGTTTATAAAGGAAGTTAACAGGTTATAATACAAGTGAGAAATGTTCAGGATACAGTTGCTCATCAGGACATGATAGAAAGATTTTTCGGGTGTGCTAATAAATGCCTAAAATGGTATACCACTCTGCTGTAAGCATTCAGCTCAAGTTCCATGGGCCAGCAAACTTAGTGCCCTAAATAAAATGCCCAGAAGCACCCTACTACAGTAAGCCTCAGCCTGAAAGCACTCAGCTCCATTTCAATGGATCAGCAAGGCCAGGAATCCCAAGCAAGTACCCAGAGGCACCCCAATCCACAAACAAGCCTCTTGCCCCAAAGCACTCAGCTTGACTTGTTTCATGGACTGTGAAATCCTTCACTCAGTTTCATGCTCTGGCTCTAGGTTCTGCTGTTGCTACACCTCTGATACCACAGCTGTCTTCTGCCTCCCATAGGAATACTGAACAGGGATCTCACTGACCATAGGACACACACCACGCCTTGATCTTGCACCACTCCTCTCACACAGCTTCTCAAAAGGAGTATCATATAGACAGTAGGATGGCTTCCAGTGAATCCTAGTCACAATTTCTCACAAGTGAGTCCTTGTCAGTATCTTCCCTTCCCTTCTTACCAGACCCATGCTGGAAAAGGAAGTTTGGTGAGAATTAGAGACTGTGGCTACAGGAGCCACATTAAATAATCTACTAGCCTTTGGATAATTAATGAGTGTTCCTCCATTCCTGATGCCATGGTTGTCTTAAAAAAATCTGGATTCTCAAATTATTTGCTCAGTATACAGATTGCTCAACTATGGGGAAAGAATGCAACCCTGGTGTATTAATACATAATTATTATGGCACCTTCTTGATTACTTGACCTGTCTATATATTATCTGGTTGAGTTTTTACTACCTTGAATATTCAGTAGGGACTATTGAATGTATTCAATGTTGAGTATATTCAGTAATGTGTTAAGCTTCTAACCACAAGGCCACCAGTCCCTCCAAGGGAGAAACAGGAGACCGCGTGGGATAGTTCTTTCCTCTAAAGGGTTACTATGAGTTGGAATTGGCAGGAAGACAGCTTGGTTATCTGGTTTGGTGTATACAGGGATGGCACATGACTATGAGACTGGAAAAGTGCCTTCTAAGTAGAATTGAAGATTTTATTTTGTTTTTACATTTACATGGAAATCTAGAAATTAGAGGCCAGGCACTGATTTTTCCACCTAACACCTGCATTTCAGTGGTTGCCCTCTCACTGCCAGAACATGCCATCTCATCTCCAGGACTTTGGTGCTCTCATAGAAGGTAAGGGTAGATGAAAATTCATGATCTCAGCTATAATGGGAATTCTGTCATTTGGACATATGTTTCAAGTATATTAATCAGTATTTTTCTGAAATAAGTTCTCCATAAAAACAACTTTAAAAGTTGGTGGCTCATAACAATAAGCATAATTCTCTAGTTCAGAGATCTCATGATTAACTGTAGCTCAGTTGGGCTTTGCTGAACTCAATTCCAGGTTTCAACTTGGGTTAAGGTTTGTTTCACATTTGTCTTCAACTTGTCACTAAGGTCTGTTCTTCTCATTGCTGGTGGAAGAACCATTCGTACACACACAAAAGCAGTGGGAGAGTAGAAATTCCTAATACCTCTTTCTAATGGAAACTGGCAACCTTTAACTTCTAGCTACACTAATTGGCTAAAGCAAGTCGCATGGCCAAAACCAAAGCCAATGAGACCTGAATAGATCATTTTCTTATTCTCTTGAGAGACATTGAAAAGGGGGTAGTTACTGACTGTGACCCAACCTGGACATCTCTTAAGAGTAAGGAAGGCTTAGAGTTATATCTCTGATTATATGTAATATATAACATTACATTATTATTACATATAACATAATATGTGAAATATAAGCTATATAGGGTTACTATGAGTCTAAATGTACTAAATAGCAGTGATTTTATATAATCGTATACGATTCTATTACAGGAGGGAATGAAGAATTAGGAGACAAAATCCATTCTATAGCCCCATTGGTGACTGGGCACAGCATATGATCTCAATTCCTTATCACTCTGATTACCAAGCTTTCCTCTTGTAGTATACCCACATATAATCTGTGAACTGCTCAGCCAGGCACGGTCCTGGTTCTTAGGGAAGGGTAGTCTGAGAGGGATCTTGCTATGGGCCAGTCACTCCAAGATCAAGATGGGGTCACATCAGTGCTTTGAATCAGACCTGAATCTGTGGAAGGCCCACTATTACCTTCATTCCGGATATCAGCGAACTGTCTTCAGGACCTAGAGATATTTGTTTTCATCCTAATGGGGTCCAAAATAATTCCTCAGATGTCTTTAGGCTTTCCAATAAAATATAAGTCTTAGTGCTTTCAAAAGTTCACATGTAAGAGAGTCAATAGACAAATGGAAGTTTCCCACAGTGGCAAGTTTAGAAATCCAGGCAGGGCTGTGGATTGCTTGAAATGCAAATTACTAGACTTGCATCAACAAAAATCAAGAGTTTCATCCTCACTCAAAATCTATTGGGTCCTCCTGAAATGTGATCTTGATTCTTTCTTGCATGAAGATGAGCATCCAAGTCTGCGTCAGAAAAATAACCAAGCCACCCTTCTCAGAAAGGACCAGACCCCTCTGGGGTATTCTATTCCTTGTAATCATTTTTGCTCTTAGAATTATGGGTTGTAATGGAAATGTTGGCACAATCTGTGCTCTAGCTGTGGGCTGAATAAGGGGGCCTCATGTCTGTGATTTTTATTTCTTTACATGTAATCTGCCAACACACATACCCATAATGTAAACTTACTTGCTTTGAGTTTATAAATTGGGTGTTTTTGACAGACTCTAAAATCTGCAGGGAAATCACTCTGTCATTGATAACTTGGTTTATTTAATGAACCATTACTGAAATAAAGAGTGGGAGAGAAGAAGTTCAAATTGTATCTACCCTCCAAGACTTGATCCAAGAAATACACCTCCTTTCAAATGATGAGACCAGACCTGTGAGAAAAGTTCATGAGCCATCTCCAGACTGTATCACAGCTTTGACTTCATGCTTCTGCATCACTGTCAGACTAGATAGTTTCAGTTGCATGGACTTCCAGCTCAGAGAGGGAGAGAGGGCTCCTACAACAATCCACTGGTTGTGGGCCAACCTAGTCCTCTCTCAGTAGTAACACAGGCTTAGAGTTAGTCCTGGAAAAGAGACTTTCTCCAAGAGATGTGGAAATGAGTTGAAGCATAAAATAAGACTTATATACAGAAGATGTGTATCTGTTTATGTTGCTTTATTTAATACCCTCTCTGTAAGTCATTCCAGTATATTGTGCTGATGAACAATGATTGTTGTTGTTG
>NW_022103916.1:9509506-9510647 GCF_000313985.2 Echinops telfairi | reverse complement strand
CCACTATCACGCTCACCCTCCATTTGGCTCTCAATAATTCCTCTTGGATACATGGCACTTGATTAAACCACACCAGGCATTATACGCCCTCCTCACCATCAATTTTAGATCTCTTATTGTTCCCTTCTCCCTCAGTTTGTTGGTTCCCCACACTCTTCCCAGTCCCCTCCTCAACCATGTCCCTCCCGGAACCGCCAGTACCATTGTTTACTCCTCAGGATTGTTCGTCCTGTCTATCTTATATAGATAGACATAGGGCGAAACAAAAGCAAAAAAACAAAACAAGAAAAAAAAACAATAGATAGTTCCAGGTCTGTCTGCTGACCCTTATGTATGTTTTCTGATCAAGTCTGATGAAATGCCAAGCCTTGTCCCCCAAGTCAGAAGTCTATTTTCAGGATTACCCAGGGACTTCATTACTTTGCTCCTCTTGCTGCCTTGTTGCACTCCCTTTGTGTTTCACCCTGCTGTGCATGGGGCAGACTGGGCACACTTTCTGCCCAGTGTTTCCAGTGCTGCTCCTATAGTGCTATGGAACCAACTTTCTTATGTGGCTCCCAAGTTGGCCCAGCAGGTGATGACTTAAAAAGCTTATTTGATTTAATCTTCATTTCCATGCATAAAACATGGTGACCAGCCCCGCAGTGGTGGACTATTACACTGAGAGTCACAAGCCATCCATAACTGGCTATTTTAGCTGGAGGCCTCCCATAGTTCTTTGACAAATGAACCACTCACAGTGAACTTACAACATGGCAGCTTGTTTCTGCCAGGACTAAGGTTCCGAGAGACAGAAAGTGATAGATCTCACAAGCAAGATAGAAGTTAATTGTTCTCTAATGTAAGCTCAGTAATTATATTCCATTACCTTTGCTCTATTCTTCTTATTAAAAACAAGTCACCGTGTCCAGCTCCTACTCTCAAGCTCCTACTCTCAAGAAGAGGTTAATATAAGGAGGTGAGTCCATGGATCATTTTAGAAGGTATCTGGCACAGATATCTAAGCCATTTAATAAAATTTGGCCAAACGTAAAGAATAACAAAACTAGACATTTTCGAAGTTGAAACATGGCTATAATGTTGTTCCTATTAAACTAGGTAACTTGTAGGCTTGTGTTCCAAATGCAGTTCTTATTCAAGT
>NW_022103916.1:9487155-9505017 GCF_000313985.2 Echinops telfairi | reverse complement strand
ACAGATGCCTATACTATATCACACCCACCTGGAGGTAAGTTGTAAGAGTTTAAGTCCTGCCAAACAAGAAAGCAGAGTAGCACAACTACTCCACTCACTCAGATATATCAAAACATAATAAAAAACCCGGGCAAGACAGACTAACATACAAATGCCAATTAAATATAAATACCACAATACCACAATGTCTCGGAGGCCCATTGAAAACCCCCAAATAACTCACTTCCGTTGATTCTATTCCAATTTTTAGCAAACCTATGCAGAGTTTCCAAGGCTGTCAATCTTTACAAGATCAGATAGCCTCTTCTTTCCCCTATGGATCAGCAGGTAGGTTTGAATTGCCAATCTAATAGTTATCAATTCAGCACTTATCCATCAGGACCACTAGGGATATATCAGACACTATAGACAACCTCAATTCACAGAAATAACAAGATAGAGTGGTCCAAATAAGTGATGAAAACACAGAACCAGAAAGTCTTCCTGAGGAAAAAATGGCACTGCAACTACCTGGTAATGATTTACAAAGAACAATATTTAGTTACCTTCAACAAATTGCAAGAATAATTGAGGAAAACATAAGCAAACAAATTCTAGAAAATTCAGGAAAACAATACAAGCATAAACTTGCAAAATAAATGGAAAATTAGAAACTATACAAAAATGCAAATAGAAACCTAGAAGATTAGGAATAAGATTTCAGAAAGACACACCACATTTCAAAGGCAAAGTAATAGAACTGCATCAATGGATAACACAATTAGCAATACTGAAGACACATATCTCAATATGAATATGCTAGAGGAACAATAGGAAAAGAAAATGAAAGTCTATGAATTTCATGGAACACTATCAAGAGGAATAACCTACTTGTCAAAATGTCAGGACAGGAAGGCACACAAAAAGCACAGAGAAAATCATTCAAGATTTGTTGCGAGAAAATTTCCCTAATATGATAAAAAAGAAAATATTCATTCAAGCTCAACAATCCTAAAACAGGATAACCCATAAAAGAAAATCACCAAGCTATATCATAATTAAATTCCCCAAAGTCAAAGATAAAGAATATTGAAAGTAACTTGGGAAAAATATGAAAAGTTATATATGAAGGAGCACCAAAAAGTTTAAACTAAGGTATCTCAGTAGAAACCATACATGCAAGAAAGCAATGGAATGTCATGTACAGAACTTTGCAAGCAAATTAAAAATACAATGAATAATTATATGCCTCGAAAAATTGTCCCCAAAACAAAAGGGTGAAATTAGAATACTTCCTCATAATCACAAATTAAAGGAATTTGTTAAAACTAGACAGTCTCTTAAAAATGTGAAGGAAAATACTTCATCCAGAGAATAAATTCACATTACAGCATGAAATTAATGCACATGGCACGACCATAGTTTGTTATGGTCTACACACGCGAATGTCTTTGCATACTCGATAAACACAAGTAAATGTCCTTCACTATTCTCTACTTTCAGTCAAGGTATATCTGACATCAGCTATGATATATTTCTTATTCAGCATCCTCTTCCGAATCTAACTTGAATTTCTGGCAACTCCCTGTCAATGTACTGCTGCAACCAGTTTTGAATTATCTTCAGCAAACTTTTACTTGCATGTTATATGAATTATATCATTTGATACTTTCCACATTCTGTTGAGTCATATTTCTTTGGAGTGGCCAAAAATATGGATCCCTTATACTTGGCTGGCCAAAAAGCTATCATGATTTTTTTATGCATAGACTAATCAATCCTTGCAGCACTGCATCAGCTTTTTAAAATAATTTCAATTGGTATTCTATCGATTCCTAGACCTTATTTTTCACTAATGCAATCAATGCAGGTTGGACTTCTTTAATGCCATTGGTTCTTGATTTTATTCTACCTCTTGAAATGTTGACCAATTATTTTTGTACATCAGTTATGTGTATTTTTGCTGTTTGTGATTCTTTCTGAATCATTCAATATTTTGTCTACAGAATCTTGCAATATTGAAACTGAAGGCTTGCATTTTTTCTTCCGTCTTTCAGCTTGAAATGTTGTAAGCGTGTTCTTCACTTGGTTTTCTAACTCAAAGTGTTTGCACATTTCAATATAATGCCTTACTTTGCCTTTTGTATTTTCCATTCAGTTCTTTATTTTCATTTTTTTCCAGTCACTTTAGGTGCTCCATGTTCAAAAACAAGGACCAGAGTCTCTTCTGAAACCCACTTTGATGTTTTTTTCCTCTTATCTTTCTTATTGTCTTTTTCCTTCTTCATGTAGAATGTCCTTTGTGTCATGCCACAACTCACCTGGTTTTTTGTCAGGTTCAGTGCATCAAATCTGTTCCTGAGATGGCCTCTGAATTCAGGCCGGATATACTCAAGGTCATATTATGGCTCTCATGGTCTTATTTTAATTTTCTTCAGTTTCAACCTGAAACTGTTCATATGAGTGATTAATAGTCTGATCCACAACTGGACGCTGGTTTTATTTGGAGCTGTGAGATTGCAATGGAGATTCTCCATTGTCTTTTTCCACAGATGTAGTCAATTAGATTCTTGTGTGTTTTCAATAAAGACTATTTAAGACAGTAAAAGTTTATTGTTTCAACCTGGCCGATAAACACATGTGGGGTTAATTGAAGGGTGGAGCGATAAATAGCTCAGTGAGCCTCGCCTTTCTAGTTCCCCGGTCTCTTGCTTTCCGATGGTCGGACCAGTGTGCAACTGCCTTAGCCAATTCCCTGCTTCAGGAGGCAAGGCTCCCTTCCTGCAAGACATGCCCGAGGAGAAGCCACATGGACCTACCCCGATGCAGCCCTGTGTGCTGGAGAAGCCGTGTGGAGACCCCACCAGTGCTAAGATGCTTACAAGTTCACTGATTTGGCTTTCCTCCTGCAGTCGGCGTCATTGCGTGTGGTTTGTGAGACGGAGGAAGACGTTGTGGATTGGTGTTGAACATATGGGTTAATGTTGGACCTGTGGGCTTGGGCAGCACTGGGTTGGGATGTTTTCTTGATGTGCACTTAACCTTTATATAAAACTCTCTCTTGCACATGAGTTTCTGTGGATTTGTTTCTCTGAAGTACCCAGACTAACACACTATTGGTCTTGCAAAATAGGAGCCCAGGCTTATTTCTTTCACCAATGTCATATTTTCTGACTATGGCTCTTTTATCTTTGCTTCCAATTTTTGCATTCCAATCACCAGTAATGATCATTGCACCTTAATTTCATGTTTTATCAATTTCAGACTGAAAAACTTGATAGAATTCTTTCCTCATTGGCTTCAGTAGTTGGTGCATACATTTTAGTAATTGTTGTATTCATTAGTCTTGTTCGTAGAGTTATAGCTATTATCCTATCACATATAGTATTGTTCTTCAAGATAGTTTTTAAATGTTCTTTTTAATTATAAATGCAACACTTTTCCTCTTGAATTTGATATTACTCATCTAGTAAAGGATATCCATAACAGTCCATTCTAGCTCACTAATGCCTAGAATATCAGCCCTTCGTTATTCCTATTCAATTTTGAGGACTTCCAATTTTTCTAGATTCATACTTCATAAATTCCATGTTCCAATTATTAGTGGATAATTCACTTGTTTCTTCTTATTTTGCGTCATGCTTCACCAGCAAATGAATATCCCAAAAGTTTACTCCATCTATGTCATTAAGGCTGACTCTATTTGAAGATGATGCTATTTGTATTTTCTTGCTTTTTTGTATTTTGAGTGCTTTACAACCTGAGAGGCTTATCTTCCAGTATTACATCAGACATTACATCCTGCTTCTATTCGTAAGGTTTTCATCAACTGACCCCTCAGAAATGGGCCACCTATTCCTTCTCTATTCTTAGTCTGGAAGCACTACTGAAATCTATTCACCATGGGTGACCTTGTTGGTGGCAAAGCTGCCAGAATCACAGCAAAATGCAAGCCACCACCATATGACCAACTGATTGACAAGTGGGGAGAAGTACTATACGATCCAGCAATCTCATTGCTAGCTGTATATCTTCGAGCAATAAAAACCTTGACATGTGCATAATTATGTTCATAATTATGTTCATCACATCATTATTCACAATAGCAAAAGGATGAAGACAACCTAAATACCTATGAACAGAAGAATGGATAAACCAACTATGGTACACCCGCGCAATGGAATATTATGTAAAACACCTCATAACATGGATAAACTTTGAAGGTCCTATGCTGAATAAAATTAGTCAATCACAAAATGACAAATATTGTATAAGACCACTACTATAAATAGTCAATAAAAGTTTTTCACGCTAAAAGAAGCATTCTTTTTTGATTAACAGAGGTGGAGGGGAAGAAAGAGCAAATCATTAACTAGAAAGCAGGCACATACTGGTTTGGGTGAAGAGGAAATAAATATATAACAGAGGAAAGACCTGAAAGAAAAAAATTATCAAAACAAAGGAAGCCACTGGGAGAAGTAGAAGAGTAAAGACAACAGAGATAAATACTATTACATACATAATCTTGCAATAACAGTAATAATCATATATGAGTGGATACAATGATAGACACACAATATGAAACAATGTGGGGAGAAGAATGGATCTATATCCATGAATATAGATAGAGGATAGATAGATTTGACAGAGGAAATTCATACATGTATGTATATTGTAAATATTTCATGACTATAATACAACACATGGAGACAAATGTAGGTGTATTCGTCTGGGTACAATAGAGAAACAAATCCACAGAAATTCATATGTATAAGAGAGTTTTGTGTAAAAGGTTAAGTGCACATCAAGAAAACACCCCAACCCAGGGCTGCCCAAGCCCACAAGTCCAACATTAGCCCCGACACCAATCCACAAGGTGTCCTCCTCCATCTCACAAATCAGACGCAATGATGCCAACTGCAGGAGGAAAGCTGAGTCAGTGAATGTATAATCATCTCAGTGCTGGCAGGGGTCTCCACATGGCTTTTGCAGCACCCAGGGCTGCATCGGGGTAGGTCCATGTGGCTTCTCCTCAGGGATATCTTGCAGGAAGTGAGCCTTGCAACCTGAAGCAGGGAACTGGCTAAGGCAGCTGCACCCTGGTCTGACCATCAGAAAGCAAGAGACCCGAGAACTCAAAAGGCGAGTCTCACTGAGTCATTATCCCATGCCCTTCAATTAACTGTACATGTGATTATCAGCCAGGTTGGCACAATAAACTAACTACCTTAGTAGGTGAACTTTATAGCCATAATCAAACACCTTGAGGAAATGAGTCGCTGGACCTGGGAGCTCAGGACTATGATTTCAAGGTAAATCCGTCGATAATCCACCAAGACAGCATTCTACATTTTGCATTGATAAGTAGTGACTAGGGTCTTAAAAGTTTGTTAGTAGCCCTCTAAAGGGCAGCTATTGGTCTCTCTCCATCCAGAACAATAATGAAGAAAAGCAAAGGCCTATGGAAACAATTTGTCCACAGGACTAATGGACCACATGAACCTCAATTTCCAGGACCTTGACACCAAATGGCCTAAATGTGTCTAGCTACTACTACCATTCTGAAAAGAATCTCCTTAGATGCTCTTGGATAGAGTGGGAGGAAACTGTGGAGATAAACTCAAAATCCTAAAAAATGTCCAGGCCGACTGGATGGATACACACTAGTGAAAGCCTACCTTTCCCTTCTGCCCCGGGAATATGGCCCTTAGTCACTCTTTAGGCCTGGAATTGAACTCACATCTGTGGCTCAGTTTACAGCCAAACAACAGGCAGATCTGTAATGTGAATAGTTACATTATTGAGTTATGCTCCCCTTAAAGTGATCAACCATATAAGCAGTATTTCCCCAAGTACAAAGTTCAGAAAGAAGGAAGAGTTAGGAAAGAAATAGAAATGGAAAAACATAACACAGGGATGTCTTGGAATAAGTGATATTACATTGTAGGGACTGCAATCAATGACATGACGCAAAATGCACATGAATCATTAAATGAAAAAACTGATCTTCTCTATAAACCTTCACCTAATTCACAATAAAAAGTGAAAACAAAACAAAACTCCATTTAGAGTAATGAACCTGACAGGTTATATGAGAGAGGCCATGGAGGCTGAAAAGCCAGCTTATACATAACTATTCAAACACGTTCCCAACTGAATGACCTCAGTTATGTCACGTGGAGCATAAGTTGGCCTTAGTTGAGTCCTGTCAACCCAGAGAAGTGCGAGAAATAATCATTGTTGTAAAACAAACTTGTTATGTGGTAGGGGATAAGTGAAACCCTTTACCTCCCCTTTAGCAGTAAAACAGGAAAGTGTAAGCCACCATAAGTCTTTCACACTTGAAAAGTGATTGCCTGGTTGATTGCAAGCGCTATGATGGCCTGACAATATGGTGTTTCAACCAGTTTCGATGTTTGTATTTCTAATTATGAATGGAAAGGTGAGGTTAATTGGGAAAGGTTCTTCTCCTTACATGGGTATGATGAAAAGAGGACTTAATTGATTGTAACTTCAGGAAGTGGCCGGGGAAAGAGGAACCCTTGTCTTTATTGACTTGGTTCATCTTCTGCTCCTCTACCTTTTCTATTGACGGGGGTCCATTCTTCATTTCCTTTAATAAAGATTCAATCTTTTCTTCCATGTTAATTTCCTACTGCATTAAGCTATTTTCTGGGCTTGTCCTTCTAGATCCATGTTTCTCCTTTTTCCCCTTCCTTTTTGGGGTCCTAGGTTAGCTGCTATATCCGTATTCATCAAGCAGATTTCTCATTAGGTTAGGCCAATGTGAGACACTGACAGAAAATCAGATAGGAGGAGGAGAGACATCAGAAAACTGATCCCACCCCATCCTAGCTCCCTGCTAGGTCATAGTTTCCTCTCACATAGCAATACCTCCCTCTGAGCTCTAGTCAAAGCAAGTTTCCCGTAACCCTTTAAAGCAGTGGTTCGCAACCTTCCTAATGCTGTGACCTTTTAATTAAGTTCCTCATGTTGTGGTGACCCCCCAACCATAAAATTGTTTTCATTGCTACGTCACAACTGTAATTTTTCTACTGTTATGAATAGGGCAACCCCTGTGAAATGGTCATTTGGCCCCCAAAGAGGTAGCGACCCCCAGGTTGAGAACTGCTGCTTTAAACTCTGGGGTAATAATTACTCCCTCCTTGTGTTAGTACCTGGGATGCAACAACAATCTTGCATTTCCTTAACCCTGTCCACTGTTCTATAAATTGTTCTGCATTCGCCCCTTGAGTGTCTGTTTCCTTTAGGACCGTGGCTAATAAAGATGCGAACTGAAAAACAAAGGATATATTTTAAATTCAAGAACTATATAAAGGTCTGGCGATGTACCTCTGAAAAGCATACCATAAGAACCCTATAGGTAAGAATGATTGGCAACTAATCATCGGAATGCTGCACGAGAGGGCAAAGTTTGGTTCCATTATGTATGAGGTCACCATGAGTGAGGGGCTAATTCAGTGACAGCTACCAACAACAAATAGCTGTTACATGTATGTCCCCTCATATACATAAACCAAGGGTCTCCTTGCTGAGTTGGTATTGTTCCTGACAAAAGCAAAAGAGAATCATGAGCGGAAGGAGTAAATTCCTAATTTGTGTTTCAAGGGTAAATAGCACATGTCCCATTCCTAAATGAAGTCCGTAGGACTGGGGGCTGGAATGATCTTCGTAGTTCTCTTGGAGGGTATATACGAGACCCCCATATGGCTGAGAGAGGTTCCCTCCAAATGATCCTAGTGGCCTGAGGCCAGTGAGATGTCATGGTGACTGATTCAGCCACAGCAGGCAGATAGGACCACTGGGGCTCATAGGAAGCATCAAGTGTCCAGGGAGATGGCAGCCATGCAGCAGCAGGAGTGACCTTCAGGTTTCCAGATGCTACGTAACTAACGTGTTATGGAGACTGTTGCCACAAATAGAGGAGATTGGTTCCTTGTCAAGCATACTCTTTGAAATATAATTTAAATAAAGAAGATGTGATGCGAATGAAACCCTAAGGGTTGTGGCATAAGTTTTGGAGAACTGCTTTTTGTTGACGATGGTTCCTTTTATGGAAGTTTTTGTTTTTATTTAAAAGAGTTCCTTCATATAAAATAAGATTCTAAAAATACATAGAGAATCATTTAGAATCTCCTCTGCAAGTCACATGCCAGTTTAGAATTGATGGTACAAAGTTCAGATGTGATAAAAAATCAAATCAGGTCCAACTTTGGGTGGTTAATTGAAAAGGGAAAAGTTCAAATTTTGGCGGTGGTTTCATCTACAACTGATAGATTTGCAAGATAGAGACTTTGTGTTAAATGTTGGGACAGCTGAGGAAACTATTTTTAATAGAGTCTCTCTCTCTCAGAAAGAAAACAGTAAGGAGGAGAGAGAGAAAAGGAGTGAAGGAGAGGCAGAGAGAGGACATGAGGGAGGGAGGAAAGAAGGAAAAAAGGGAGGAGCTGCTGGTAAAATACAAAATACATTTTGTCATTTGTTTTGAGGAGCAAGGCTTAAAAAATGTCTCTAGAAATATACATCATTGCAAAAGAATATGAGCTTTCTTAAATTACAATGAAAAATCTATACAAGTTAGAAGTTCCAACATGAACACAGAGAACATGTTGAACATATAGAAATAGTGCTATTGCCCAGATACTTCCCATGTATTGTCTTCCTGAATCCCTGTAGCATCTCCAGGCAATAGATATTCTTATCTTAATCTTACAAATAAGGAAATTGAGGCCTGGAGAGAAATACTCAATGTCTCATGACCAGAAAGTGGTGGGGCTGAGCTTTGAGACCACATTTGGTTAGTTCTAAGTTTAAGGTCACTCAACTACTCTACATTGTTTCTAAAAACGGAAATGAGGGCATAAGGTAACTGGCATTTTTAAAAACATGGTTTATGTAAACCTTTAAACATTCATTTTTAATGTGATATGTTGTTTATTAATATTAACACTGACTCAGCATTCGTTTGAAAAATGACTTGTTAAATGCAAACAAAAATTTCATTGTAACGGAAAACAATAGACATAAGGGAGGAGTCTTGTCCTATTGAGTGAGTTGAATAATGCAATCACCTCTCTTTTCTTTCCTTGAGTAGCTGTTAGAATATTACAGCTTTGCCTCAGTTAAATTAGTTTTGAAATGTGATTTATGATGCCTCTACATCAAGTTATTAACATCAAAATATACAGAAATAGAATGACTTGGATATTCATACAATTTTTTCAAAGCATTTGGTATGAATTCCAGAACAAAAACATATGGATCTCCTTGTTGAAAGAGCATACGGATATATTTGAAGTTCTAATTTGCATTGACTGTGAAAAATGAGTAACTCCCTAGCATGCCTTGAGTTGGATCGAATAGTCTACTTCTCAGAAGGAGCCGGTCACATTCTAATTTATTCTACCCACCATGATCTACCCTTCCTGCTTTTCCTTTCAGGGGCAAGGAGAGACACTATCCACAGAACACAAGGGAATTTACTGAATTTATTCTGGTCATATAAATCTGTGCCAGGCTAGAGAAAGAAAGGAGGTCCTGGCTGAAAATGACAAAGTGTCATATGCTAAACCTAGTTGCTCCCTGATCTATTCCCATTTTCTGTAGACTCTTAGTTCATGACCTTTGTAGTGGACGCTGGGTTAGTGTGTCCAGGTGTATTTTCAGCGCATTCTTCACTTCTGATAAGATTTTGAGCAATTTGCTTATTTCTGTGTAACAGAATTGTTTCTGAATGGAAAATGATATTTTCTTCTGTATCACTTCAAGTAGATAGAGGTATAATTTAGTTATTCATGTAAATCAAATTACAGGTGTGAAAATAAAGTCGTGGGAGTCTAAGTGTGTGCTAATGAGCATTAATGTCTAAGGGAAACAGTGTCAGTTTATTTTTTCAACCTATGTTTGACTTTAAAAGCTGTTAATGTGGGAAAACTCACAGGATGTCAGCATAAGACAGGCATGTGTGACCGTGACAAGATTTGCAGTGGAAGGGTAACAGGGTGGTGAAGTCACTGCAGTGGCAGCCTATTGCTCATCTCCATCCTACTTTCAGCTGAAGGGCAGCTGTCTGTGGGACTCCTGCATATCTCTGACACTAACTACTGATTTATTATTTGGGATTCCTGGGTGGAGTAAGTAGCTAATGCACTTGGCTGCTCACCAAAAGGCTAGAAAATCATGTACATCTAGACTTGGAAGAAAGACCCATCGGGTCACCATCCACTTCCAAAATATCAGCCACTGAGAAGCTAATAGGACACAATTCTTCTTGGATGCATACGAGGTTTCTTTGAGTCCAAATCAACTCCAAGGCAGGTGCTTTTAATCTTGAGCTTTAGCAAGGAGATAGGGAGACAAGTGAAGCATGGACCTTGGATTACCATCATGGGAGCTGATTCTGCTGAAAAACACAGTGAACTAGTTGATGGGATCACAAAAGCACCCTTGAGGTTTGAAAAGTGTTTTTGTATTTTAGCACTTCGAATATAAATAATTTATTACCTATCTGGCATTTCTGGGAGGCCTGTTTAATGTGGCTTTGGCCTGACATGCTCTGGTTTTTACTCCATTCCTTCACTTACTAGCTCTTCACTGGAGGAACTGTTGTGTATTTTTTCAGTGCATTAGCTTGGTCTTCTGCAGAATGGGCATAATCATCGTACCTACTGCACAGAGTGGATGCAAGAATGGAAATGATGTGAACCTTTAGCTGAAGATTTGACTTGACATCAGACTTTAATAAACATTAACAAGTGCTGATAAACTGTTGTTTTCTATATTTCTTGCAAAGTGGTGTGTTTAATGGGGAGTTGGGGGTGGGGGGTTGGGGGTGGGAGAATTGTCCATGCCATACCCTTAACTCAATAATTCCATGTGCATATAAAAAATCGCTTGTGGGCTCCTTTCCTTTTGCTTGCCTGCCTGCGACACTCCCCACCAGGAATGTCTGAGTAGTAACTAGCCACTTAGGATGAAGGGGTCCTTGGTATTTTAATAGGACTAACAACACTTCCCCATCACCTCCTGCCTTGCCTTTTTACAGGCTGTGCATTTTTTTGTGATAAAGTAATACTTTAATTTCTTATTAACATATTAAATGATCTAATCTAGCAGCAAATATAAACAACAAACCTAAATTCCCAGAAAGCAAATAAAAAGAAGAAGAATCACCTATAATTCACCTACCTAACATTCTCAGCAGTTCTGGTGGCATAGTAGGTAACGAGTTGGGCTGCTATACAAAAGTTCAGCAGTTTGAAACCACCAGGCACTCCTCAGGAGAAAGACGGGGCTTTCTACTCCCGGAAACAGTTACAGTCTCAGAAACTCAAAGGGGTGGTTCTACGAACTGGCGTCGAGTGGGCCATGAATTTGTTTGTTGAACATCTTCTTTGGTAATGTTTTACTATACTGCCTCTCCCGTTTATGAACTCCGAATACCCTCCTCTCACAGGAATGCTTCTACATGAGAGAAACAGAGGTGAAATGAAACAAAAGAGAAAATCAGTACAAGTAACCTCTGGAACCCTTAAACAGAAATGAAAACAAAACAATACAAAACCAAAAAACCCTTGAACTCACTGCTATCGAGTAGATTCCCACATATAGCAGTCCTATAGGACAGGGTAGAACTGTCCCTGTGGGTTTCCCAGACTGGAACTCTTTGCAGGAGTAGAAAGCCTCATCTATCTCTAAAGAATCACCTTACCAAAAGTTTATCAATGTGTTTTTCCTAAAATGACAGCTTTCTAAATAAATTGAAACAAAATATGACATTAACAATTTTATGTCTGAAATAACTCCTTTTGCAAAAGCTTTGTTTCCAAATATCATTGCTGTTGTTCGGTGCCCTCGAGTATACTCTGCCTTTATCAGTTTTGCACTGATAAAGATGACACCTGTCACACAGCAATAGAAGCACCAACATAAAAGGATCAGGCAAGAATTTGAGATTGAGTACACAAAGCTCAAACAAACACAGAAAAGGGAATTAAAGTCCTAGTCACATGAAGTCGAAGCTCTGATCAAAAAACTATTTTTTGTCAACTTTGTACTTCTGTGTTTATTCTTCTTTGGTTTTCCTCAGAATTGGATAAAGCTAGGAAAGTTCTAATCTGTCGAGAGTGTTCAGAGGCGCGTAGGCTAGGTTTGGACAGTGTATGTAGCACACTGCTGAACAGAGAGCCATCTTTCCCCCGGGCCAGAACGGTGGTAGTGGGAACAGTCAGAGCTGCCCACCTTCACCTCTCGGTCCTCTCAAGGGGCCTAGCAGTGTCCGTCTCCTTTGGGAACCTCACCAATCACCACCTGCAACCAAGGAGAGCCGCACTCCAGGGCTTAACCTTGGGGGTTTGGAGTTGACATTTTTAAACAAGGGAAGTTGGTAGAATTTCTTTGTGTGTATGTGAGTGTGCAGAAGAGTGGTGGGAGTTGGAGGGGCATGCTGAAGATCTTCTACTCATCTCCATAGTTGTTTTTCCTTATGGAGAACAAAGAATCTTGTCCAGGGAGAGAGCAATAAAATGCTGCTTTCTGTGTGTTTTTTAGGATCATCAATGAAATCCTGTAACATAGTGATTTTCATCTCCACCTTTTATAACGATGATCAGAAGCTCACTCCAATAGCCATCTGAGTAGGAAGCCATCTGTTTGGGCACGATCTCCTGGTAAAGTTGGGGGAGGGGGGGTTGCCCTTTCTAGAACTTTGGAGTCTCTCATTGGGGCCTTACATTGTTGCAAGTTGGCAAGCAAGTGAACAGGCTCAACTCTCAATCCCTGAAGCCTTCCGTGTGAGCATTTGTACTTTCGCTCTCATTTGAACAGGAAAGCTCTATGTTATCGCACAGCATTTTTAGAAATTGAGAGATGAAACTGGATTGCCTACCTCATTCATGACGGTTCGGGTACAAATTCCCTGGTGTCAGTACCTTGCTCAAAGTCTAGAAGAAGAATGCCTTGGACTTGATTGGACGAATATTTAATGTGTCCTGGGGAAATTTTTAAGCTCCCCTAGTACCACGACCTTCCATTTTAGACCCATCCTATGGGTACCTTTTAGGGGAGTTCCACTTGTGAAATCAGAAATTACCGTCTCAGTCAGGTACAATAGCCCTTTCATCTCCCTGCAACCTTCGAGCAAAAGCAAGACCTTTTAACAGAAGGGAATATTCATACTAGAAACGACGACAACATTGCTCCTTGAATTGGGAGACAAAGTGTTAAAGCCTCAATAATGGTATATGTCAACCCGAAGTTTCTGTTTGCGAAGACATTTGGACAAAGATGACTCATTGAAATCATGATAACAATCCTTTAGACTTTCCATGGTTTTGCACTTGCTATGGTTCTTTTCTCTCAGTAGCACAAAGATGCTTTTCCCCATTAACCATGACAGCGATCATTTAAAAATAGTGTTGGAAACAAACTGAGGAGAAAAAATGATGAACTGGCTTTCCCAAGACCTATGAATTCGAAGGTTGAGTCAAACAGGAAAAGCAAAAGTCTTCCATACCCTGTGCTCTTATCCCAACCTCCACTTTCTCTAAGGAGTGCTAGGCATCCAAAGTAGGCCAGGGGTTCCAGAAGCTGCCCTCTGAGCAATTGGCTTGTTAGCCAGATCCACCTCAAAGGAGCAAGCAGCATTTGACTTTACTCCCAAGGACAAGAGACTCTGGCCTTGGGCAATGGAATAGAGCACAAGGGAGCTTATTTTCTAGAGAGAGGGTAAGGACGAAGTATCTCTCTTGAGGCTAAGATAAGCACACAACAAAGCAAACCAACTTCAGTTCAGCAAAAAAGATGCTTCTCAAATGCTGCTTTCTCAGCTAACTTGCATGTCGGTAGGCTCAGAGAATACCACCAACCCATGAAGCATCATGGGTGCATCTTGGCTTATAGAAGCATTCCAGTCTAGTAAAAGTAAACATGGGTGATATGGATCAGCAAGACAGACAAACATCTCCGGGGCCCAGTGAACACAGACCCTTGTTCTAATAAAAGACTCTTCGTCCTGTTGTTTGAGGGGCTGAAGAACTCCCTAGGGAATTCTGTAAAATTCCTTTGACTTGCTTACAATATCCCTATATTCCAATGTTTTGCATTTTCTGATTATGTAACAACAAGGGGAAACATATGCCCAGCTCCCTTAACATTTGCTTCTTTTCTGTGCATAATTTACAGTGATGCTGAAGAGAAAACACCCTCCTTTCTCACAGACACCCTGCATAAACAGAGCTTTGAATCTTCCAAGTGAACAAATCATTCTTTCTATCGTATGTCTCTGGAAAATGTTCAACTCAGTTGGGGTCACGAGGACTTTGTGAAAATTAAAAACTTGTTAGACCGTGTTCTTTCAGTGGCCATGCAGAAGCTGGAGATTGAGGAAAACAGATGGACCCTTCCAGATTGTTCCCTTATGTATTCCCTGCACATGCAAGCAACCAGAGAATGTTATAAGTAATTAATTTCTATAAGTGAATTAGGGCCACATGAGTCTATTTATGGTATGTAAATGACTTATAAAGGAAACACTCCAGTGGGAGAATGTCCTATTTTATGAGTTTTTACTAAACATTTCTCTATGACAGAATCCTGAACAGGGTCAGTCCTTGAGCACCACGTGTTCCCAGTGGCTTACATGGCCACAGGGAAGCTGACTATATCTGTTGGAGTTAAAAATAGTCAAAAAAAGACAAAAGTACTATTTTCCCCATGACTCATCTCTAAGGTCAGGTTGGTGGTATTGCTCTTCCCCTTTGACATTTCTTTCCCCACGACAGGTCTAAAAAGTGGTAGTCTACTTCAAGGCTGTCTGTTGTACCGGTTAGGTGCTATCAAGCCACTTCTGACTCATACCAATGCTATGTGCAGCAGAACACAACATTGCCCCATCCTACACTACCCTAACAATCTTTCCTGAGTTTGAACTCATTATTGGAGCCACGGCGTCAATCCAACTCTTTTTCACTGACCTTTTACTTTATCAAGGATGATGTCTTTTTCCAGGTACTGGTCTCTTCTAAAAGATGTTCAAAGTACATGAGATTGAGTCTCACCATCTTCACTTCTAAGGATAATCCTGGCTGTACTTCTTCTAAGAGTGATCTGTTCATTCCTCTGGCGGTCGATGGTTGTGCTAGGTAAACTAGAGGAAAAAAAATCCACAGAAACTCATATATGTATAAAAGAGAGTTTTATATCCTGGGTAAGTATACATTCAGAAAACATCCTAACCCAGTCCAGTCCAAGCCCATAAGTCTGACTTAACCCATATGTCTGATACCAATCTACAAAGTCCTCCTCAAACTCACAAAACACACACAATGATGCCGATTGCAGGAGGATCCCAGGCCAGTGGGTAGAAAGTCTTTGGATCCAGTGGTGGTGTAAGCATCTCAGCACAGGCTGGCAGGGGTGTCCCCATGGCTGCTCCAGCACCCAGGGCTGCATCGGGGTAGGTCCATGTGGCTTCTCCTCAGGGATGTCTTGCAGGAAGTGAGCCTTGCCAGCTGAAGCAGGGAACTGGCTAAGGCAGCCACACCCTGGTCCGACCATCACAAAGAAAGAGACCCAAGAACCAGGAAGGAGAGGCTCACTGATCTTCAATTAATCCCACATTTGGCCAGGCTGGCACAACAAACCTTAGCTATCTAAATGGTATAGTCATTGTTCTTCACTAACACTGTAATACGAAAGCATCAATTCTTCCTTAGTCCTTGTGCAACTCTCACATGCATATGATGCGATTGAAAAATATCAGGACTTAGGACAAGTTCACCTGAATCCTCAAAGTGACATCTTTGCTCTTTAAGATTTTAAAGAGGTCTTTTTCAGCAGACTTTACCAATATAATATGTTTGTTTTGTTTTAATTTCTCAACTGCTGCAACCATGGACATTGATTGTGGATTCAAATAAAATGAAATATTGCCAGCTTCAAATTTTTCTTCATTTATCATGATGTGGTTTATTGGTCCCGTTGTAAGGAATTCTGTTGTTTTTTTAATGCTGAGATGTAATCCATACTGAAGGTGGCAGTCTTTGATCTTCCTCAGCAAGTATTTCAAATCTTCTTTGCTTTCAGCAAGCAAGGTTGTGTCATCTACATATTGCAGGTCATTGATGAATCTTCCTTAAAATTTAATGCCGCTTTTTCTGTCCACTTTCTCAGATTATATGCTCAGCAAATAGACTGAACAAATATGGTGAATGTATACACCCCTGACACACACCTTTTCTGATTTTAAATCACTCAGTATCTCCTTGTTCTGTTTGAATGGCTACGTCTTGATCTATTGCAGGTTCTGCATGAGCACAATGAAGTGTTTTGGAATAACTATGTTTTGCAATGTTATTCATTTTTTGTTATGATTCATACAGTCAAATACCTTTGCATAATTGATAAGACATGAGTAAATATATTTCTGGCATTCTTTGCTTTCAGCCAAGATCCATCTGACATCAGTAGTGATGTGTCTCTTTCCACATTATTTTCTGAATGAGGCATGAGTTTTGGGCAGCTTCTTATCAATGTATTCTTGCATCTATTTTTCACCTTTAATAAAATTTTATTTTCAGGTGATATTGACAATATTGTTTAACCATTTTCTCATTTACTACGCCCTCTTTCTTTGGATTGGTCGTGAACATAGATCTCTTCCAGGTGGTTACCCAAATTTGTTGGCATAGACAACTGAGTACCTGCAGCACTGCATTGGTTTGTTGAAACATTTCCATTAGTATTGTAATCAACACCTCTAGTCTTGCTTTTAGTGAACCATGGAATTTTCCGCTTAATACTATTTTTCTTTTTTAAATATAACTTAGGTGGGATTTTACATTTCCGATTGTATATGCCACCTCCAAAATGCTTAAATGTCAACCAATTCTTTTTCATAGAGTGCATCTATGTATTCTCTCTTCTTTTGATGATTCCTACATTGTTCAATATGTTGCCCATACTAAAAACCAGACTCACTGTTGAGTTGATTCTCACTCTTAGTGACCCTGTAGGACAGGGTAGAATTGTCCCTGTGGATTTCGAAGGCTTCAACTCCTTACAGGAGTAAACTGTCTCATCTTGCTATCTCAGAGCAACTGGTGGTTTGAAACTACTGACGTTGTGGTTATCATCAGCCCAGTGCATAATCACTATGCCACCAGGGCTCCATCTTGCTCATAGGGTTCTTCAATATTTCAGCTTGAGGCTTGAGTTTTTCTTCAATTCTTCCAGTTTGAGGAATGATGAGTGTGTTCTTTCCTTTCAGTTTTCTGACCCCAGGTCTTTGCATATATCATCATAATACTTTATTTTATTCTTCTTGATCTGCCCTTTAAAACCTGTTAAGCAGTTTCAATTCATTATTTATTCCAGTTATTTTATCTTCTCTATGTCCAAAACCAACTTTCAGAGTCTCTTCTGACATCTATTTTGGTCTTTTCTTTTGTTCCTGTCTTTTTAATGATATTTTTCTTTCTTTGAAGATGTTGTTCTTAATGCCATACTATAACGTATTTGGTCTTAGGTCATTAGTGTTCAGTGTGCCAATGAAGATGGTCTCTGAATTCACCTGGAATATACTCATTGTTGTACTTTGGCTCTGGTGGACTTGTTTTCATTTTTTATTGCTTAAGCTTGAACTTTCGTATGAGCAATAAATGCTCTGTTCCATAGTCCGTCCCTGGCCTTGTTCTCTTCCCGCAGATGTAATTGTTTCGATTTCTGTGTATTTCATCTGGTGAGATCCACATGTATAGTCACAGTTTATGTTGTTGAAAATAAACATTTACAATGAACCTGTCATACAAAATCCTATCCTGATATTCCCTGTGTAGTTTCTCTCACCAAGACCTCATTTTCCAA
>NW_022103916.1:9471150-9486584 GCF_000313985.2 Echinops telfairi | reverse complement strand
AATGGGAGACATCATAGGATTATAAAAGCCAGAGCCAATTCTGATGTGCTATTAAATGCATCTCAATTTTTCCCCTTTTGTTCTTGTTTTATAGACATTCTCTAGATTTGTCATGGTGCATTTGATTTATACTCACAGCGGTCAAAGAGAAAAGCAGCTGTTTTCAACAAATTACCTTCACATACACCCCCCACACACACACACAAAGCACGTTTATATTTATTAGTCTTCACAACACCCCTGGAACTATAAAATGGACAGGAGTCCTAGGTGAGGGGGCTGAGAAAAAAGTAAATGATTAATGGGAAAATTAGAGGTTCTTGTCCACCCAGAAGTAGCTTGGAAGAAAGGCCTGGTGTTCGACTTCAGAAAGGCAACAGCAATTAAAAACCCTAGGGAGCACAGCTCTGTTCTGATGCTCGCAGGTTTTTAATGAATTGTAAGCAATTGGACATCAACTATTTTGTTTCGGTTTGGTTTTTATAAGACCAATAAAAATGAGCACTGACTCAGAGTTGCACATAGGTCAACAGTGTTCTCCCAAAGACTTCCCCCCGCAGTTGTATACAAGAAGCAAGAACCGGACTCCTTTAGGTAAAGAAACCGCTGGATTGCCAACAGGATCTTTATACCCTGGCTTCTCAGGTCAGATAAAGATTTAAGGTCTCTTTGTGTTGCTGTTTCCTCCACTTTCTTGTGCCTCTGTGCTCTTTATTGACACAAAAAAGTCCAACGAAGGCCAGTGTAGTTTCCATCAAGCCAGTCAAAATTCACTTTACAAGAAGAAAGTCTGCTGAAAGATGGCTCCAACCATTTGGGTGCCTTTTCCCTTCCTTGATTTCCTTCAAGTGCTGAGAAGCTATTAGTGACCTGAACTGTCCCCAAATGAGAATCCAAATAACTAACTTGTCAGGCAGGAGAGCCTGACTGGGGTCAACAGGCTCCTTATATATTTTGGTTTCTAAGTGCTCTGAGTTTCTTTGTTTTCTGTGCCAATTAGTCCATCGTGGTATGTATCTCATGTAGAGAGCACACTCATAAATCTAGCTGGAAACCAGAACATGGCATGACCATTTGATTATGGGAAAAATCTACTTGATTTATGAGGTATAGTGCCCTGAGAGCTGTATCGTACTTTCTTCTCCACTGCTTGGCTTAACTGTGCTGCCAAAGAAGTCGACCTCTCAGGCTCACAATTGCAGGATTCATGGCCTGACTTTAGCAGTTAGATGGGTCAAAGAGGGAAGGGTGAAGAGCAGGAGGAAGAGTTGCTCTTTAATTACTGCTGATTTAAATATTAAATTAGTCTGCATGAAAACAGCACGATTCAGCAGTCTGTGGCTCAGGCCACATTTTTCTGTTAATGTGACCGGGGACCCTGCCTTTGTCAGAACTCTGAGAAAGCTCACACTCGGGTAAAGATTCTGGGAAATCTTGTGAATCAGAGGCAGGCTGCCATTTCTGAAAGGAACATGATCACAAAGGCCTTCCAATTCAGTGACTTTAAGGGAATTGGGTTGAGCGAGCACATTAAATAAATTATGATTCCTCTGAGAAAATGTCCACGTACATGGTTCATGCATCCAGGGATGCATTTTGGTATAAGCTGGTGACTTCCTTTGTGTAGGGATCTAAGCAAACATCTGCTTTGCTCCGATTCCTATGGTTAGTGTGAGTTAACCTGAAAACCAAGCCAAACCCACTGTCACCAAATTGATTCCAACTCATAGCAATCCTATGGGACAAGGAACAACTGCCTCTTTTGTTTTCAAGGCTTTAGGTCTTTAAAGAAGCTGACTGCCACATCTTTCTCCCTGGCAGTGACTGTTAGGTCCAAAGTGCACACTTTTGGGTTAGCAGCCAAATCCTTAACTGCAGTGTCACCAAGGTTTTCTGGTTCAAATGAAAGTGGGAGAATCATTTCCACCCACAAAGATACAGACTAGTCAATTACTGGAATAATCAACCCAAGAACAGTAGTATCACTAGAGTTGGCATCACCCAGTGTCACTCATGGCGTTGCCTCTCCGTGGACCCGATCTTCTACCAACATGCAGAATCCTTGTTGTTGCTCTTTTTAGGTTCCAATTAGTTGATTCTGATTCATAGCGACACTGTGTATAACAGAATAAAACTCTGCCCAGTCGTATGCCATTTTCACAATTGTTGCTATGTTTGCATCCATAGTTTTAAGCACTGTATTAATCCACCTCATTGAGGGGCTTCCTCTTGTTCTCTGATCCTCTGTCAACCAAGCATGATCTCCTTTTCTAGAGACTGATCCCTCCTGATAGCATGTCCAAAGTATGTGAGATGAAGTCTCACCATCCTAGTTTATAAGCTGGCTACACTTTTTCCAAAACAGAATCCTTCATAATGTTTTTTTAAATCACCTTTAATCTTATAATATGTGATTAAATATAGTTGCAAATTGCTTAAATATATATCTTAGATTACCAAAATGCTAACAATAAAATTCTTTTGTAAAAGCTTACACTACATTACAGTATTATGTATGACATTGAGCAGAAGCCTTTACATTTCTTTTCCTTTAATTACTACTTTATTTTCAAAAAGTTATTAATATAGGTTGACAAATATGAGTGAGTTTCAAACCAACTGCCAAATCTAGGGCACTAATTGGTTTAATAGTCGTTATACTGATATAGCTATCTCAAATCTGTGTGTGTGACATTAGTGAATACATGTAAAATGGCTGCAAAAGTACCTAGCATATTAAAGCACTCAAGAAGCATTGTCTATTGCAATAAGCTCCAGTGGCTCAGTGGCCAGCAAAGTGGAAAAAGACAGTTGACTATACCACAAGGTGGCTAAGCAGAGAGATTGTAGCATTGCAATGAATCCTGCTAGGCCCTGATTACCCCTAGTACACCACCCTTTTCACTCCTTCATTTGTTTCAAGACTGGGAGTGATTTAGCCTCTCAATGGGTAGGGATAAGGCTGACAAAGAATAATAGACATAATCAGCCCAGAGCAAAGTCCTCACTACCCCAGTAACTACATCTTGGGCCTTTTCCCTCACTTTTCTGTAGTTGAGAATTGAAGCTGTTGGAGACAGATCCCAAACCCAATCACTGCATGACGTCATTGCTGACTCTTAGCAACCCTCCTTGTAGGTATGAGACTGTAACTGTGAGTAGAAAGCCCAGGGTTTGTCCCTCAGAGCTGCTAGTGGTGTCGAGGGTCAGGCTCAAATCCCTGCTCTGCTTCTTATAGTCTTTTTGTGATCCCAAAGAATGTACAACATTTTTCTGAGTCGTAAGTATCTCATCTGTAAAATGGGGATAATAACAGTACTTATTGAATGTTTGTAGTGAGCACTAAATGAAATTATGTTGAATTCTATGCACAGGGCCTGGCCCAAGGAAAACACTAAGTTATGGTAGCTAGTAGTGTAATTAATCACATGCTCTGATCTAGTGTTTCTTCTCATTGTTCTCATGCCCATGGTTCCAAGATAATACCTTACACAGAGTGAGTAATAGGTGACTAGGCCTACCTCTTTCTCCTTTCGTCACCCCTGTTAGCCTTGTTCACAGGTGTGCTGAAGATGTAAGCTTTCCTTCAAGTAATAAGTCCAGCTGCCTCAGGTGAGTCCCCAAGTGTGCCTCATCTTCTTTCCAGGATCATTATTACTGGAGATATGTCCATTGCATGGCAGTGTCTGAAGCACAAGAGTGCAAGCCCAATTAGGCAAGGACATTTCAGACCCTTACTTGAGTCGTATCTGCTAACTGTCATTGGCCAAAGCATCTTACATGGTTCAATCTGAAGTCAAAGAGTGGGGAAATATACCCCATGGGAAGAACTGCAAAGGCACATAGGATAGGCATAGATATATAAAGAGATGGAGTCATGTCCAATAATCCTTCCCTGATGATACCTCAAGAGATGACATAATCCCTTGCATATGTCTCCATGCCACTTACCACATCAGCTTCTTGGACTCCATATCTGCTTCTTGGGCTCCACCAATTGACTGGGAACAAAATCAAAGGCAAAAAAATATGTATTTTTCCTTTCTGTATTCCTCATACCTTGCACAATGTCTAAGCAACCCTTGTAGTACTGTCAGATAGCATAGGACTGCTTATCACAAGATCGGTTATTCAAACCTACCAGCTGCTACATGGGAGAAAAATGAGGCTATCTTCTCCCATAAATATTTGCAGCCTTGGAAACATTATATATAAGCTCATCATGAATTTATTGAAATTTGGAAGACATCTATATGGCTAGGTGACTCAAAAAAGATTCATATTTGTACCTATACCAAAGAAAGGTGATCCAAAAGAATGCTCAGATTATAGAACGATATTATTAATATCCATGCAAGTAAAATTTTGCTGAAGATCATCTAACAATGGTTGTAGCATTACACTAACAGGGAGCTGCCAAAGGTTCAGACTGGATTCAGAAGAGGATATGGAACATGGGATACCACTGCTGACATCACGTGGATCCTGACTGAAAGCAGAGGATACCAGAAAGATATTTATTTGTATTTTATTGTCTATACCAAGGCATTTAACTATGTGGATCATAACAAGCTATGAATAGCCTTAAGAAGAATGGGAATTTCAAAACAGTTCATTGAGTTCATATGGAACTTGTACATGAATAAAGAGGCAGTTGTGAGAACACAATAAAGACATACTGCATGGTTCAAAGTAAAGAAAGGTGTGCAACAAAGTTGCATCCTCTCACCATACTTGTTCAATCTGCATGGTGAGCAAATCATCCTGGAGGCTGGTTTATATGAAGAAGAATGCAGCATCGGGATTGGCAACCTGCCATAGGCAGATGACACAAGTCTGCTTTCTGGAAGTGAGGAGGACTTGAAGCATTTGTTGGTGAAGAGCAAGGATTGTAGCCTTCAGTATGGATTACAACTCAATGTAAAGAAGACCCAAATCCTCACAACTGGTCTAAACTAAACTAGAGGAGCAGAGAAAAAGAGGAAGGTACTCATAGACCCAGTGGCTGCAACAATGCACAGGACCAGGCAATGCTTTGTTCTGTTATGCATAAGTGGGTCAGAAAGTATTCTATGGCAATGGACAACAATCACATGAATCCGAAAGATTCAATGCATGGCACACTGTATGTCTCACATATATGTATTGTCATCAATGTGTATATATATATAATTGTCTTCATATTGAATGGATGTATGTTCTCATGAATGAATGAATGTTCATTACCATGATTTTAGTATTCCTCCTCAACCCTGGGGTAATGAAATTTTTGAGTGACTGTGACCCTAAAGTCAGTAATGTCCCACACCCAGCCTCATTAAGTCCCCCATGCCCTAGACAGCCCCTTATCTGCCATAAATGGCTCATAGCCCTTCTCCTTGACTGTTTTCATACTTTCTCAAAGTTCTAAGGAACCTTTCCATTCATATTTAGAACTTCTCCTTAGAGATGGTCTCTGTTTTGTTATGCTGCTAAAGAACAGTCTTTTCTTCTCACATAATGAGAGCTTTTTGCCACCTGGAGTGGTTTGACTATACTTTTCTTAGTTTTCAGAAAGCCACCCTTATCTCTTCAACAGCAAACTCATCTCTATCTATAAGCTCAAAGCAAGTCCTAGAGAACACATACAGAGATCATTTACACAATGTCCAATCCATAACCTTATCTCTCTATCCTTCTTTATAATAAGTTTCCAGTAGCAAGTCCTAACTTCTCATGTCCATCCAAAAACAAGATTTACACAGTTTTCTTTCCTCTCTTTCTTGATCCTTAAACCCAGAATCCCAGGACCAGACCTGTAGAGCCTCACTCCCTTCTCCACTTTTCCCAGGAGGCTATGGGGTCTTCATGCAACTCAAACTGAAGATCTACCCTGAAAGTCCATATATCTGAAGGAATGTGACACCAAAATTTTCTATAAATCTGAAGGTATATAACAGATTAGGGTCTCATCTCATAACAATTTGATGCATCAAGAAATTTGAGGGTTATTGCTTTTATTATATAAAAATTTTTTGAAGGCTCAGTTTACTTTTGCTTCCTCAAAGAATTTAATACTAGTGGACTACCCTTTATTCACTCATAACTTATTCGTTTTTCTAAATACATTTTTTACTGTAAATTAAGAAGGATTTTACTCAAAAGGACACTTTCTAAATTTCAAGTGGGAGCAAACTGGATTTGAGGTCAAATTTTTTAAAAATCCTTTTACTTCTTCCTTTATACAGCTTTATTTCCTCTCTCTCTTGATCCTTAATCCCAGAATCCCAGGACCTGACCTGTAGCCACCTCACTTTCTTCATCATTTTATTCCAGGAAAATCAAGGAAGAGCTGAATCAAACCAGTTAAACGTGAACTTGTAAAGGGCAAGTAAGAGTGGGGGCTATTAAAAAAAGAAAGTTTCTTCCTCTCTCATTTCAGAACTATAGTCAACTGATTAATGCACTAATCTTGCAACCAAAAAAAGTGCCCCTTGACACCGTTTCTGCGTCCAACGAGGTGTTCTGCGGAGGAGAACCGACAGCATGGTGACTGCCCTCCAGAATCCACAATTTACACCCCCAGAAAAAATTGCCAGACTGTATAGTGCTCTAGTCTAGAGCTTCCCGAGTTCTGAAGTGCATACAAATTGCATCAGGAGGTCTGAAGTGGAGTTCAGTATCCTGAATTCCTAACAAGTTCCTAGGTGATGCAAATGCAGCTAGACTGTAGTCCACACCGTGTGTACCAAGATCCTACTAGTACCTTGTATAGTGACACAAAAGTGAGGCAAACAAAGAAGGCAGGGGCAGTGAGGAATTTTTCACAGATCTGGAACAATGCCCATCTAGCAGAACCAAAAAAATGCCCACTTATAAAAACCCCATGAGGAGCCAAATACATCATGGAAGCAATTACAAACATGGTGTCCTTTAAGCAGGTTTGCCCATGCAAATTGCCAATGCTCACTACATTGGTGAAATATTTATATAGATTTATAAAGCAGAAGCAATTCATATGTTTATATATGTGCATATATCTATACACACACACACATATATATATATATATATATATATATATATACTATGTTGTCTGTACTTCCATGTTTGTACCACAAGAAACATTCAATAGAAATATATCAGCAAGGAATACACACACACACACAGGTGGTCCCTGACTTATGATGTATTTGATTTATGACAAAATGCTTGTCTGAAAGTCCATTATTGTTTTTTATGTATGTTATTTGTAATATATACTACATACAATATTCAACATATAATAACCTTATGTTATTATTCTCTTGCCGACCTCAAAGGCAAATAAAGGTCAGATTCATATAAAGATACTGATAATAAAATGCAATATTAATGATTATTTAAATTAGATATTCGACCTCTATCAGAACTAACTTACATGCACTTGTTAGAAGAGAGCCCATAGCAAGTCAGCAGCAACCAACATATGAATGTGTGTGTGTAGTCCTTGCTGATATATTTCCAGCAAATGTTTTTATGGCACAACCATGGAAAGACAACCACCGCAGGTGTTACCACCCACCTAGGGTTGCTTGCAATCAAATAAACTTGCGAACTCAAATAAAACTTAGTAGGGAATTGTCTACCAGGAAAAAGTTCTACTCTTAATAAGCTCTATTTTAAGCTTCATAATACGCTTCTAAGAAAATTGTGTGGCTTGAGAAATAAAAAAGGGAAAAGAAAACAAAGAGCACAGAAACTACTTGAAAGACAGAAAAGATCTGCAGACTTTTCCCCTAGAATATTGACTTTGTTCCGTCGTTGGAAGGGATTTATAAAGCAAATCAATTTCTTTATATTTTAGCTATAAAAACTCTAGCTTCTCCCTCCAGTATACGCACTAAAATGTTGAATAAATATTTAAAGAATATCATTGTGAAAAGTACTAAATTATTAAGCCTGTTGTCCTGACCAACTTGCTCCAAAGAAAAAGAGGTTAGGTTGATTGAAAGAGAACATTTCAGGCAGAAAATCTAGTTCAGGCAATTGCGGTAGTACCATTGCTTAGACCTGGAAAAGGGCTGTGGAAAATCTGGTTGCCAAGGCAGGTTGTGGCCAGATGGTGGAGAACCAACCGAATGCCTAGCTAAGAGTTTGGATGCTCTTCTTTAGGTAAGCACATTTTTTACTCAGAGGTAAAATAAAATATGAAAATGGTCATATTGAAGTAATTGGTATTTGGCATTTGGCAATGCTTGCTCTGTGCCGTTCACCCTGTTGACAGATCCTCAGGAGGTTTTAAAGGTTCAGTGGTGAAAGTGTCCAAGTTCAAGGTAAAGCAATAACAGAATGCTTAAGAGAGAGAAGCAAATCTCAAATACTTTGGGATGAGTCCCAAATCAGAAACTTCTCAGAAAGCCCCAAAGAGAATTAACTAGCTAGTCCTCAGAGGGGCAAAATGCTTAGCGGTCCCCTAGAGACTGGGGGGCATTCATATTTTTCTCATTAGCATTCATGACACGAAGCATTATGTCTTGCTGAAGATGGTGGAAAATATTTTACTAAAGTCTTAAGTTGGAAAAAAAAATTAAGAGACTTTTTTCTTTTTCTATGACTCCAGGCCAAAGAAAAAGTTTGTCACTCTGACTGTTTATGAGCAGGGTAAGCCAGAAGAGCAGACACAGCCAAATGCCTCTGGCTCATTACTGAGCGTTAGGAGCAGTATGCTCAATTAGTAGGCAATATAATGTACTCAGCCTCAAGGGTTGGGGGAGGGGGAGGTAGTGGCGGATGAAAGGGTGTAGGGGTGAGGTGGAAGTGAGCATTTTCAAAGTTATAAATTCACACAAGAGAGTGAGATAGCTGGTGACCCCTATGAGTTAAGCCAGGTCTACACCACCATCAGTCACTTCTGAGCTCCAACGGTCACTTGTTTGACCCTGCTGTCTATATAGCAAAAATGAGTAATGTATTAGCAATGTGAGAAGCCTCAGATCATAAAACCAAAGGCGACTAAATCAGTCAAGATTGCCAGGATGCTGACAAGGCAGAGATTTAGAGCTGGGACTATGCTCATTATCCTGCACTGGGCTCTCCTTTTCATGCTCACACACTGTGGTTTCTTCCCAAGGCCAGTATAGCTGCAGTATTGCTCAAGATGAACATCAGCCCTGAACTGAATTTTCTTTTGTTCCTGGTGAATGTGATTAATCAGATTGCTAGAGGTGTTGAAATTATCTTGATTTTTGTGATTTTA
Organism: Echinops telfairi; assembly: GCF_000313985.2. Classification (NCBI taxonomy): domain Eukaryota; kingdom Metazoa; phylum Chordata; class Mammalia; order Afrosoricida; family Tenrecidae; genus Echinops; species Echinops telfairi. Next base: position 9,477,367 of record NW_022103916.1, on the reverse strand, counting down.
GCACACTTTAACTCCCTGTTTCAATCTTAGATGTTCATTTGGTTCGTTAACTCATCATTCAGCATGATTGTTTATTTATGTCCTATGTGTGTCGAGCGAGTGCATTCGAGGTTCAATGGTAGAATTCTTACTTCCATGCGAAAGACCTTGGTTTGATTCCTGGCCAATGCACATCATGCAAAGCTACTACTTGTCTATAATTAGATGCTTATATGATGCTGAACAGATTTCACTGGGCCTTCCAAACGAAAATAGACTAGAAAGAAAGGCCTGGTGATCAGCTTCTAAAAATCAGCTGATAAAATATTATGGGCCACAATGGTCCAATCTGAAATTGATCATGGGATGACACAAGACAGCAGCATTTTATTTCCTTGAATATGGGATCACTAGGAATTCAGGTTAACTGGATGAGAACTAACAACAATATCTACATTTAACAAGGGCTGTACAAGGCACGGAGGGATACAATGGTAGCCAAGTACCAGACCTGCCCTCAATGGGTTTTCAGTAGAGAGGAATCTGGATAGACTGCAAGTATGTTATTCTAGATTACCCCAGAATGGCCTACATGAGCGTTCATTCTGACCCACCAGGCAAACTGAATCTCACTTCTGGCTTGAACAGACCCTGATTGCCTCTTATGGGACGTGAGAAAAGATGTAGAAGTTTCTCTAGAAGCGTTCTCCCTGTCATTTTGTTTATGAGTGGTGGGATGTATGCTTTTATATGTGGGAGTCCTAGAATTAAGTCTAGGGCAAATTATGTGGTTTCATTTCCTCTTCTGACCAACCTTCTGATCAACTGTACATTTTAGGCCCCCAACCCCCCTCGTGTTCATTCTCAGAGATGCCCTCATCCTATGTTGGCTGTTCTGTCTGAAGTGAAAATACTGGTGCCTTCACAGTGAATGTGATCATTTTTTATGGTCAAGCCAGAGGAATCTAAGGTTATCGTGTTAATTTTCATACCTGAAAACATTATAGTTCGCTTCCTGAAAATCCCTGACTGTGGATAGTCTTTCAGAAAAGATGTTCTGGTTTCATCTTAATATGTCAAGGCAGTTTTTGATGTTTTAATATTACTCCTCCCCTCCCCCTGCTCTGTCACCCCATTGCTTTCCTTTCTTTCCAGTAGCTAACCAAGCTCTAAACTTCCTGGCCTCTGAGAAAGATAGTCACATAAGAACTCTTCTATTCCAATAAGAAGTTATTGGAAAGCTTGTTTCCCTTCTACCACTTGCCTCCTCAAGACCAGGAGAATCATCACGGGTGCCACAGAAGAAGAGCAGGGTATCATCAGGCAATAAGCCTGGAAGAGAGCAAGCCAGGGAAACCAGAAAGAGCCATATGTTATAGCTCCTGAGAATAAAGGAGAACTGCACCTTCAGGAGAAAAACTGTGAGATGCCCCTAAGAGAAGGCAGAGTGCTGTGCTCCAACCATGCTTCGGGTGAATGGGGGATATGTGAAAAGGGTTGAAGATGCATGCACACACATACAGAGACAAACATGATCCCATCTATATTTACGTTCATCAAACCACAGGCTATTTGAATCACCATAGGAGTTGGGAGCATATGTAAAAGTTTAAATTTCCTATCAATCCAGCTCGTTGGAGGTAGTAGTAGTAATTAAAAGGGTGCAAGCAAAACTAATAATTGCAATAGTTCCTGGAGCTTTAAGTGTAGCTCTAATGGTAACCAGTATTTCTGTAGCCCTGGTGGTGTAATGGGTTACACAAGGGACAGTTCTATCCTATCATATAGGATGGCTGTGAATGGGAATCACCTTGATGACAGTGAATTTGATATTTTTGGAAGGGTGTCTACAGAGTCCTATTTGCCACTCTACTCATGATATGGCATAAGGATGGCATCTGACCTCCTCCAGAAATACAAGGGCAAAGGAAAATCACTATCAGCATCAGTTACCCAAGGCCAATTCCTATGAGGCTAAAGTCATATCTGTGTCTTTCCGTTCTGTAATCCATTACAATGGTCATACGGAACTGACACAATTATACAGCTTATTAGGGAAATTTGTGGGCTACAATTTAGTTAAGAAAAGCTCAGGATATAGCTGTACAGTTAAAAGTTTCTTCTCTGCTGTGCCTCTCTCTGGCACTCAGCCACTTGGCCTGGTTTCTTTCCTGCTCGGGCAACATTACAAAGCTATTTTAGGGCTACCAAAAAATGCCTAAAGGGCATGCAACTCTACTATAAACCTCACCAAGAAGGCACTCAGCTCAAGCTCCATAGTCAATAAACCCACTTCCAGAGGCACCCAGAAGCACCAAAGGCACCCCATTTCACAAGCCAGCTTCATGCCCCAAATGTACAGCTTGCTTTGTGAGATGTGAAGTTTATTGCACTGTCTCATGCTCTGGTTTGGGGTTCTGCTGTTGCTGCTCCCCTGCCCCTCTTCTGGTGTCAAACTGTCGCTTAGATCAAGGAGATTCAATGTGCTTGGAATGCTGGGAACACACTGCACTCTTCCTTTTTTCCTGCTTCTGAGATGACTGCTTTTATACTCCGCAGGAAGGCAACCATATTTGACCCTGTTAACCATCATTCTCAGATGAATCATATAATGCAAGCAGTGTTTCCCCCACTTTTTATCAATGGGTTTAACAAATCCATTTCAAGAAGCAGGAAAGAAGGATTTTGTTTTCATCAAGAAATAAGATCTGAGGAGTGGAGTATGTCCTTTGGACCCTGAAATTCAGTAAACCTCCTAGATTCAGGAGACAGACATACGTGACACAGGAGGAATGGTAGAAGAAAGGCAGCAGCAGAACCGGAGCATGAGAAAGAGGGGTGGGCTTCCTGGCCCACTGAGTGAAGCTGAGTGCCGTCAAGTAGGAGGCTTGCTTGAAGAGTGGGGTGCCTCCAGGCACTTAATTTGGGAACCAGGTGTTCTGACTCACCGAACTGCTGCTAACACCTGTACACTGAAATGTATAGTGGAGTACAATGCAGTGCAGTGTGCTTTCAGTATTTATCAGCAGTACTGAAAGAACTTGAAAGCACTGATAGATAGGGCAGCAGCAGGTCAGAGAGAGATGTGCCTGTGGACACAGCTGAGAGAAGCTGTCAGATGTAATTGACTAGAATAACTGTGCTCCCAGCATTTCTAATTCTGGATTGCAACCTGCTACCTTCCCTAATAAATCGAATGTATTGTTTGTGAATTCTGTGTGACCATTGCAATGAATTCTCAAACCCAGCTAAGAAGGAGTGAGTGCTGTGGGAGCAATGGTTGTAATCACAACTGGCAAAGGGGTACAGAGGATGGAGGCATGCTTGACCCCTGTTTCATATCAATCAGCCTTGGACTGATGTTGATGATAATTCTCCTCTTCTACGTGGAGTCAGAGGAAGTCGCACACAGCCTCCAGACGTTTTCATTTTATTTTATTTTAAAAATCATTTTATTGGGGGCCAATACAACTCTTATCACAATCCATACATCCATCCATTGTGTCATGCACATTTGTACATTTGTTGCCATCATTATTTTCAAAAAATTTCTTACTACTTGAGCCCTTGGTATCAGCTTCTCATTTTTTCTCTCCCTTCCCCACCCTCCCTCACTCTTGAACCCTTGATAATTTATAAATTATTTTTTCATGTCTTACACTGAGAGATGTCTCCCTTCACCCACTTTTCTGTTGTCCATCCCCCTGGGAGGGGGTTATATGTAGATCCTTGTGATTGGTTCCCCCCTAACTCCCCCACCTTCCCCTTACCTCCAGACCTTTCATATACCTTGATTGCTCTAGTTTGAAGGCTGTTTTCAGAAACTAGAGTTTATTTTCCCATAGCCTATGAATTGGTCTTTCAAATTATGGGAAGACTGAGGCATGTATTTGCTAACTCACATGTGTGATTATTGGAGGATTACCCCAGTAAATATGGTTTTGAATCCTTCAAAGTAATTACTACAAGGAACCACAGAAATAATTGCTGTGGAATGTATTCCAACTTATATTGACCCTTGAAGACAGTAGAACTGCTCTATAAGAACTGCTCTGTGAGACAGTACATCTTTATGGGAGCTTGACAACCTCATCTTTCTTCCTCGAAGCAGCTTGTGTTATGAACAGCAACTTTGTGGTTACCATCCCATTGTTTATCCCACCAGGGTTTCTGCTACAAAGAATTTCTATACCTATACCTATATCTGTATAAAGTTTGGAAATCACTAATTGGTTAGATAAATGAAGGTTTATTGTTCCTCTATACTTTTTTCTTTCTTTCTTTTTCCATTTTATTGGGAGTTCTACAGATATTATTATAATCCATAGTTCAATTAGATCAAGCATGATTGTATAATTGTTGCTACCATCATATTCAAAACATTTTCTTTCTTTCTGCACTCTTTGAGATCAGCTCCCCTTTATCCCCGCCCTTCCTTACTCTCCCTCCAAGCATCTATGTTATTATATTAAATATTATTATTATTGTTATTCATTTTCCCCTGTGTCTTACACCATCTAATATATCTGCTCACCTGTTATTCATTCCCCTCGACTGGAGTTATATAGTTATCATTGCTGTGAGTTTACCCTCCCTTCCATCCCCCATCTCTTTCTATACCCTCAGGGAATCATTACTCCTGTTACAATTCCTGAAGGGTTTATCTATTTTGGATTTCATGTATCGAATGATTTTAATTATACACATGAACATATGCCAGTCTAACAGAATTAATGAGGTAAAACTAAGACCATAATAATAGGGGGAGGAAATATTAAAGAGATAGAGGATAGTTATGTATTTCAACAGTGATATACTACATCCTGGATATAACATCCTTTCCATGTGGCACTTCTGTGAGGGACTGTCCCATTATCTTATAGCTCCTCTTTAAAGACAGGAGATCCAGGAAAATATAAGTTATAAGGTTATCACATCGATTATTATTTACATTTTACAGTAAATATTTCCCTTTCCATTGTTCTGACATTGGCTCCAAGATATTTTGAGATAAAAATGAACCAAGATCCTTGACTTGCTGGCTATAGAGATAAATGATTTTGTTTCCCTCTGTACACTACAGATAATACGTACTTTAAGGTTTAAATTTAAGATTAAAAGTATTACGTACACACACACACACACACTGATAATCTCCCTGTGGAGCACAGTTCTATTGTGAAACATATCTGACTATTTTGCCCATTAATAACATACTTTTTAGCAGTAATAAATTCAAGTGCAAAATAAGAGTAATATTGGCTGTGAAGGTTAAGGTTATGTGTCAAATTGGCTGGGCCATGATGTAATTTGGTCAATTATATAATTTCACTAAGGTTATGTATCAATTTGGCTGATAGTTGATGTAATTTGGCAGTTATGAAACAATATAATTACCTTTCATTTTGTAATGTAATATGGTCATTTTCCATTCTTGCATAATTCTTATTTTTGCATAATGACCTGGTCTTTGCAACCAAACCTTGTCTATAAGTGAGGAGTAGGTATAAATACTCATATATTTAGTTTGGTAGGAGCTATGCTTGCTGAAAGTGGGGAGGACTTAAAACACTTGCTGATAAAGATCAAGGTTTCCAGTATTCAATATAGATTACAACTTAATGTAAAAATCCTCACAACTAGGCCAATAGTTAACATTAGAGAGAAGATTGAAGATGTCAAGGATTTCATCTTGCTTGGATCTACAATTAATGCTCATGAGTCAGCAGTCAAGATCTGAAATTATGATTGAGTAAATCTGCTGCATCCAACCTCTTTGAAGTATGAAAAGCAGGAAGGATTTTTCAAGGACTAAGGTATGTGTGGCACAATCCATGGTGTTTTCAATCACTTTATATGCATTGAAAGTTGGACATTGAATAAAGGGAAGACAGAGGAAGAATCAATGCATTTGAATTATAGTGCTGGTGAAGCATATTGAAAATGCCATTGTGTTAGTCTGGGTAGACTAAAGAAACAAAACACAGAAACTCATATGTATAAGAGAGAGCTTTATAGAAAGGGTAAGTGTACATTAAGAAAGCATCCCAACCCAGTTCTATCCAAGCCCATCAGTCCAACATTAGCCCATATGTCTAACACTAATCTACAAAGTCCTCAATCTCACAAAACACACGTAATGATGCCAACTGCAGGAGGAAAGCCGAGTCAGTGAATGTGTAAGCATCTCAGCACTGTCAGGAGTCTCTACATGGTTGCTCCAGCACCCAGGGCTGCA
>NW_022103916.1:9429090-9469586 GCF_000313985.2 Echinops telfairi | reverse complement strand
AAGTGAGCCTTGCCAGCTGAAACAGGGAACTGTCTAAGGCAGCTGCACCCTGGTCCAGTCATCAGAAAGCAAGGGACCCAAGAAAAATTAAGGCGAGGCTCACCGAGCCATTTATCTCTCCACCCTTCAATTAATGCCACATGTGTTTATGGGACAGGCTTGCACAATAAGCCTTAACTATCTCAGCCATGGACTGCCAAAAGAAGAAACAAATCTGTCTTGGAAGAAATATAGACAGAATGCTTCTTAGAAACCACAGTGGCAAGACTTCATCTCACATACTTCGGACATATTATCAGGTAAGACAAGTCTCTGGAACAGGACACTATGCTTGGCAATGTAGAGGGGTAGTGAAAAAAGTGGAATACCCTGGACAAGATTGATTGACACAGTGGCTGCAACACGAGATTCAAGCAGGAAAACAATTGTGAGGACTGTGAAGGACCAGATCATGTTTTCTTCGGTCGTTATGAGTTGCAACCAACTCAATGGCACCTAACAACAACATGATCCCTGGCGATGTAGTGGTTGGGTGCTAGGTTGTTAACCAGGAGGCTAACAGAACCTACCAGTCCCTCTGCAGAATAAGATGTGATTGTTGGCTTCCATGGAAATGTACAGCCTTGGAAAACATGACAGTTCTACTCTGTCATATAGGGAAGTTATGAGTCAGAATTGACTTGAGGGTAAGTGATATTGATAGCTGACACCTTGTTGGTCACATACTCATGGTAACTCCATGCACAACAGAGCCATTAACATGAGTAGGGTCTTCTGTTGATAATTTTCAAAAGTACATTAACAAACCTTTCTTCCTAGTCTGCTATAGACTAGACGATCCTCTGAAACCTGTTCACCATCCCAGGAGCTATGTAACCCACCACTGACAGATGGCTGGTTCCTATACATGAGTTGTATTCACTGAAAATCAGATCCAGATCTCCTGCATGATAAAAGGCAAAAATTGGATTATCACTAGCCCCTTCAAAGAGTTTGTGTAAACATTGAATTAAAAGATAATGAAAAATATCCACAAACTTTTTGAAACCCTCTGTCGTGTGTGTGTGTGTGTGTGTGTGTGTGTGTGTGTAGTAAAATCTGTGAAAACTGGAAACTGTGTGAGGTGAAAACCTGTCAGAGAAGGCAATCTTAAATAGTATGGATCAGAATGAGGGATAGAAAAATGGTAAGACTACATGCTATGTGTATATATGTGCACATATATATCATATATTCATATATACATATATCATATACACATTTTAAAAAGTGACTGCTGTAGAGTTGATGCCAACTCATAGTGACCCTATAGGACAGGATAGAACTGTGCCTGTGGGTTTCTAAGACTGAAACCCTTTACATGAGTAGAAAGCCCCATCTTTCTATTGCAGACCGGCAGTTTCAAACTGCTGACCTTGCCGTTAACAGCCTAACATATAATGACTACACCACCTGAGCTCCCTTCACATACACATATATATGTATATATACACAGATATATACATGTATGTGTATATATATAAAAACAAACATATACATGCATGTGTATATGATGGGAGCCCAGATGTCATACACACACACACACATATACATACACAAACCTATACAATAGATCCCTCTCTTCCCAGTGAGACCTGTGATAGCCAGAATTTGATAAGAGTATTTTGTTTTTCTGAGTCTCTCAAGTTTTCCACCTTTGACAGGGTAATTTTATGAATTTTCTCTCTCTCACTTTATTGAGAAATATTTGAGTTTCACTCCTCTGACAGGTTTCTGCCTTAAAAAGTTTCCACCTTTCAAAAGTTTTATTATATATGTGGATATATGTATACAGTATGTGTATCTTTATATGTACATGTACATATTAGAGTAGGTTAAAAAGTATCACTATTAAATCATAGAACTAAACAAATGCATCAAAATATGACGACTTTGTTTCTCAACATATCCTCCACCTTAGATCGATTCTCTTCTAAAGGCAGTGGTTCTCTCTCTCGACCCCCTCCAGGAGAGCTCCGTGCTCTTTGAGCAGCAGTTTGGGCATACTCCAGGCACTCCAATTGTGCTCCTTCTACATCTTATTTGAGTTTGGGGAACCAAAAGAAATTTGAAAGTAGAAGGGCAGGGCTCTAGAGGTGATGGGCATAAGTTTTTCACACGAAATTATCTTATGACAGCCTTTACCACCCTTACAGAGTGAGCAGGTACATTGCAGCATGATGGAAAAAGATTTATTGGCACAACATTTCTGGCCTCTTTTTCTCCAATGTACTTTTCAATTTTCTTATTTTTCCGTTGTTTTAACAAATATCTATCATGATCGCTCCTTTAAATAAACTAAAAACAAAACCAGTGAGCTGTCCACTCTGCCTTGAATTCATCTTTCAGGTCTTTCAGACCTTCCTTAAAACACTTGAACCATCTAAAAATGCTCATTTCATGTGGAGCTACATTATCATAAATTCATAGAAAAACTTCAGTTATTTTAAAATAATGTAAAATTGAGTTTTAAGTTCAATATTAGCTCTTACTTCAAAATCATTTTTTCATTACACACAGTGTCCTTTTTAAAACAATTTTATTGGCACTTCATCCACACATCATAAAACCCGCTATTTCAATTATATCAAGAAGCGTTGTACAATTATCACCACAATCAATTCAGGAACATTTTCTTCTTGCTGGGCTCACTGTGATCCATGTCATTTTTATTTTTTATAACCGTGGCAAAAATATATACAACAAAACATTCTCCAATTCAATAATTCTACATGTATAATTCAGTGCCGTTGAGTATACTCTTTGTGTTGTACAGATATTATAGATATCCCTTTCCAAATTATCCCACCACCATTAACATAAACTCAATGCTCCCTAAGCAACAACTCTTTCTCCTTCACTTATTGGTCAAGTTTGGTTTCCTTTCTATTTTTTTAGTAGTTTTCTTGATATAGTATTCACATATCATACACTTCTGTGGTTAAGTCACTTTTTAAAAGGGTGGTATATATACCATCACAATCAGTTCTAGTGCTCCTTCCCTGAAGATGCAGCTTTCTACTCCTAAAAAGAGTCAGTCTCAGAAACCTCCAGGGGGCAGTTCTACCTTGTCTTATAGGGTGGTTGAATCAGAATCAAGTCTATGGCAGTGCATGCACTCTCAAGGGCAAGGGAATTTTGCAAATAATGTTTTATAAATAATTTTACAAATACTTCTTTTAGACGAGAACATGCACACTGCTAAAGATGAGATCCCACAACACAGGGAATGCCAGATAGATAAACCCCTCAGGGTCAGAAATGAGTGAGAATAGACACACCAGGAAGATTAGGGGAAAGTGGGGGCAGAAAGCAGGAATCGATCACAAGGATCAACATAGAACCCCCTCCCAGGAGGACAAACAATGGAAACGACAGAGGATGATGTAAGATATGAAAATAATAATCTATAACTTATCAAGTGTTCATGAGGGAGGGTGGGTAGGGGAGGGAGGGGAAAAATGAGGAGCTGATATCAAGGGCTCAAGTAGAAAGAAAATGCTTTGAAAATGATGATGGCAGCATACGTGCAAATGTGCTTGACACACTGGATGAATGTATAAGATTGTGATAAGAGATGTAAGAGCTCCCAATAAAAGTATTTAATAATAAAAAATAATGTTTAAACTCTGTTAAAGCTGATAAAAAATTCATAACCTTTGATCTTAATAGTGTTCCCATCTAGGCATGTAGGTAAGAAAATGATCATACATGTAAGTGAAGCAATGAGTGCACCGAGAGAGGATAAAAACTGGAAGGAAACATGCCAAATGCGAATTGTGGTCCTCTGAGTGATCAGTTTTTTCTGTTTTATTTTGAATATTTTTGTAGTTTTTTTTAAATTTTAAAAGCATCATGTATTGATTTGATATGTAGGAAAAATGCAGTGATTCACAGAAGTCGTTTACACCTCTTTTTCCTCCCCTAACAACAACAACAAGAATTTCAGAACACATTACCCATCTTATAAATTACAAAATTAATTTGTCTTTTTTCAGTTATCCTTTTTTGGGGGAAGGTAACCTAACAAGACTAAAACAAGTATATTACTGAAACTACATATCTGGAGTCATTCACTAATTACAAACATGTTTAACCATGTTTTGTTCGGAATAAACCCAAAGAATTAAATTTTTACTTGCATATATATGTATATGTTGTTATGATTAGATGCCACTGGGTAGATTCTAACTCATAACGACTGGGCACATAACAAAACAAAACACTGCCCCATCCAGGGCCATCCTCCTGAGAGTGGATATGTTTGCATCCATGGTTGCAGCTCCTGTGTCAACCATCTCATTGAGGAACTCCCTCTCTTTTGCTGACCCTCTATTTTACCAAGGGTGATGTCTTGCTATAGAGGCTGGTTTTTCTTGATAACATATCCAAAGTCCATGTGATGAGTCTCACCATCCTTGCTTCTAGGAAGCATCCTGGATGTACTTCCTCTAAGACAGTTTTCTTAGTGCTTCTGGAAGTTCATGATGTTTTCAAACTCTTGCCAACATCATAGTTCAAATGCATCAATTCTTCGGCAGGCTTCTTTAGTCGTTGTCTAGTTTTTGGCAATTGAAAGTGCCATGGTCATGGACACCTTAGTCCTCAAAGTCACAACTTTGTCCTCTTGTTCTTTAAAAAGATCTTGTGCGGCCTATTTGCTCAGTGACATATACATTTTTGATTTCTTGACTGCTGCTTTCATGGATAGTTATTTTGAATCCAAGAAAAATGAAATCTTTGATAACTTCAGACTTTTCTCCATTTATCATGATGTTGTCTGGTCCATTTGTGAAGATTTTTGTTTTCTTTACATTAAGTTTTTATCTGCACTGAACATAATATTGAGCTGTTATCTGTACTGTTATCTTTGACCTTCATCAGTAAATGCATCAAGTCCACTTGGCTTTCAGCAAGCATGATTATTATCATTTGCACATCTTAGGTTGTTAATGAGCCTTCCTCCAATCTTGATACCACATGCTTCTCCTTATAGTCTAGCTTCTTGGATTGCTTGCTCAGCATACAGACTGAATTACTGTAGTAAAAGGATATAAACCTGACACACACCTTTCCTGATTTTAAACCATACAGCATCCTCTTGTTCTGTTTGAATGACTGCCTATTGACTTCAAATAGGGTTTTTTAGATGGTAAATCATTACAGGAGCCTCATCTTTTTCACACAGAGCAGCAGGTGGGCTTGAACCCCTGTGGTTAGCAGCTTTGCCCCACAGAACCACTAGGGCTCCTTATTCCACCCCAGAATCCCTCTATATTGTCACGTGATGCTTAATGTTTTTCTTCAGTTACCTCAGTTTGAAATCTGCTGAGTGTTCTTCTCTTTAGGTTTTCTAACTCAAGGTCTTTGCAAAATTCATTATAATACTTTGTCTTCTCAAGCTATATGCGAAATTTTCATTTCAGCTCTTTTACTTCATTTTGCCCATTCACTTTACGTTCAAGAGTGTCTTCTGAGATCTGCTTTGTTCTTTTCATTCATCACTGTCTTTTTAGTGACTTCTTTGCATTCTTTATGTATGATATTCTTGCTGCTGTGCTGTTAAGTGCCACCAAGTTGACTTCAACCCATAGCACCTCTATGTACAACAAAATAAAAGACTGTCTGGTCCTATGTGATCTTAACAATTGTTATATTTGATCCCATATCATCCCAGAACCCCTCTGGTCTTTGGTCATCAGTGTTCAGTGTGTCAAATCTGTTCTTGAGATTGTCTCTAAATTCAGGTGGGATTTACTCAAGGTTATATTTTAACCCTAGTGAATTTAATTTTTTTCTTCCTGTGATCAGTTGTAGATCAGATAATTGTGATCTACATAGTTTTTACTCACTGATTTTTAGAAGTGGATCTCCTGACCTTTCTTCCTAGTCGCTTATAGTCTTTTCCACTATTGATGCCTGGCCCAATTTAGGCTGATTCCTGTGTCTAATCTTAGTTTGGAGGCTGCTATGAAACCTGTCCACCATTGACAATGTATTCATTCATTTGATCTTTTGCCTGTCCTACAATTGGAGTGCTTGTTGGTCAAAGTACAAATCTTAATGTAGAACAACAGTTTCAGAGATAAGCTCTGTCAATTACTAACTTCAGAAACTTGAGCAATACCCATCAAGTCTTGTTGAAGCTCTTTCTTTTTAAAAAATCATTTTATTGGGGACTCTTACAGCTCTGATCACAATCCATACACACATCCATTTTCTCAAGCACATTTGTACATATGTTGCCATCATCATTTTAAAAACATTTCCTTTCTACTTGAGTTCTTGTTATCAGCTCATTTCCCACCCCCATACCTCATGAACCCTTGATAATGTATAAATTGTTTTTTACTATGTCTTACACTGACCCACTCTCTCCCTTCACCCACTTTTCTGTTGTCCACCCCCCTGGGATGATTATATGTTGATCATTGTGATCGGTTCCCCCTTTCTCCTCCACCTTCCCCTTGCTCTCCTGTTATCTCTACTTTCATTATTGGTCCTGAGGGTTTTATCTGTCCTGGATTCCCTGTATTGTGAACTCTTATCTGTACCAGTGTACATGCTCTGATCTAGCCAGATTTGTCAGGTATAATTGGGGTCATGATGCGGGGGGGGGGCAAAGCATAAAAGAACTAGAGGAATGTTACATGTTTCATTGGTACTATGCTGCACCTTGACTGGTTTGTCTATTCATTGTAACACTTCTGTAAGGGGATGTCCAATTGTCTACAGATGGGCTTTGGGTCTCCACTCTGCACTCCCCCTCATTCACATCAATATGATTTTTTGTTCTGGGTCTTTGGTGCCTGATACTTGATCCTATTAACACCTCATAATCACACAGGCTGGTGTGCTTCTTCCCTGCGGGCTTTGTTGCTTCTCATGTTGATGGCCGCTTATTGATCGTCAAACAAAGTGTTCTTCCATTGAAGGAGTACTTGAATGGAGGCCCAATGTCTGTCTGCTGCCTAATACTTAACAAATAAATATATGTACATAGATATATTTCTCTATTATTATATATAAATATACTTACATATGTTCATGTGTGTATTTAGACCTTTATACATGTTCTTTCATCTATTTCCTTTTACTTTTCTCTTGTTCCACTATCATGTGGAATTTTCCACATTCAATTTTTGGCAATTCCTCTTGGCTACATTGCCCTTGATCAAGCCCCACCAGACATCCTACACCCTCCTTGCCATCAATTTTATATCACTTTTTGTTCTCTTGTCCCTGGGTTTTTTGGCACCCCCCCCAATGAAGCTCTTTCTATGGTGAATTAATTAACTTCTTCATCTAAGCATATTTTCAGTGAACAAATTAAATACAGTGTCTATCCAGTATTCCATACTGACTTGTACATCTAGACCTTCATTTTGCTGTCTCTTTCAAGAATTCAAATCTCACAATGTCTTGGTTAACCTTTACTTATTATGGAAAATTTTATATGTATACAAAAGTATACAATTACTAATTTCTTTCATCTATCTATAGGTTCCCAACCTTATTTGGACTACTTCCTATATTTTAGAAAAAAGAAATTATTCCGTGCCTCCTGGCAATTACATTATTTTTAGAACTATAGCCCATAATCCAGGATAAAGTGCAGGTATCTGCTTTTGCAGCCCCTTTGCATAGTTCCAACACCCCGCCCCTCAGGGGACAGTATTATCCATTTTAGGAAATACTGACCTCACTTCTTACTCTCTCATATTATTTGTAAGAAAATTCTAAGCATCGGATTATTTTATCTATTAATTTTTAAAATATATATCTAGGTTAGAGGGGTTTATAAAAGTCATACAGTAGCAACATTGTAACATTAAATTTTTTAATGATTCTTAAGATTATCAAATATCATCAGTTCCCACATTTCCAATTACCTCATAACTCTTTTTAAAATTTGAGCTACTATAGTATTCAAATTAAATCAACAAATTTCAGTTGTGTGACTTGTCTCTTAAATCTCTTTAATTCTGTAGATATCCATTCTTATAGCCTTTTCTTTCTTTCCTTTTTTGAAGACACTGGGTGGTAAATTCTTATATTTTCTCTAGTCTGGATATTACTGAGTATATCCCCATGTACCATTTAACATGCTCTCCATCTTCAATTTTTTTGTAAATAGGATCTAGAGGTGTGATCAGACTCATGTTTAATCTTTTTGGCAAGATTACTTCATATCACCCTCAAGGCTTGGCGGGCCAGCTCCACTCTCTTTTCCTCCCCCTTTATTTGCTCCCATGTGCTCTGATCAGACATGTCCCTCTCCCTGAGCTGCAGCTTCAGTGCTGTCCTCTGAAATAAATTCTTCTGGGGGGAGGGGAGCTGTCCACATAATTGGGATTGGGACCGGCCCCTCAGACTTCTCCACTGGTTTCCTACTCCCCACCAAACCTTGAGGACGATATTCCCCTCAGAGCAGCCAATCCACAGAGAAGACCATATGGCTGGCCATATGAGACATGACATCCTTCACTGAACCGTAGACATACAGGGGACAACACTGGAGACACAGTGTGAGAATTGCGTCTGATCTGATCGCAGCACACCACACCAAGGCAAAACACTAAGGGTGTGAAACTGAACAGCAAGGGGAACAGAGCAACGAAGTCCCCAGGGAATACCAAAAATAGACTTTGGGGCCAGGGCTTAACACCCCATCAGACTCGATTGGAAAACACTCCTAAAAGTCAACAAACAATCCTTGGACTAAATACAGGCTTTTCTTTTTTGTTGTTGTTTTTTGTCATTGGCTTTTTGTTGTTTTCTTTTCTTTTGTTGTTTGTTTTGCTCTGTCTTGTTTTTGTGCATGTTATTATCTCCAAAGGTCTGTCTAAATAAGATAGGCTGGATGAACAAAGAGAACAGGTTTAGTATGAAGGTAGCAGATGGACATTGATATCCAGGCACCATCAACTTTCTTCACCACATTTGCTTATGCACCCATCTGTCTTCAGCGATTTATCGGGAAGGTGAGCACACAATGATATGATTTTTTGTTCTTTGATGTCTGATAACTGATCCTTTAGGCACCTCATGATCACACAGGCTGGTGTGCTTCTTCCAAGTGGGCTTTGTTGCTTCTGAGCTAGATGGCCGCTTATTTACCTTCAAGTCTTTAAGACCCTAGATGATATATCTTTTGATAGCCAGGCTCCATCAGCTTTCTTCACCACATTTACTTATGTACTCACTTTGTCTTCAGTGATCAGCCTAAACCTCTCGCAGTTTCCTGTCAGTTTACTACTCCAACCATTGTTGGATGATCTTCGGCAACATTTTACTTGCATGTGATATCAATGATATCATTCTGTAATTTGAGCATTCTTTTGGATCACCTTTCTTTGGAATGGGCACAAATATGTATCCCTTCAAGTCAGTTGGCCAAGTAGCTGTCTTCCAAATTTCTTCACATAGAGAAGTGCTTCATCAGCTTGTTGGAACATTACAATTGATATTCCATAAATTCCTGGTGCCTTGTTTTTAAAGCCTAATGCATTCAGAACTGCTTGAACTTCTTCCTTCACCACCATTCTTTCTTGAACATATGCTACCTTGTGTATAGTCACTGTTTGTGTTCTTGAAAATATGTATTTCTTACAGACTTTGGATTCACGGTCAACATTCTTAGAAGCAGTAGGTAAGAAATCAAATGAAGAGAATGATGATGGCAACAAATGTACAAATGTGCTTGACAAAATGGATGGATGGATGGATTGTGATAACAGTTGTTTTCAAAATGATGAAAATAAATAAATAATCTTTAATAAAATGATAAATAGCAGATGTATTCATTTGAAGAATACGAATCATGAAAAAAAATCTAGAAAATTACCTAGAATGCTGCAAGAAGAAACATTATACATTCTGTTTATAATTTATACATTCTGTTTGTAATTTCTAGTGGCAACCTTTATACTTTTAACGTGTATACTTGATTTCATGTAATTCTAACCAATATATTTTTCTCTTCCCAAATACAAGATGGCTCCAATTCTTAACTTTGATAATCATTTAATAAAAATTTCTACCCCCTCAAAATAAGATTACTTCGTACATGTGGTGTGTTCTTCCGTCACAAAATACATAATATTTGTCTGTCTCTCTTTTGGTAATTTTAGCATCTATTGATAATTAATGCCTATTGTTGACTGCTGTTGAGTTGGCTTCTGAGTCATGGTGGCCCCAGGCACAACAAAACAAAATGCTGCTGTCTCTGTGATAAGTTATTGATCAGATCCTTGTCATCTGTAGGGTGTTCACTGATTGAATTTTAGAAATAGATCTCCTGACCTTTCTTCCTACTCCATTTTAGTCTGGAAGCATGGTTGAACTCTTCAGCAGCAGTATCATGCAAGCTTCCACTGGAAGATGTGTGGTGGATATGTTTGAAGAGTATTGGCCAGGCAGTCAACCCAGGTCTCCAATAGAGAAGGCAAAAATACTACCACTGAGCCACCAATGCCCCACACAATCCCTGTATCCCTTAACAATGACTGATTTTATTATTGTTGTTCTGTATTACAAAACCAATTCTAACTCATAGCAACAACAATGAAGCCAGTTATTTAATATGATGGATTATTTTGAAATTGGATATCTAAAGTTAGTAGAGATAAAGGCATGAAGTAGCTAGCTTGTCAATCTTTACTGGTGTATTTCCAGTAAAATTGCTGAACAGGGGGAAGTAAATCCTTCATGTATGAAAAGGACAATAGCTAGAATAGCCAGAGGGTAATCTAAAATTCAATGAATTATTTAAGATGGCTCTTATCGCCACAGCCTTTGTTGGTCCTACTCAACAACCTTTATATTAAAGAGATGGGAGAATATATTGATTGGATTATAATATTCTGCTGCAGGTAGTTGGTAATAGGGTTAATTGTGAATGCCATCCCACTAGGTAGAAAATGAGCCATTTCAGAAGCAGGAAGGGGTATCACACTACCAACAAGAGAAAATATCAGTGAGTGGAGAACTTCCTTTGGACCCTGAGATATCTACACATTGAACCTCCTTGATCTACTACCGATTTTGATACTAGAGCAACAGTGGAGGAGAATCAGCAGCAAAACCAAAAGCCCGAATGTGAGACAGAGTGGGCTTCCCAACTCACAGAGCAAGTAAAGCTGAGTGCTTTGGGGCATGAGGATGGCTTGTAGAGTAAAGTGCCTCTGAACACTTAATTGAAGGAGCTGGGTTTGCTAACCCATAGAGCCGGAGCTGAATGCTTTGGGGATAAAACTTGAAGTGGAGTGGTGTGTCATTTGTCGACATTTATTGGCAGCCCTAAAAGTGCTTTGTAACATGGCTTAAGAAAGCCAGAGGCCAAGACAAGAGGCTAAAGGTCAAAGAAAGGCCAACCTACAAGCATAGTAGAGAAGAGACTTTCCTGACTGAACTTTTATCACCTGAATTGTAACCTGATAAATTCTCGAATAAATACAATAATCATTAGTATTGTCTGTCAGTTTTGTGTGATCATTGCAATGAATCAAATCCAACAGAGAATTTTAGAGCATGGAAAGTAGGATGCCGTGGGAGGAACAGTTGGTGTCAGAATAGGGTTAAGAAGGATAGAAGGTAGATATATGTCTTAAAGTTACTAATGTGTCGTTAGTAACCAAGCACTTAGCCATTGCATCATCAGTAGTTCTTGGGGTTCTTTTAATAACGCTTAGATCCATTAATTTCTTAAGAGGTTTCCAGCTGATGATACTCTACCTCATTAGTAAAGAAGTTAAATAACTACTTATCTTTCATAAATTGAAAAGCCATGGAAGAGTGCACTTAAAGGGAAACCCTTTGTGTCATTCCAACATCTTTTGTTTATGGTTTTCAATGTGCTTGGATACATTGGAACAACCTTCAGGTCTAATTTGAAACCAAATTTAGCTTGCTGCATACAAATATTCCCATAGGCACATTTCATCATTAAAGGTCAAACATGATATGATCCTCATTCCCTACATCCACCATTTCTATTATTCACTGAAATTTATTGTTCATCGGGATAATATTACATGTAAGTTCTCCCATCCCTGGCTTTCTTACCTCCTCAATCCGTGGCTTGGTAACCTCTAAGAACTCAAAGATATTGTTCGATAGTTTGAGCATTCTGTTGGCTCCCTTTTCTTTGGAATGGGTAAAAGTATGGATCTCTTCCATTCAGTTGACCGACTAGCTATCTTCCAAATTTCCTAGCATAGATAAGTAAGTGCTTCCAGTACTACACCATATATATGATAAATATATATATATATATATATATACTGTATCTCACCATATATAATATATCTACACGAAAGTACTTGTCAGTTTGTCAGACTGTGGTGGCTTATGTATGTATTGCTGTGATTATGGAAGCTATGTCACTGGTATTGCAAATGCTGGCAGGGTCACCTGAAGTGAACAGTTTCACAGCACTTCTAGACTAAGATCAAATAATGCAGAAAGTAACCCCCGAAAACCTTTGAAACATTGTCAGATATCGAAGGCCTAATGAATGGAAACAGAGCAATATTGGAGATGGTGCTGGAGGATTTGCCCCTCGGGTAGGAGGGCGTTTGCAATGTGACTGAGGAGGAACTGCTTTCTTGCAGTGGAAGTGACCATGGTGACATGAATGTGGTAAAGCCTGTGTGAGTGGAGACTTTGGGGTCTTAATTTGCTGATGGGACACAAATGAAAGTAAGAGCAACCTCTGCAAAAATCTGCTAACGATCAGAACTTGGAATGTGTGAAGTGTATGAATCTAAGAAAAATTGAATTCATCAAAAGTGAAACAGAAGGCATGAACATTATGGAGGCATTAGTGAGTTGAAATAGACTAGTATTAGCCATTTTGAGTCAGAAAATCATACAATTTACTATGCTAGGAATAACACAGTCAAGAGGAATGGTGTGGGATTCATTGTCCAAAAGGACAATGCAAAATCAATTAGAAAATATGATGTTGTTTGTGAGTGGATTATAACTATTCACCTTCAAAGAAATCCAATCAATACAACTCTAATAGAAATTTATGCACCAAGCACAAAAGGTAGTGATGAAGAAATTAAAGAATTCTCCCACTGACTTCAGTCTGAAATTGATCAAACAAGCAACCAAGATGCATTGATAATTATTGGTGATTAGAATGCAAAAGTTAGAAACAATGAGGAAGAGCAGTTGGAAAATATGGGCTTGGTGATAGAAACAAAGCTGGAGGTCACATGATAGAATTTTGTAAACCATCAATTTGTCTGTAAGAAATACATATTTTCAAGAACACAAACAGTGACTATACACAAGGTAGCATATGTTCAAGAAAGAATGGTGGTGAAGGAAGAAGTTCAAGCAGTTCTGAATGCATTAGGCTTTAAAAACAAGGCACCAGGAATTTATGGAATATCAATTGAAATGTTCCAACAAGCTGATGAAGTACTGGAAAGAAATTTGGAAGACAGCTACTTGGCCAACTGACTTGAAGGGATACATATTTGTGCCCATTCCAAAGAAAGGTGATCCAAAAGAATGCACAAATTACAGAACAATATCATTGATATCACATGCAAGTAAAATGTTGCCGAAGATCATCCAACAATGGTTGGAGCAGTAAATTGACAGGAAACTGTGCTGGATTCAGAAGAGGATATGGAACAAGGGGTATTATTGCTAATGTCAAAGGTAGAGAATATCAGAAAGGTATTTATTTGTATTATAACAACTATGTGACGGCATTGTATGATGTGGACCATAATAAACTATGATTAGTCTTAAGAAGAATGGGAATTCCAGAACACTTTGTTGTACTCATACAGAAATTGTACATGGATCAAAAGGCAGTTGCTTAAACAGAACAAGGGAATACTGCATGGTTTAAAATCAGGAACCATGTGCGTCATGGTTGTATACTCTCACAATATTTATTCAATCTGTATACTGAGCAATTTATCAGAGAAACTGGATTATATGAAGAACAATATGGCATCAGAATTGGAGGAATTATTCACAGCACGTAATATGCTGATGATACAGCCTTGCTTGCTGAAAATGAGCAAGAGGACTTGACACTCTTACTGATGAAGATTGAGGACTGCAGTCTTCAGTATGGATTACAATTCAATGTAAAGACGACCAAAGTATTCACAACTGGTAACATCAGGATAAATGGAGAAAGGGTCGAAGCTATCCAAGGATTTCATCTTACTTGGATCCACAATCAAGGATTATAGAAAAATCAACCACGAGATCAAAAGATAAGTCACATTAGGTAAAGCTGTTGTACAAGACCTCTTTAGAGTACTGAAAAGCAAGTCGTTACTTTGAGGACCTAGGTGCGCCTGACCCAAGCCAGGGTATTTCCAATTACTTCATTTGTATGTGAAGGTTGGACATCGAATAAGGAAGACTGAAGAAGAATTGATGCATTTAAATTGTGGCTCTAAAGAAGAATATTGAAAATGAACTGCTAAAAGGACAAATAAATCTGTCTTGGAAGAAATACAGCCAGAGTACTCTTTAGAAGCAAGGATGACAAAACTTTGTTTTTCATACTTTGGACAAATTGTCAGGAGAGAGCAGTCCCTGAAGAAGGACAACAGGCTCGGTAGAGGGGCAACGGAAATGAGGAAGTCCCTTAATTAGATGGATTGGCACAGTGGCTGCAACAATCGGCTCAGGCATAGGAATAATTGCCAGGATGGTGAAGTACAGTGCAGTGTTTTGTTCTGCTGTGCATATGGTCACTATGTGTCAGAATTGACTTATTGGCCCCTACCAAACACAACAACATGCTTTACAAAGCCTGATGCCCTTTTCTATGGAGGGACTGGCCTCTTCTATTAACATGTCCAAAGTACATGAGATACATATGATTATGTATCTCTTTCAGTCAGTTGGCCATCTAGCTGTCTTCCAAATTTCTTCTTTATAGACAAGGGAGTGTTTCCAGTGCTTCCCGCAGCTTGTTGAAACATTTCTATTAGTTTTCCGGCCATTTCTCAAGACTTCTTTTTTTGCTAGTGTCTTCAGTGCAGCATTTTGGCTCCCGGACTGTTGTAATTTTCTTCAACTGCAACCTAAACTTATGTATGAACAGTTAATGGTCTGTTCCACAGTCAGCCACTGGCATTGTTTTGGCTATGGTATTCAGCTTCTCCATAATCTCTTCCCACAGATGTTGTCAATTTCTTCTCTGTGTCTGCCTTCTGGTGAGGTCCATGTACACTCTTACCATTGATGTTGTTGAAAAAGATATTTTCAATGAATAAGTCATTCATCTTGCAAAATTTGATCATGTGATATACGGGTTTGTTTATATGACCAAGTCCATATTTTCTAACTAGTGTACTTTCCTCTTTGTTTCCAACTTTCGCATTCCAGTCACCAACAATTATCAATGCATTTTTATTGCAGGTTTGCTCAATTTCAAGCTGAACAAGTTGGTAGAATTCTTCAATTTCTTCAACCTTTCCTTTAGTGGTTGGCCAATATATCTGAATAATAGCTGCATTACCTGGACTTCTTGTGTGTATAGAATACTGTCCTTTCACAGATAATCTTATACTTCAAGATTGATCTTAAAATGTCCTTTTTGATAAGAATATGATGTCATTCATTTGAATTTGTCATTCCTGGCATAGTAAACCATGACCATCTGAATCAACATGGCCAATAGCTGTCAATTTCAGCTCACTAATGCCCAGGATACTGGTTTTTATGTGTTCCATTTCATTTTTTATCACTTCCAATTTCCCAAGGTTCATATTTCATGCATTCCACATTCTCATTATTAATGGATGTTTGCAGCTGTTTCTTCTTATTTTGAATCATACCCCATCAGCAAATGAATGTCTGAAAGTTTGACTTTATATCATCTTTATTGTTTCTCTAGAGAACCCTGTCTAACACAGACTCTATTCTGAGAAGACAGCTCTTCTTCAGCCCTATTTTAAGTGCTCTCCAACCTGTAGGGATTATCTTACAGCACTGTATCAGACAATTGTTTTGCTGGAATTCATAAATTTTTAAGTAGTTAATCCCTCAAAAATGAGCAGCCATTTCCTTCTTTGTAGTCGTTTCTTATTATGGAAGCTTCAGTGGGAACTGTTAACTGGCGCCATAGTTTCAAACATCACAGCAACACACAAGCGACTACAGTACAACAAACTCACAGATGCGTGGTGACTGTTGTACAAAGGGTTGGTATGCGTCCGAACTGATTCAAGGGCACACAACAGCAACCACAGATACAATTAAATAAATTATCATGAACAATTTATACCAGAATAGGGTGGTGCTTGAATTCAATATGTGTCCTTTTTTTTCCATATACAATAGGAATTCAATGATAGCATATACAAGCAATTGAATGATACTGTTCCCACTGAAAATAGTACTATATTTAACCCAACTATTAAATACATTAATTTTTAATGTGAATACATGACATTGCACATCTTAAAAGAAATTTTAAAAGTGTGTTATTTGGGTGCCTTCTATATACTGAGTAATTTTTTTTAATCATTTTATTAGGGGCTCATACAACTCTCATCACAATCCATACATACATCACTTGTGTAAAGCGCATTTGTACATTCATTGCCCTCATCATCAAAACATTTCCTCTCCACTCAAGCCCCCGGCACCAGGTCCTCAATATGTGTCCTTATATAAAGAGAATCAACACCAGAGAGTCATATAGGGAGAATGATCATGTGAAGACAGATGCAAATATTGCAGATATGTGGCCTTAAATCAAGGAACAACTTGAACTACCAGAAGTTAATTGAAATAAGAACGGATTTCCCCTAGGCCTAGAGCCTTCAGAGAGAACAGTCTTGCTGATACCCTGAATTCAATCTTCTTGCCTCCAGAATTGTGAGAGAATAAATTCATTTTGCTTTAAACTACCAAATTTGTGACACTTTGTGAAGGCAACCAGAGAAAATGAATACACTAGCCATGCCTTTATGTGCTCAAAGTATCTGCAGATTTCATTTGTAATAGCTGTAATTTTGCCATTTAATTCCTGTTCAAGAGAGGTCATGTAAATAGAAATATTGCATATGGGATGTAAAGGAATCATATTAGTTGTATAATGGGTTACATGTTGGGATCAGCAGTTTGTGAGAGAAAGATGTGGCTTTCTACTCCAATGAGCAGTTACCATGTAGAAACCCACAGGAGCAGTTCTAGCCTGTCCTATAGGGTCACTGTGAGCAGGAATTGACTCAATGGCAATGAGTGAGTCCAAATTCTACCACAGAAAATTAAGCAAGATTATATGAATACAACAATCTAGCTATAAAACATGAAGGAAATAGAAATAAACTAGGAATTTATAAAAGGGAAAAACAAAAATAGGAGTTATTTAATAATCACCTCTATGGAAATTAAATTACTTATTTTATTGGAGGTGATCAACTATTGCTAATTGAAAAAAACGTCAAGGTTGGGCTTAATAATAATCCATTCTAATTAATGAATTCTATTAGGGATGTTTTCCTTCTATTCAACCCAAATTCAGATTTCTCTTATTCTCTTCTCACCTTAGAATGATGTGAGAAAACAACTCTTGTATAACCCATTCTTATATAATTATCTATATCTTGTCTACATTTTAATCATCTATATTTTAAATATTCAAAGTAAAATGAAAACAAATCTTTGGAGGGAAAGTTCCACTGGAGCTAAAAACTGTAAACTATACATATTTTCATTCATGTAGGGAAGAGCCAAAGTGAGAGAAAGCAAAACCAAGCAGAACAAAACAGTACCAACCTTGCAGTGGTCATCTTCTTCAAAAGAGGAATTGGCTGTCATTTACCTCTTTGACCTGCAGGTTGACTTTGAAGCAACCCAGAATTCAATAGGGGAGAACTGCAACAACTTAGTTTTATAGAACACCTAACAGTTTACAAAGCACGTGTACAGTTGATTACTATTTGATCAGCCTGAACACTCTGGGGGAGATTGCATAGGAATTTTGGTTTTCATCTAACAGAGAAAGGTTCGTCCTCTCCTCAGCAAATGTTGGAGAAATGGTGGGAGTAGAATGAATAGAACATTTAAAAACGTTTTATTGGGACATAATCCTCATATCATACAATTCGATAATTTAATTATATCAATAAGAGTTGTACAATCATTACTCTAATCAACTTTACAACATTTTCGTCTTGCTTGTACTTCTTGTTAGTAACTTTCCTTTCCCTTCTAACCTCCCTTGCTATCCCCCCAAGAAAGCATTAATCCTGTTACTGTTTCTGTAGATTCACTCATCCTGGATTTTGTATACCGAAAAAGAAGAAACAAAGACCAAAAAAAAGGCTATCAATATTAACAAAATAAAATAGAGAAAAACCTCAGTTGAACAGAAAGCAGAAAGTATTAAAGACTAGAACAACTTTAAAGTGGGTCAAAAGGGAGCTCGAATGATAAGGTGTGAAATGGTTAACTACATTGGCCATAATCCACTTTGCAATGCCCACTCTGCATGCTATCAAGGCTATTCACATACCTAGTCCATGTTCATTGGAGTCGTAAGCCCCGTGTATTTTCCCTTCACAGTTTTTAAACAGATACAACTTTAAAATTGGTTAAAAACAAACAAACAAACAAACAAGATGTTTCATTTTAACCTGACTATATCTGCTACACTCCTCTCTACAATACTCTCTGCCTGATAACACAGCTATTCACATCACTCGACTATGGTCAGAGTGCATTCACGGGAGGATTAATATATGTGTGGACCTACGAATGGATTTGGGGCATCCATGTCATTCATAGTCTTCTGCAAATTGGATGCTCACAATTCAAGCTCTGATCCCATTCCTTCCCTACCTTCAGATTTGGATTATGTTATTTACTTACAATCCTTGGATCACAGAAGTTGGTGTGATTTCTTTCATGTGGACTTAGTTGATGCCTCACTTTGATGGTTGCTTATTTGAAGACAAGCCTTTAAGATCCCAGATAGTATTCTTTTTGATAGCTGGACACCATCTAGTTTCATCACACACCCATATCTTCAGTGACATCTTCAAGCAGGGCCATGTCATAAGAACTAATTGTTCTTAGATTGTGGCTAGAATTAGGTGGGAACCCAAGGTCCGTTCAAGTATCTACAGTTTATATATATCTCTGGTTCACCTTAAAGATATCATTGTCATTTTATGTTAGATAACATTATAAATCATCACTCTGGGCATAAGGTAACACTATTGATAGAGCCATTAATTTATAAAATGCTACAATATTTAAAATTCAGTTCAAAATGATATTATACAAGTATATGTTGGCTACAAACCCCAATTCATGAGTTATTGATTTGTACAGATTAAACTTGTATAATCTTGTGACTGGACACAATTTACACAAACAGCGGGGAATGGTGATAAGGAAAACTTTTCGATAATATTTATTGACAGTGTCACACCCAGACCTACCAAATTAATATATATCTAAATAAAGCAAGGAGTGCATTTCAAATAGTAAGTATATGGTAGTCCCGGGTCACCATTTATTGGGAACCTTCAAAGCAAGAGATCCAAGCCAAAGTCTGACGACCGCCAGTTATTTACTCTTGTTATAGCAATTGTCTACTGCTTCTCACACTCTGATGTTTTGGCCTTAAATCCAAGGACTACAGGTGAGTTTGAGGTATGTACTGTAGGCTACTGGGACTAGTGGCACCTGATTTTTAAGGTGCACAACATCCTTCACAAGCCATATCAGAAGGACTCGATGAGGAAACCCCTCTAAAGACTGCAATCGAATGGGCTCTAATCTTACCCACAAGGGACAATTTCTACTTTTGAGGAATTGCCAAAGAGAAATTATCATCTTTTTCTGTCAGGAAAAGGAGCTATCCAGATGGGCATTTCAGAAAAGATCCTCCCAAGAAGTCCTGAGTGAAATTACCTTTGAAGATTAAATTCTAGGAACCACAAAAGTATCCTAGTGGATTTGAACTGTTGACTATTCAGGTGGCTCTTTAAGCATTGCACCACCAGGTATCCTTTAACAATACGGAAGTTTTCCCCAATAGTTAATGTGCATACAGTTCCTCTTCAGATCTTGGTAAAGTACAGATTCAGGATCAGCAGATCTGAGTGGAGCCTAAAGTGCATTTCTACCATGCTCATAGGGTTTCCTGGACTGCTGGCTGATGCAAGAACCTCCCCAACCCACCAGATATCTTCAAATATCTGTTTTTACTTATTCTGAGTTTAGATTGAGAGAGAGGCAACTATACCCCTCATACTCCTCTCCTGTGCATTGTAAGAACCCCACTCCCATTTATTCTGGATTTAAAACACTATCTTGCATGGTTTTGCAAAGAGATTTATAGGTTTTAATCTTCTCATATAGCACAACTGCTAAATACAGTATAATATATGTGACAGGAATTAGTTCTGAATTTATCTAAAACTTTTCCCCCTCAGTTCATATGTCAAAAGATTGCCACGTGCAATTGTTTATTAGGAATGTGATGTTTTCAAGGTGGATGCATTACTCTTGTTATCTGCTTTCAATTAGCTGAGAATTTACTATGCTCAGCCAAATGTCCATTCATCAGCAAATTCCAAATTCCTGCCAGTTTGATTAACTTCCCAGGGCTCTTCCTTTATAGGTAAAATAAATGAGGCTGTCTGTGTCTCATGTTTGCTTGCTTATGGAAGGAAACAAATTAAGTTTGGGACTGGATGAAGAAGGAAGAGGAGAAGGAGAAAGAAGAAGGCAAGAAAAAAAATCAACCAAAAGCCTCAAACAATCAGGAAATTTTACAGATGGTGATAAAGCTACTGTTAGACCCAACGATACTCCACACTGGTATATGTTCAGCTCTACCAAAACCAGTGCAGTGCCCAAAGCAAAAAGGTTGAGTGACTTGAACATGGCACATCAGTCCTGGTTATGTGGAACCTGATGTGATAGGAGTGGCATCCAGTTTGTATCCAATGTGGCCTAGTCCCGAGGCCAAGCTCAGCCACTTCAAACGGTGGATCTTGAGTAAGTTATCTAACCTCCATTTTAGGCTAAGTTTCCACTTCTGTAAAATCACAGATATAATGACTAACCTGCAGATTTGTCATGAGTTTCGTGATCATGCGACAATGATGTCACCTAAGGTAAAGCTGCCCTTTACGTTTTCAAACTGCACTCAGTATGTGCAGAGGGTTCTAATTGCATCCCAGTCTCACTTGGGACTTGAATCAGAAACGTAGAGAAAAGGAGTGGGGTGGTTAACGTGTAACCTAATCTTGGATGGCCACAAGCTTTTTCTTCTCTTAAATGTGTCCACTTCTGGAGTCTTCTATTGTGCAACATAGGTCACCCCTGTCCTTCCCTCTATATTTCCCCAGACTCAAATAGCAACCCATTCACAGAACTTTACAATTAACAGTCTGGGAAGAAGGAGGTTTGCGCTGTAGCAATGCACAAACTTCAAATGGAATATTACCAACACCTGTACTCATACAACTCACGGTCATTTTTGTGTTAACTGTAACTCCAGTTGTCAAAAATGTAATCCGGCTCTCGTGTTGGTCTTCTCTCTGGCTTTGTGTCTCTTTCTCTCTTTTTGGAAAAGTCGGTAAGAGTCATAAACAAAAACTACTCCCATGTAGGCCCCTCCCTGTTCAGCTCAGATTAGGTTCGCCTGTCAAAACTTTACTGCCCTTTTGATATCAAAAGGCTGCTTATTCTAAAGGTGAGTAACTCGCTAGTGCTATCATTCCCTTGATAGACTCCTATGTTGGTGTTATTAGGTGCCATCGAGTCTGCTCCAACCCACAGCGACCCTGTGTACCAAAAAAGAAACCCTGCTCTGTCTTGCCGCAGCCTCGCAATCGTTATGTTTGAGCCCCTGTTGCCGCCGCTGTGTGACTCTAGCTCATCGAGGGTCTTCCTATCCTGTGCTGACCTTCTTCCTTGCCAAGCATGATGTCCTTTCCCAAGGGTTCACCTCGCCTGACAACATGTCCAAAGGATGTAAGACTAAGTCTCACCATCTTCACTTCCAAGGACTATTCTTACTGAACTTCTTCCAAGACAAATTTGCCCCTCCTGCAATTCATGGTACATTCAATACTCTTCACCAGCATCATAATTCAAATGCATCAATTACTTTCTTTCTTCTTTATCTAGCTAAGGACCAACTATCAAATGAATATGAAGTGACTGGAAATACCTTGGTCCTCCAAGTGACTTACTTGCTCTGCAACACATTAAAGAGGTTATTTTACAGCTGATTTATCCAATGCAATGCATTATTTGATTTCTTGACTGCTGCTTCACTGAGCATTGATTGTAGATCCAAGCAAAATGAAATTCTTGACAACCTCAATCTTTTCTCTCTTTATCATGATTCTGTCTATTGGTCCAGTTACGAGGCGTTTAATGTCTTTTGCATTTAATAGAAATCCTTACTCAAGTCTGAAAGCTTTCCTCAGCCAGTGCTTCAAGTCCTCTTATCTTTCAGCAACCAAGGTTGTGTCATCTGCATATCCAAGGTTGTTAATAAACCTTCCTCCAATCCTGCATTCTTCTTCAGATAGGCCACCTTCTCTAATAATTTTCTCATCATCCAGATTGAATATGTATGGGGAAGGGATGTAGTCCTGATGCATATCTTTCCTGGTTTTAAATCACGTAGTATTCCCTATTCTGTTTAAATGACTACCTCTTTGTCTATGTACAGATTCACCATGAGTACAATGAAGCGTTCAGAAATTCCAATCGTTCACAATGTTATTGTTTTTTATAATCCATACATCATCAATTTAATAAATGAGTAAGCATCTTTCTGGTATTCTCGACTTTCAGTCAAGAACCATATGACATCTGCAATGATATCACTCACTCCACATGCTCTTCTGAACCCAGCGTGAATTTCTGGCAACTCACAGTAAATGCTGAATTTTGTTTGCATGTAATACTAATGATATTGCTTAATAATTTCATCCTTTTGTTGGGCAAAATCTCTTTGTAACAGGCAGAAATATGGATGTCTTCCTGTTGGTTGGTCAGCTAGCTGTCTTTCAATTTTCTTGCCATAGACAAATGACTGTTTCCAGTGCTTCATCAGCTGTGTGAAACATTTCAATTAGTATTGCATCAATTCTTGGAGTCTTGTTTTGCTTAAATACCTTTAGTGTAGCTTCAGTTCATTCCTTCAATACCATTTGTTCTTGACTGATTCCTCCCCACCCCCCGCTGATGAATTTTTTATTGGTGACTGTGTATTCCTTCCATCTTCTTTGGATGATACTTCTTGCATCATTAAACAGTTTACCCACGGATTCCTGCAATAGTGTACCTTGAGGCTTGATTTTTTTTCTTTAATTCTTGTAGTTTGAGACATGCTTAGGGTAATGCTTCCTTGTTTTTCTAGCTACAGATCTTTGCAAATTTCATTATGATACTCGACTTTGTCTCAAGTTACCCTTTGAAACTTTCTGCGCAGCTCATTCATTCATCATTTCATCCTTGTGCTTTATTGCCTCTGTTTTCAAAGAGCAAGGTACAGGCTTTGCTGATGTCCACTTTGGTCTTTTCTTTATTTCTTGTCTTAATGAATGATTTCTTTTTTTTTTTGCATTTTTCACCAACTTTAAAATTTTATTACGAATGATGTTCTTGATGCCATCCCACAACTTTACATAAAATGCTGTTGCTGTTCCACAGCTCATCGAGTCTTCTCCCATTAGTGTCCAATGAGACAAATGTGTTCTTGAGATCTTCTCTCGATTTAGGTGAAATATAGTCAAGGTTATATTTTGACGCTCTTGGACTTGTTTTAATTTTCTTGAGCTTCAACTTCAACTTGTAAATGAATAGTTAACCCTATGTTCTATAGTTGGTCACTGGTCTTGTTTTGGCTGACGATATTGAGCTTCTCCTTCCAACTGAGATAGTAAATTTGATCCCTGTGTTTTCCATCTAGTGAAGTCCACATGTATAATCATAGTTTGTGTTGTTCTAAAGGGGTATTTGCAGTGGAGAAGTCAGTGGAATTTTGGATCATCAACTTTGTATTCAGCAGTTTAAATTACTCATCAACACCCCCAACTCCAAAAAAAAGTTTACCCTTCACTCTCCTTGATTACTCTTCTTCCTCTCATGGGTTACCTTCATCCATTAGATCAAAGTTAACACCTGAGGTAGTTAATTTAATGTGCCAACCTGGCTGATAAACACAAGTGGGGTTAATTGAAGGGCAGAGGGATAAGTGGTTCTGTGAGCCTCGCCTTTCTAGTTCTCAGGTTCTCTTGCTTTCTGATGGTCAGACAAGGGTGCAGCTGCCTTAGTCAGTTCCTTGCTTCAGCTGGCAAGGCTCACTTCCTGCAAAACAACCACAAGGAGGAGTCACATGGACCTACCCTGGTGTAGCCCTGGGTGCTGGAGCCCTGCCAATGCTGAGATGCTTACACATTCACTGACTTGGCTTTCTTCCTGCAGTAGGCATCATTGCGTCTTTTTTGTGAGATGGAGGAAGGCTTTGTGGATTGGTGTTGGACATATGGGCTAATGTTGGACTTGTGCAGCACTGGGTTGTGATGTTTTCTTGAGTACACTTAACCTTTATATGTAACTCTCTCTTATACATGAGTTTCTGTGGATTTGTTTCTCTAAAGTACCCTAACACAACACCTCTACCCCGTTTTGTACTTTACTTTCTCTTCCCACAGTTCCCTTCCAGTCGTAAGCAGTCTTTAAAGTCTGTAGCCTTTGGTATAAATGGTTTTGTCTTGGTTTTTAATATATTGTTCCCTTTTAATATGGCCTCACATAATAATTTTCTTTTTGTAATTGAATAATTTCACTCAGCGTGATGTTTTCCATGTCCATCTATGCCATAAGGTGCTTCATGGTTTGATCACTGTTTTTTAATGATGCACAGTATTTCATTGTATGTATGTACCAGAATTTCCTTATCCATTCACTACCAATAAGCATTTAGGTTTTTTTCCATTTTCTTGCTACGGTGAATAGTCCTGCATTGAACATAAGTGTGCATGTGTCTGTTTGAGGTAAGATTCTTATTTCTTTAGGATATATATCCAGCAGAGGAATTGCTGGATTGTGTCAGATTTCAATTCCAAGATGTCTGAAGTGATACAATATCCCTTTCCACTAAGGTTGTACATATTTACCATCCCACTAGTGTGTATGATGGTTCCAGTATCTCTTCAGCCTCTTCAGAATTTTTTATTTTCTGTTTTTTTGAACTTGGCTATCAATATCAGTGTAAGGTGGTATCTCATCATTGTTTTGATTGGCATCTCCCAGATGGCTATTGATTACAAGCATTTCTTCATATGTTTGTTGGTTATTTAGATGCCATCTTTACGGAACTGTCCATGTATTTTGCTCATTTTTTAAAACAGTTTTATTGACATATAATTCATATACCTTACAATTCAGTGGTTCAAATATATAAAAAAGTGTTGTGCGGTCATCACCACAATCAATTGTAGAACATTTTCTTTACTTGTGTACTCATCATTACTAGCTTCCCCTTTCTCCCCAACTTCCCCTGTCATAACCCTAAGAAACTACTTGTATAGTTACTATTTCTGCAGATTTTTAATAGATATAAAGAGAATCATATAAGAAAAACAAAATAACCTAACAACAATTCATATACAAATAGAGAGAATTTTACTTCTTCTTTGCCAATTTAGATTTCTTTGTGTTGTCTAATAGCCCTGGCTAGGACCTCGAGCACAATTTTGAATGAGAGTAATGATAAAGGGAATCCTTGTCTGGTTCCAGGTTGCAAGGGGAACGCTTTCAATTTCTTGCCATTGAGTAAGATGTTGGCAGTTGGTTTTGCATAAATGGCCCTATTTTCTCGAGAAATTAACCTTCTATTCTTATGTTGCTGAGTGTTTTTTTTTATCAGGAATGGATGTTGGGTATTATCAATTGACTTTCCCCATCATGATACTGTTATTCGTTTGTTTTATTTATAGGGTGGAGTACATGGCGTGGTTTCCTAATGTTGCACCATCTTTTCATACCTTTCATGAATCCTACTTCATCATAATGAAGATTAATGACATCTATATAGTTTATTTCTATTGGCCGGGATTTCATTAGAATTTTACATCCATGTTCATAAAGGACATTGCCCTATAACTTTCTATTCTGGTAATGTCGTGGACTGGTTTCCTATTAGGGCTGTACTCACTTCATAAAAGTAGTTTGGGTGTTTGCTGTCCTTTTCCATAGTTTGGAACAGTTTATATAGAATTTGTGTCGACCCTTCTCTTAATATTTAGTAGAATCCCCCAGGGATAACAACTGGTGCTGGATTTTTCTTGTTGGATCTTTTTTTTAATGACTTGATCTATTCTTCTTTTGCTATGGGTCTTTTGTTATTTAAGTTTCTCTAGGGTCTATACCAAAGAGAGAAATTACATGATTACATGGTATTTCTATTTCTTTAAGAAAGAACAGTAACATTTTCCACAGTCATTGCCATATTTGCGAGTTCCACCAGCAATGGATGAGGGTTCCAGTATCTTCCCACCTTATCCAACATTTGTTGCTTTCTGGTAATTTTGAAAAACTATACTATCAATGCTGGAGTAAGATAAGATCTCATTATTATTTGTATTTGCATCTCTCTAGTGGCTAATGACTGCAAATAATTCTTCATATATTTGTTGGTCACCTGAGAGTCATCTTTGGTGGCATGTCTCTACATGTCGTCTGCCTATTTTTAAATTGGGTTGGTTGTTAGTTGTTGAGGTGTTGGAGTTTTCTATACATTTTAGATAATAGTCTTTTGTCTAATATGTCATTGCCCAAAATAATTTTTGACAATCTGTGTTCGACTTTTATGGAGTTGGTGATATAATTTGTTATAAATAAAAACTAAAACACAAAGTCACTGTCATCACCCTATAAGTTAGAGTAGAACTGCTCCTGTGGGTTTTTCAGATGTAAATCTTCACAGGACTGGAAAGCCTCATCTTTATCATACAGAGTGGCTAGTAATGTAAAATTACCACCCTTGAAGTTAGCAGTCTAATGTATAAGCCACTACACCACCAGGACTCGCTGATGCACAGAAGCATCTGAGGCCCTATCATCTGCTTTGTCTTCTGTTGTTTATGTCTTTTCAGTTATGTTTAATAGTGTATATATGCCATGTATTCAGACCCCTGAGTTTGTTCCTATTTTTCACTGATGGTCTTTGTAGTTGTCTGTTTTCCATTTAGGTATTGACCTCTATTGAATTTGTTTTTGCATATGGTGTGATAAATGGCCCTGTTTCCCCTTTCTGCAAATGGATATCCAGGTGTGTGTCTGGTATGTGTATATATATATATATATATATATATATATATATATATATATATATATATATATATATATCCAATTAGCCAGAATTCAACATATATATATATATATATAAATATTCAATTAGCTATAATTTCCTTGAAGATTTTTGCATGTATGCTCATGAGGGACATTGGTCTGTAGTTTCTATTTTGGGAATACCTTTGCCTAGTTTAGGTATCAGAATAATGCTTACTTCAAAACACGAGTGTGAGGTTTGTTGTCCTTTTCTTTATTCTGGAACAGTATGTACAGAATTGATGTCAGTTCTTCTCTGAATGCTTGCTGAAATTCCCCAGTGAAGTCACTTAGCTCTGGACCTAGCTTGTTGGTAATTCTTTTATGACCTGATTTTTCTCTTGTTTTCTTATGGCTCTGTTGATGTTTTCTACCTCTGTGTTAATTTGGTAGATATTGTGCCTTGAAGAATTTTTCCATATCCTTTAGGTTTTCAAATTTGTAGGACTACACTATCTCATGGTAATGTATTTTTTAAAAACTTCATTGGGATCTATTGTGGGATCACTTCATGTGTCTCTTATTATTGATAATTGCATCCTCTCTTTTCCTTTGTTAAGTTTTCTAATAGGTTGTCAATTTTATAAATCCATTCAAGGAAATAGTTTCTCGTCTTGATTTTTTTCTATTGTTTTTCTGTTTGCAATTTATTTTATTTATGCTATAATCTTTATGATTTCTCCTTGTGATTGTGGGTTTATTTTGTGGTTCTTGTACTCATTGTTGAAGATGCTGGGATTTGGTGTTGTCTTTCTTTTGCATGCGGTGTGAGATATAGATCCTGTTTCAATTTCCTGCAAATAGGTATCCAGTTTTTTCTAGCACCATTAAAAAATAATTTTATGGGGGGCTCATACAGCTCTTATCACAATCCATACATACATCCATTGTGTCTAGCACACTTGTACTTTTGTTGCCATCATCATTTTCTTTCTACTTGAGCCCTTGGTATCAGCTCTTCAATTTTTCCCTCCCTTCCTCCCTCATGAACCCTTGATAGTTTATAAATTACCATTATTTTTTCATGTTTTACACTGACTGATGTCTCCCTTCACCCACTTTTCTGTTGTACATCCCCTTGAGAGGGGGTTGTATGTAGATAGTTGTGATTGATTCCCCCTTTCTCCTCCCACCTTCACCCTTACTTTCCTGGTAATGCTACTCTCATTACTGGTCCTGAATGGTTTATCTGTCCTGAATTCCCTGTGTTTCCAGCTCGTATCTCTAACCATATACATTCTCTGGTCTAGTTGGATTTGTAAGGTAGAATTGGGGTCATGATAGTGCAGGGGAGGAAGCATTAAAAAACTAGAGGAAAGTTGTATGTTTTTTTGGTGTTATACTGCTCTCTGACTGGCTCATCTCTTCCTTATAACCCTTCTGTAAGGGGGTGTCCAATTGTCTACAAATAGGCTTTGGATCTCCACTCCATGCTCCACCATATTCACATTGATAGGATTTTTTGTTCTGAGTGTTTGATGCCTAATACCCGATCCCATCAACATTTCATTATCACATAGGCTGGTATGCTTCTTCCATGTGGACGTTGTTCCTTCTCAGCTACATGGCAGCTTCCTGATCTTCAAGCCTTTAGGACCCCAGACGCTATATCTTTCAATAGCTGAGCACCATCAGCTTTCTTTGTCACATTTGCTTATGCACCCATTTTGTCTTCAGCGATCATGTCGGGAAGCTGAGCATCACAAAATGCCGGATTATTAGAACAGAGTACTCTTGCATCGAGGGTATACATGAGTATAGGCCCAATGTCTGTCTGTTACCTTAATACTTTAACGTATAAATCTATGTACATAGATCTATTTCTCTATCGCTATATATAAATATATTTACATATGTACATGCTTGTTTAGACCTCTATAAATGCCCTTTGCCTCCTAGTTCTTTCTTCTCGTTCCTTTTTCCTCTTGTCCCACTATCATGTGTGACCTTCATTCGGGTTTCAGTAATTCCTCTTGGTTACATTGCCCTTGATCAAACCCTACCAAGCATCCTATCTCCTTCTCATCGTTGATTTTACATCACTTGTTCCCTTGTCCCTGTGTTTGTTAACACCCACTTCCTGTCCCCTGCCTCCGTTTCTCCTGTGTCATCCTGGAACCATAGGTCCATTGTTTTCTCCTCTAGATTGCTTATCTTGCATATCTTAAGTAGATAAACATGCAGAGACAATAATACGCACAAAAACAAGACAGCAAAACCAAACAACAAAAGAAAACAAACCAAAAAAACCCACCACCACCAACAACAACAAAAAAAGCAGAAGCCTATAAATAGTTCCAGGTCTGTTTTTTGACCTTGAGAAGTGTTTTTCAGTCCAGTCATGGGGCATCACGCCCTGGCCCCAAAGTCTATTTTTGGTATTCCCCTGGGACTTCATTGATTTGCTTCCTTTGCTGCTCTGTTGCACCCCATAGCATTTTGCCCCGGTGTGGCTAGCACCATTTGTTAAAGAGACTATCCTTTCCCTATTTAATGTGTTTCAGTCCTTTGTCAAATATCAACTGTCCAGATGTGGAAGGATTTACTTTTGGAATATAAATTCTATCCCATTGGTTTATATATCTGTCATTGTAGTGGCACCAAGATGTTTTGACTACCATGGCTGTGTAGCAAATTTGAGACTGGGAAATGGGAAGCCTCCTAATTTGTTCTTCTTCAGTAGTGGGTTATGCATTGGGCTGCTAACCACAAGATCAGGAGTTCAAAACCACCAGTCATTCCATAGTAGAAAAATGGGGCTTTCTATTCTTGTAAAGTCTGAAACCCACAGAGGCAATTCTACCCTGTCCTATAAAGTCATTTTTTTTCAGAATTGACTGGATAGGAGTGTTTTTGCTTAGCTGGTTTTTTTTTTGTTTGTTTATTTTGTTGGTTTTCTTTCATTAGTTGTGCTTTGCTTATTCAGTAAGCAATTATGCTGTATTGTTGTACTGTTGTGAAGTTGATGATTATATTTCCCTTCTCTTTAAAGAATAATGTTGAAATTTAGATGAGGATTTCATTATATCTATAGAGTTTAATATTATTGACATTTTCACAATGTCAATTCTTCCTGTTAATGAGCATAGCATATTCTTCCATGTACGTAGAGCTCTGCTTGTTTGTAGTATTAAAAATTTGTTTCATTGTATATGTCTTCTATCTTTCTGGTTAGGTTTACTCCTAAGTATTTCATCTTCTGGGTGGTTATTGTAAGTAGCATTGTTCTCTTTATTTGCATTTCAAAGCTCTCTGTTTTAGTGTAAAGCAATCTGGCTGAATTTTGTAATTTGATCCTGTACTCTGCCACTTTGCTGAGTCTTTCGGTAAATTTTATGAATTTTCTTGCCGAATCTTTGGGATTTCTTTATGTGTAGGGTCAGATCACCTGAAATTTTTTGCCAATTTGGATGCCTTTCATTTCCATTTCTTTCCTTCTAGCTCTAAGACTTCCAGCACAATAGTAAACACAAATGGTATTAAGATTATCCTATACATAGTAAAGGTCATTCCTGTACACAAGATGAGTGCTTTCTCCCTCTCTACACTGAAACTAGTATTATCCATTGGATTTGTATATATGCCCTTAATTAGTTTGAGGAATTTCCCAACTTTTTCTATTTGGTTCATCTTTATTTTTCCCCCAGAAGTTTTTTTGTTTTGTTTTGTTTCCCAACTGTTTTATTGGTTTATACCTCACATATCGTGCAATTCCGTCGTTCAGTCACATCAAAGAACGGTACAATTGTCATCACAATCTGTTTTAGGACATTTTCTTCTTGCTTGTACTCATTGTTTTCAGCTTCACTTCCCGTCCCCAGACCCCAGCCTCCCCTGCCACATCCCCAAGGAACAATTAATCCAGTTATTTTCTCTATAGATTTTCCTATCCTGGATTTCATATATGAAGAAAACAATAAAAAGAAAACTAACATAGTAAAACAGATGAAAACCCTCAATTGAAAAGAAAGCAGAAAACATTAAAAACTAGAACAAATCTCTCTCTCTTATTATTATTACTTGTTTGTTTTGGCCAAGCTTTTTATTTATTATTCTGCAGTTATTTAACACATACTTTAAATGGTCTTAATGGGGGAAGGGGCAGGGGAGGATCTTGCAGATTCCTAAAGAAATGTGAAAAAGACAACACATGGGTCAGCATTACCATATTGTTTTGGGTTTACTGAGTGAACAGCAGTGTCCTTAAGTAAGAATCTGATCTTGGGTTCTTCACAAGAAGAATATTTTTGAGATTTCAGTTTGAAGATACTCTGAAAATGTTTAAAAGTAGCAGCAAATTCAATGACCCTTCTAATATCTAGCTCTTTTATACAGGCGGAATGAGTCATATCTCCATTTTAAATGGCTAGATGTTTGTGGAAGATCTTAGTATTGTTTGCCTCATTTACTGGGAAGAATCACATGGGAAGTAGCTTTTAGGGACACAAGAGCATTACAACATTAGTACACAAGTCAAGTCTTCAGCATTTGCTTGTTGAAAACAATGTCATAAAATCAAATAAGATTAAATAGGTTTTACTTTTTCCACCTTATACGAACATAAAAAAGTACCTTAAAACAGGACTTTTTAAAAAGTAACACATTTTTTTTCCTTAGTAGTCCTTGGTTAATTATGACAGAATAGCTTCCCTTTTTGTTTGTTTTTTTGTTTCTTTGAACAGGGATTTTGGTCCAAAGTTTTGTTTGTTTTTAGTATCTGCTTCTGCCTCCCCCTCTACCAGATCAGCTTCCTCCATGGCCACCAAGTACTTCCTGGTCCTCCCCAGCTTGAACTGCTGTAGGAATCATGCAGAGGAGGGTACCCCTGTCCATAGCAGAGCGGAAGCCCTCTTTCTGGACTGCCAACTCTATCACCACCTCTTGAGTAGAGATCACCTCGGCTGCTTGAGTAACTCTCTCAATTTCTACCATATCCATCCTGTGAGCTGCTGCAATTATCATAGCAACTGCTTCCATCATAAGCTGGCGGGGGCCCTTGGATATGTCAAGCACTGCTTAAATTTCCACAGTTCTCATAGGAATCTCTGTAGGAACCTCCACTTAGATGGTCCTCTGAATAATCACGATCATGCCCACAACCATTTCTATCACTATAGCCTCTGGAGGGTATGAAGTCCTCATATGAAGTGGAATGACCATAATCATCATAGGTATGATCTCTTGGTAGTGGTGCGTAATCTCTTGTATCGTGAGAACTGGGGTAATATCTACTTGAATAATTGCCTTTAGTAGATATCCATTATCTCTTGGGGACAAAAAAGCGCGCCTCTGAAGGTGGGCAAGGGTTCTCTTCATGGTGGGTCTCCGTAACTATCTCTTCCACGTGATAGAGGAGCTCTTCCTCCCATTGCACTGCTGTTGCGCACTGGTCTAGAAGGAGAGGAGGTGGTACACCTATTACTTTTAAATGTTGATTTAGTGGCTCATTTGACTTCGATGGCTTTTCCATCCAAAGGTTTTCCATTCATAGCTCTAGCTGCATCTTTCGCATCTGCTGGGCTTTCAAAGGTGACAAAAGCAAATCCTCTGGATTTGTTTGTTTCTCTGTCTTTCATCAGGAGTACTTCCATGATTAGTCCATATTTGCCAAATACTGCTTCAAGGGCCTTCTTGTTTGTTTCTCTATTGAGCCCTTCAGTGAGGAGATTCCCAGGCTAAGGTTTCAATCATTTTCCCGCAGAGATGAATTTTAGGGACATGGCATTATTTTAAGACCCTGTGAACCTGCTGACGGGTGCTTCATAGGGATACTGTATTCTACAGAATTTCTTTTTGGGGATACTCATTAACATTTATTTACATTAAATTTACCTTGATAAAGATACATACCACTATAATAAATGTTACATTTTTAATTCATTGCTTTCCAACAATGCCATTGCTACTTCAAACAATGGTTAACATCCAATATTTCATCTTTCAAAAAAAATCAACATAAAATTCCTCCTTAGAATATTTCCCTGATAACATGAAGGGGTATAAAAATTTAAAATTCCATCAAAGCCAAATTGCTTGTATTTACTGCAGTGATATGATTCTCTTGTCAACTAATGTATTTTTATTGTAACTCCAATAATATTTGCATTAAAGCATAAAATATCTCCTAACCGAAGTACCAATTTTATTGAAATACTCAAATAAAATCCTGATGATATTCTAAATTTACTTAGTTCTACTAGAAGGCTGCATTTTGTTTTTTATTGGATTTAACCACTCAAATTACATGTTGTTTTTTAATCTATTATAATCATTTCTATAATACCGTCTATCCCATAACCAGGTTCTTTCCATCCCTCGATTATATTCAGAGGAAAATCACCAGAGGCTTAATCTATATATAGATCCTGCAAATGGATTTTGGGTTTCCGAAGTCATCCATAGCCTTCTGCAAAACAGGAGTTCACAATTTAAGTATCAAAGGGGTTTTTTTCAGAGATAGCTGCTGGATATTGTCGAATGCATTTCTGCAATATTTGTTATGATCATGTGCTTCTATTCCTTTGTTTTATTTATGTTTTGAATTACACAGATTTTTTTCCTGATGTTGAACCATCCTGATGTGAATCTCACTTGGTCATGATGTATTATTTTTTAAAATATGTTGTTAGATTCTATTGGTTGGAAATTGTTCTTTTTTTTTTTTGAGAATCTTTGCATCAGTTTTCATGAGAGATCTTGATCTATAATTTTCATTTTTAGTGAGGTTTACCTTGTTTTGGTATCAGGGATATGCTTGTTTCACAAGGTGAATTGGGCAGTAGTTCATCCTTTACTATATGATAGAACAGTCTGAGTAGACTTAGTGTAGACTTCTCTGAATGTTTTGCTGAATCTATCAAGAAAGCCATTAAGGCCCAGAATTTTTTTGTTGGGAGTTTTTCAATGGCTGTACACTTTCTTTTATAATAGGTCTCCTCAAAGTTACAATTTCAGAGTCTGTGTCGGTTTAGGTATACAATATGTTTCTGGAAATTTGCTCGATTCTTCTAAGTTTCCACATTTATTAGAATACTATTCTTCATGGCATTTTGCTATTATTCATTTGATTTCATTAGTTTATGTTGTGATGTCACCCATTTAGTGTTTTTATTCATTTTATTTCCATCTCCTATTTTTCCCTTGTTAGATCTGCCATTGGTTTGTCAATGTATTAAATCCTTTCAAAGAACCAATTTCTTGTCATATTGAGTATATTGTTTTCCTACTTTTATTCCATTTATTCCTGCTCTTATCCTTGTTGTTCATTCTTTTCCACAGACTATAAGCTCATTTTCTGCTCCTTTTCTAATTGTTGAAGCTGTTAGGTTGAATTGTTAACTTCTCTTTTTAATGTGTGAATTTATAGCTATAACTAATAAGAAAAGAAAAATTAGTTAAGATGAAAAGAAAAGAAACACAATAATTAAAGCTAAGGAGAGGAAAAGATAAAATAAAAAGTGATTAGAGGGGGGAAAAGAAAAAGAGATGGGGAAAGAGAATCAGAAGAAAAGAAAGGAAAATGGAGAAGGGCATAGAAAGGGGAAAGCCATGAAAAATACAAAGAAAGGAGAAAACTGGTAGAGGCAGAAACCAGAAAGAGACAACTATGTGGGACAAGTTTCCCTGCATGTGTCAGTGCCCTCTACCAGCCAAGGAGGACATGGGGAGTAAGGATAAAGCTTTGATCATAGAGGAAATTCCTGATAGCCTAAAAGGTGTATGAACTCAAGGAGCCTAATCCAGGGGGAATTTGTGCTGATTCAGAAGGTGACTGTAGTCAGGGTGCCTCTTTCTAGAAGGAACTCTTTGGGGCCCAGATTGTAGCTCAAGGTAAGGTGGTTAGTTCTGAAAAGAGTTTCTGCTCACACAGCGGTGGTTCGTGGCATAGTTCTTGTGCAGCATTGCACATTCTGCTGGTCTAAGGAGGCAGCGTGTGTGCTTCCAGATGCAACTGTGATGTGCACTCAGCATCCAGTCGAGAAGGGCACACCTCTGGCCTCAGGCAGAGCCAGTTCAGTGCATGGTGATGGGTGGTGTCACCAGTCGTTGGTTGGGTGAGAGTTGGGAACTGGTAATATTTCTGGTCACCAGTAGAGTGTGGGAAACAAGATTAGAGCACCCTGGTTGCTAACCACCAATGTAGGTGCTTGTGTTGTCCTGAAAGAGTGGAGCTACACCTTCCCTGACATGATCGCTAAAGAAAAAATGGGTCCATAAGCAAATGTGGTGAATAAAGCTGATGGTGTCCAGCTATCAAAAGATATAGCATATACAGTCTTAAAAGCTTGAAGATAAACAAGCAGACATTTAGCTGAGAAGCAACAAAACCCACATGGAAGAAGAACACCGGCCTGTGTGATCATGAGGTGTTAATGGGATCAGGTATCAGGCATCAAAGACCCAGAACAAAAAATGATATCTATGTGAATAAGGGGGAGCACAGAGTGGAGGCCCCAAGCCCATCTGTAGAAAATTGGACATCCCCTCACAGATGGGTCACAAAGAAGAGACGAGTCAGTCAGGGTGCAGTATAACACCAACAAAACATCCAACTTTCCTCTAGTTCTTTAATGCTTTCTCCCACCCCACGATAATGACCCCAATTCTACCTGACAAATCTGGATAGACCAGAGCATGTACACGGGTACAAATAAGAGCTGGAAACACAAGAAATCCAGGACAGACAAACCCCTCATGACCTCTATTGAGAGTAGCGATACCAGGAGGGGAAAGGGAAGGTGGGGGGGAGAAAGGAGGAACCAAACACAATGATCGACATATAACCCTCTCCCAGGGAGACGGACAACAGAAAAGTAGTTGAAGGGAGACAGTGGTTAGTGTAAGACATGAAAAAAATAACAATTTATAAATTATCAAGGGTTCATGAGGGGGGTGGGCGAGCTTATACCAAGGGCTCAAGTAGAAATAATATGTTTTGAAAATGATGATGACAACATGTGTTCATATGTGCTTGACAAAATGGTTGTATGTATGGATTGTGATAAGAGCTGTAAGAGCACCCAATAAAATGATTTTAAAGAGAGAGAGAGAATGGAGCTGATGATCAAGTCGCTATCTCAATCAAATACTACTCACTAAAATTCAAAAGAGTTATGCTGTATTAGGCCAGCTGACAATAGATCCATTTCAACTGACTGCTCTATTGGCACTTCTTCTCCTAGAAAATAATCAATCCACTTCTCAATCCTTTCCTCTGAAGTTCAGTGTTTCTGACTTATCATCCATATCTCTTTCACTCCGTCTCTTGTTTCTTTGTTGTAGAGGGTCTGGATAGCATGTCTGCCTGGTTCACCACGATGATGTAGAAGAGAGAAAGGCAGCAGAGATTTCGTAGTTTAGCATGGGCCAACCATTTCCTCAGTGTTTCTGGGAATCTATACTGTAGAACATAGTTTCTCAAATGTATGCTAAAAAAAACTTACCTGAAGGGCTGGTCAACATAAATTGCTAAAAACCAGCCCAAGAGTTCTGATTTACTTAAGGAAGGAATTTCCAGTGCTGACAAACTTTTCCAGACTCCATCACTCAAAATCCTTGGGTGTGAATATTGAGCATATAATGAAACACTAAAGCTAATTATTCACAAAATATTCACAGTTAAAGACTCACTCCCCCTGCTAAACAAATTCCCCTTTGAACTATGCCTTTTCTTATAATGTAACTCATTGGGAAGTGAAATTTATGTCTTCTCATCTTGAATCTGGGAAGGCTGATGACTGTTTTTACCAATGGCATATGATGGAGTAAGGCTGGCTGATTTTTTTCCTGACTCATAAAAAGCCATATAACTTCTGCTTAGTTCTCCTTAAATGTTTACTTTTTTATTTTATTTTTTAAAATACATTTATTGAGGGCTCTTACATCTCTTATCACAATCCATACAATCCTCCAATGTGTCAAGCACATTTACACAAATGTCGCCATCATTATTTTCAAAGCATTCTCTTCCCACTTGAGCCCCTGATATCAGCTCCCCATAAATGTTTACTTTTTAAATGAATCCCTTGGGATACTCTCTCTTGGAAATCAACTGTAATCTTTTGGAACGTCCAAGTTATTTGGACAGACTACATGTGGGGGCTTTCTTACAGAATGAGACCAGCCTTCAAATCGTCCCTGCCTAGGCTCTAGCTGTGTCAGTGAAGAAATCTATAGCTAACCCAAGCCCCAGCCTTCAAGCTTCTTAGATGGAGCCACAGACCTTGTTGAACAGGTAAACCATCGCAAATGCCCTCTCCAAATGCTTGACCTTCCCTATCGAAGCCAGAACCCCTACTTCATACACACTCAGAGAAAAAAAACAACCAAAGCTCCACGTTGACATGCATTTGTGTGATTCTGTTCTTCCCACCTTCCTTCTTAAAAGCTGTGTACTCCTTCCATCAGAGACATGCTATTTGGTTCATTTTTTTATTCCCAGGCTATAAAACACAGTGCCTGACATGTAGTATGATTCATTTGTAAGCAAGACTTAGAAATTACTGTAAGTCCAAAAACTGCTCTCAATTCCCCTCAGAAGACTAAGTGTCTGCTGTAAGGCTCGGTGACCATACCCGTGGGCTTTGAGAGTGTCCTGCAAAAATGTGAATCTCCAACTCTATTCTTTTCTGGCTATGTGATTTTTGTCTCTCTGTGTCTCAGGGATCTAACTGACAAAATGAGGCTAATAATAGTGACGAATTTTAAGAGTTGTTGGGATGGGTAGACAGCCAATACATATAGCATGCTTAGAACACCATTTTACACTGAATAAGTG
This sequence comes from Echinops telfairi, assembly GCF_000313985.2. Classification (NCBI taxonomy): domain Eukaryota; kingdom Metazoa; phylum Chordata; class Mammalia; order Afrosoricida; family Tenrecidae; genus Echinops; species Echinops telfairi. Next base: position 9,431,395 of record NW_022103916.1, on the reverse strand, counting down.
CCCAGGAACAGCCATGATGGTGCAAGGATCATTCGCTCACTAGCTAACTGAAAGGTCAGCAGGTAGAGCCCACCAGCTGCTCCACAGGAGAAAGATGTGACAGTTGGCTATTGTTGAGAGAAAAGCCCTAGCGACATAATAGTCCAGTCAGTTGCTTGCCCACCAATGGCTCCACAAAAGGACCGCGCGGATCTGCTCCTGTCAAGATTGCAGTCTTGGAAAGCCTGTGAAGGAATTCGACTCTGAACCATACACCACCCACCTTTTGTGTATTGCTAAGAACCAGCTCAAAAGAGGAGACCTCCCATTGGCTGAGGCCACTCCTTCACAAAGGGGGAAATGGGAGAAGACCATCCACTGGGTACTATACAACACTGAGACAAGGCTGCAACAAATCAACAGGCCCAACAGAGGAATGAGAGGAGAACCTTGCAGGAAACGCAAGCTAGGATCAGGGGAGGGGAGTATCTACATTACAGAGAGGCACTGATATTTCTGTTGATGGGTATGCTGGGTAAATGGAGAGGAGAAACCTCACATTGGGAATGGATACTAAACAAAAATTGTAGGGAACCGAAGGGGAGAATAAACCCCAGGGTAGACACTTTGAATATGTTTCTACCCAACTCTCAGTGAACCACACCATCGATTAAGCCCTATGATGATACTGGCCTTACAGGGAACATGGCATCCCCGGAAACCCAAAATATAACAATAGTCTAATCTTCTTGTCATCACCATGAGTTAAGGGCTTACTCGACAGCTGCTGACAACAACAAAACAGAAATTCAGAACTCCTTAAGGAATGCCTTTCCATTTCCCCTCCGCCAAACCCTGGTAATCACTGATAACCTTAGTTCTGTATACTCCAGGTGATTCTAGATATTTCATGCATGTAGGAGCAAACATGATTTGTTCTTTGGTAGATGATTTACTTCATTCAGCTTAATGTTTTCAAGGTTCATCCATATAATAGCATGTATCAGAACTCCATTTCTGCTAATGACTGAGTAATATTGAATTTATGTATATATCACATTTTGCTCATCCCATTCATTTGTTGATGAACACTTGAGTGGTTTCTACCTTTTGGCTTTTGTGATAATGTTGCGGTGAATCCTGGTTTACAAATGTCTGTCTGACTCCCTGCTTTCAAGACTTCTGAGTACATATCCAGGAGTAGAATTAGGGTCAATATCTTGGACTGAATATTTGTTGCAGAAGGCTGTCCTGTACATTATAGGATTTTCAGCAACATCGTTGGCCTTTACCCACACATATCCTTCCTAGTTTTAACTTGACAGGTCTGGATGTGACCTGCTCATCACTTCTCAATTATCCCAGTGCACACGAGAATTGACCTCATATTTGTTCCCCAATTCTGATTCTAACAGGAAATCTACTCGGATTTGATGGTTCATGCTTTTTTTCCCTTTTCTTACCTAGTAATTAACTGTCCCTGCATCTAGCTGCCTTACTTGTATCAAGGTTGGTCTTCAGCCCATGCATCCAGCATCTGACTTCAGACCAGCCTTTCCTCAAATATTTGCCATCCACTTAAGATGCATTCCCAAGGAAATTTATACACTGACATGAGGCCACATAGTGGGGGGGGGAGGTAGGCAAAAAAATATTTGTGACAATCTCAAAGTCCCTCAAGGAGAGAGATTTTCCTCACAGCCGGTCTCATGAGAGTAAAAGCTATTTCACTCATCTCTGGGTGAAGGAGAAAGCATGAAAAAGCAAAGGGTCAAGTCCTGTGTTAGGCTCAGCTGTCTAGAGAAACAAAACCAGTAACCTTCGTTGAGATAGTTAACGTTTATTGTGCTAACCTGGCTGGTAAACATATGTGGGATTAATTGAAGGGTGGAGAGATAAATGGTTCGGTGAGCCTCGCCTTTTTTGTCTCGTGCTCTTTGATCACCGGACCAGTGTGCCTTGCTCATTCTGTGCCTCAATTTGCAAGCTACACTACCTGTAGGACGCCTACCCCGTGGACGGTGTCATTGTAATTTGAGGTTCCTTCAAGACCTGCTTCGCCACACCATTGGAATTCACATCTCTTGAACTGGGGACTGTCGGACCCTGTCATCTGGCTGACTGTTAGTGACCTGCCTTGCTGTTTGCTGCCTGTGCCCAGATAGCCTGAATTGTTCTACAGAGGACTACCCAGCGGCCCTCAAGACTTGAAGTACTGTCAGTGTCTCACAGCTGTCTCAAGGGAGTGAGTTGCACTGAGCCATTTGTACTGCTTTATAATTTAATTAACTGTTTATTTTTTATGTTATCTATCTATCTATCTATC